>NC_071985.2:185579642-185886071 GCF_028885655.2 Pongo abelii
GCCAGGAGGAGCGAGCTGAGTTTGCTGCTCTTGGCAAGCCCATCTATCAGGAGTGTGGCCATCGGGTGCCGGGCAAGGCTATTTATTTAAGCCTCACATCAGGCAGTGAGACTTAATTTATGGGGACAGGAGGGAGGGTGTTGGAGTAGGCTGGGTCTTCCCACTTTGAAAGGTGCTCAGACCAGAAAGGGCAACAGCACGTAATGGGAAATCGTGCCGTGCTTTGTAGCATGTGGCCTGGAAATGGAGCTGCAAGGCCCGGAAAGGTTTTGAAATAACATTTCAGGTTGGAGCCCTCCCTGCCCCCACCTGGAAATAGGTGTTAGGATGGAAAACAGGGCACCTCGCTTCACCCCTCATCACCAGCCACGGCTGTTGAAATGAAAACAAAAAATTCTTCCTTAAAAGAAAATGTATTTTCCAAAGTTCTGTGAATTTTCTCTTGACTTCCAAGTTCAGAAAAGGCTGTGTGAAGTCTTGGAGTTATGGAGCCTGCTTGGGGGACCAAGGAGGAAGCGCTGTGGGGGTAGATATCACCAGCCTCCAGGCTGTTCAGGTTTGTTCATCCACACATCTGGTGAGCAGTAGGCCTCTGGATGGTGAAAAGATACAAAGATCTAGGGTCGCCTAGGCCTGGGCTCAATTCCCCGCTGTATGAGTTTCCCAAGGTTACCTTGGGGAAATTATTCAACCTTTTTGTGTTTTAGTTTCCCCACATGTAGAATGGGGACGGTAATACAGATGTCCATGGATTAGTATAGGATACTACTGAAGCCTGCCCATGAGAGTGCCCATTATAGCACTTACTCACAATCAGTGCTTGGCAACATGTTGAGTTTTGTTGAAGGAGCTCACAGAGGTTTCCCATTGCCTGCAGAATGGGGCAGAGCTCTCACTTTTACAGTCAATACCTTCTAGGACCTGATCCCAACCAATCCTCTCACCTGGTGTCCCAGGATCCTCCTACTAAAATTGGTGTGCAGGGCCTGGCCACACCCTGTCCATTCACTCTACACCACTGCACCCCCAGCTGCTTGCCCATGCCGTCCACACCCAGCACACCCTCGCACAGCCTCCCCTCCTCATTGCACCGTCCGTCCAGAGGCCCTGTCATCAGGGGTGGCGAGAACTACCACTTACAAGTGCACGCTGTGGGTCAGACACTACACGTGTGTTATTTTAGGTCAATGTTTTACAGGATCAGGAGAGACAGAACCAAGAGAAAGGAAAGGGAGCACAGTAAGAAGTTTCCAGAAGTCAAAAAATATGGTCAGATTTACCACAGAGGAAACATTGCTCTGAGCCAAAGAAGAGATTGTGGAGTAGGGGAGGAGGCCAAGTGTCAGGGAGGAGGCTGGGGGTCAGGGAGGAGGTTGGGGGTCAGGGAGGGGACTGAGGGTTAAGGAAGAGGCCGGGGATCAGGGAGGAGGCTGAGCGTCAGGGAGGAGGCTGAGCGTCAGGGAGGAGGCTGAGAATCAGGTAAGAGGCTGTTGCACGGTCCCAGCAAGGAAAGACAGTGAGAGTGACTTTTAGATGGAGAGAAGAGGCCGGGTTTGAGAGTTTGCTTCGTTCATCCATTCAGTGCATATGTGGTGGGCAACTACTGTGTGTCAGGCTGGATTCCAGCTGCTGGGATACAGTAGTGAACAAAGCAATATGAAATCTCTGCCCTCCTGGAGTTTACATCCTAGTGGGAGAAACAGATCATGGGAGAAACAGATCATAAACTAATAAGAAAAACATACAGTGTTAGATAAGGATAAGTGCTATAAAGAAACATCAAAGCAAGGGAATGGGATATCAAAGGAAGGGGTCAGTGACAAAATTATGGATACGGTAGCCACAGAGGGCCTCGCTAACAGGGTAACTTCTGAGAGAAGACTGGAAGGAAGTGAGAGTGAGCCCTGCAGACATCTAGGGGGAGCATCCCAGGCAAAGGGAATTAGGAGCACCAAGGCTCCAAGGCAGGAGCGTGCCCAGCATGTGCCAGGAAAGGGTAGGGCCTGTGGGGCTGGAGGGGGCACAAAGGGAGAGGATTAGGAGAACTCAGAGGGGGACGAAAGGAGCTAAGTCAAAATGGGCCTTGTCTGTCTCAGGCTCCTGGAGGTCAGGACTCTGGTGTTGGGGCCTTGGGCAGGCCCCTCCCTCTCCAGCTAATTTCTCCCAGTGGAGGATACGTGTGGTGTGGATATGATTGTGAAAGCTTTGAGGATTATGCCGTGTGCTGAGCAAAACTCAGACCCTGTGGCCAGGTGCGGTGGCTCACGCCTGTAATCCCAGCACTTTGGGAGGCCGAGATGGGTGGATCACCTGAGGTCAGGAGTTCAAGATCAGCCTGGCCAACATGGTGAAACCCCATCTCTACTAAAAATACAAAAATTAGCAGGGCGTGGTGGCGCATGCCTGTAATCCCAGCTATTTAAGAGGCTGAGGCAAGAGAATCGCTTGAACCCAGGAGGTGGAGGTTGCAGTGAGCCAAGATTGCACCACTGCACTCCAGCCTGGCGACACAGCGAGACTCCATCTCGAAAAAAAAAAAAAAAAAGCAGCCAGGCATGGTGGTGTGCATCTGTAGTCCCAGCCACTCAGGAGGCTAAGGCAGGAGAATTGCTTGAACCCAGGAGGCGGAGGTTGCAGTGAGCCGAGATCACACCACTGCACTCCAGCCTGGGCAACAGAGTGAGACTGTCTCAAAAAAAAAGAAAAATCCGATCCTGCAGGCCCTGAGATTCTCCAGGTTAAAGTCACAAACACCCACCCTTTCTGAGACTAAAGTTTGGGAGATGCTAAGACGGTAGCTGTGCTGCTGACCTCAGGATGCAGAGGGACTTACCTCTCCCCACCCGCCTGCTGCTCCTGCCCCCTGGGAAACGAGAGAGGGGCTGACTTCAGGCCACAGTGGCCTAGTGGCCTCTAGGCCTTGTGTCCACAAATACTGTGTCACACGGCTTGGGGTCTTTTCCTTCACAATGAATTCATCTTCATCCATCATTCCATTAAGTATTCTCCCTAGTATTCATTTATTCATGTACATATTCATTTCCTCCCTCATTCTATTCGTTTACTCCTTTCTTCACTCATACACATATTCATTTTCCTCCCTCCTCGCATTTATCACAAGAGTAACTAAATACATAATAGATTGTGCAACTCCCGGTGTCTGCCTGACTTCTCAGCTACAGTGTGGAAGATGAGGGCAGGCAGCATGTCTTCTTCACAGCTGTGATACCAATATCTGGCCCCATGCAGAGCCCATAGCATGTGCTCTATAAATGGATTTCTACAGCCATCCATTCACTGCACATGCTTTCATTCTTTAGGCATTCCTCAAACCTCCGTGGGTACCAAAACCTGGGCCAGACACATTTCAGGAGAAGAGGGAGAAGCAAGAAGAAAATATGGGATAAATTATCCCAGCCCCTGTCATCCACCATTCCATTCATCCATCCAATAAACATTTACCGATGACACTTAGTACCGAATCCTGAGCCGGCAACTGCTTATGCAACTGCTTGCATAAGGATGATCAAGGGAAGGCTGAGGTTGAGCCACAGCTGGGCCTCAAAGAATGGGCAAAATGTCAGGAGGAAATGTAGCCGGGGGAGAGGGAATGGCAGGAACAGAGGTTTCCATGAACATCACCCTGCCTAGTGGTTAGGGGACAACTGCTATCAAGATAGCTTGGGGCAAATCATGGAGGCATTTAATTGCCAGGCATGAGAGTTTGCTAGGCTCCAGGGGAACTTGATCTGGGCCTGTCATTTCCAGGTGTGAGAAGGCAGGTGAGGCAGGCAGCACTGTAGGTTTCTGGTTGGTTGCTCCTGGGCAGAGTAATGATTTCCTGTTTGCCTAGAGAGGAGGAAGAGGCCTTCGAAAGATAGTGAAGATTCCCCAACAGGCCACACAAGCTCAAAATGGCTCAGACAAAGCTTTGTGATGACTTTAATGCAAATGAACTAAAAGTATACGGATTAAATTTTCCTCCCCAAAATACATGAGCTGTGGAAACAGAAAGGTGTGTATTTAAATGTAGGCCCCTTGAGCTCTCTCTGAAGCCTGTCTTAGTGCAATAATACACCATGGATGCGGTTAACTCTGCAGGTGCCACAGTTCCACCCAACAGCTTTGGACCTAATCAAGGATAAAGGGGTCTCAGCCCTCTAATGCTGCAGCTCCCCTCCCCAAATCTTCTGGGCCCTGGCAGGCGCTGGCAGAGATCCTGGGACCACTCTTGGCCTCTTTGACCAGGAAAAATTTGCTCCCGGGCTTAGATCTTCAGAAAACACCAGCTCCTTCTGGCTAGCCAGGAAGGAGAGTAAACACCAAATAATAACAAAACAATAGGTATAATTTTAATATTTATTCTTTCACATGTAAACACATTCATCTGACAAAACACTGAATCAGTATCTCGTTTGCCCCTCATCAGAAGCTGAGGGGATAGTTGCCAGGGGGTGGAGGGGTGCGAGGGGGACTATTATCCCCATTTTACAGGTGAGGAAGCTCAAGTCCAGAGACGTTAAAGTGTCTCTTGTGAATGTCACACCTCTGCTACAGTGCTCTAATGAGCCCACTGCACCAAACTTCCAAATTGGTAAGATCATGGCATCCTTTTTCAGCGAAGAGTGTGTCCCTGATGTAAATAGCCATTAAGTGGTTCCCATGGTTCTCTGGTTGAGATGGGCCCTAAGAAGCTGTGATCTTTCCTCCCATCTCACGGGAACCTAGGGGTTAGAGGTAAGGCTACAGTCTGCAACTGAGGTCTGGACTCAGCCCAGGCAAGAACCAGAGACCAGGTCTCCTGGCCCCAGCCCACTGTTATTTCTACTCTGACACTGACCTAGGGCAAGGCCCTCCCAGTTTTTTCAGCCTCCCTATCTATAGTGAGAGGGTGTGGGAGAGAAAGCCTCTAGGGCCCCTTCCAGGGTCCAGGCTGTAGCTGTGATCAGTTCTGAGCTCAGGATGTGAAGGTGAAGAATAAGAGCAGGAAGTTCCAGGCTCCAGGGGGTGGGGCAGGCCCCGCCAGGGGAGGCAGAGGGCACAGAAGCCACCCCTGACCGACTTCACAAGATAAGGCCCACCCTCACCTCCCCACTTCCTCCTCTCCAGCTCCAGGGTCTCCTTTGCTTCCACATCTTGTTGACTTTTGAATTTACAAGGTGTGCCAGTTGCCAAGGCCCCCGGTTGATTACACCCCCGGACCTGCCTTAGGAAATCATCCTCCTCCCCAAGCCCCCACCAGCAACTGGGAGGTGGGGCTGGGAACACAAGATGGGATCTCTCAGGTGCTGGAAAGAAATTAAAGAGGAAACTTATCGAAAAGAGGATGGAAGAGAGAAAGCAAAGGTAAGTTCCATTCTGGAAAGGAAAGGGGGAGGAGCCATGTGCAATTTTATAGCTGTGTTCTGAAACTCATGACTCTTGACCAGGTCCGACTCTGACCGTGGGGGAAAGCTCAGGTGGGGTGAGGAGCTTTATGGTGTTTGCTTGGTTTATTGGCTTTGTGGAAGAGGATATGAGGGCCCAGGCAGTTCTCTGGAGATAGGACCCCTCAAGGAAAGGCCAAGATTTATGGTTTCCGGAAGCCCTCAAGGTTACTGGCCTAGGCCTAGGCTTTCCTTGGTTCCGGGGATTAAAGGGAGGGAGGGCCTGGAGGTAAAGGAAATTCCAAATTATGGTGAGATTCATTCCCCAAAAGACTTTATCTTCCATCGTCTCCCATGATTCCCAGTAACTACATGATGTTGACAGTCCACCATCATTTTAACGAAATGGGGGCCTGAGGCTGGGAGAGCAGGCAGGCCGGCCCCAGGTCAGCTAGAATCAGTGTCGGGGAGCAACTCAAACCCATCTCTCCTGGTTCCCATGCCAGGGCGCTTTCTCCCTGGGCTATTTATACTGGGGTGGCCTTTGACATGTAATCAGAAAATACCTGAGTCACACTGGCTAAAAGAAAAGAAGTATTGCTAAGGGCTCTGGCCTGGAGTCACCTCTGTGTCACCACATGCAGGCCTGGGACAACAGCCATCCATCACTGCTCGGCAAGGTGGCGTAGGTGTCCCCTCGCACAAGCATGTGACTACACCAAGGGTGCTTGACCTTCCAGGAAATGCTCCTGTGGACACTGTCCCTGGCCAAGTGGCTCTGGAAACAAATGTTTCATTGACAACCCTACTTCACAGGCATAAGAGGATGGTTCCTGACACGGCCTTCCAGTCTTCTGTGGACCCTGTTAGCAGGATAAATTTTATTTCTGAGCTTAATTAAGGGACATGCTATAAATATTCATGCAGCAAAATGAGCCCTGGCTCACAAGTGCAGCTGCTTCCCGCTTGGGGGAAATTAACATTGTTTTCCAACCATGAGTAATGAGGCGCCACTGCTGGAGAGAGGAGCCTTTTCAACAGCCTCTCTAGGACAGAAAGGGAGAGCCACACTCAGAGGCACCCGCACCCTGGGAGCCAGCCTGGCCCCCGCAGACCCCTCTGCATCTCCAAATGAGGGGCACAGCTGGGCTCCTCTGGGGCTCAGTCCTGAAGGGAGCCCCCACCAAGGCACTCAGCAGAGCAGACAATGCATCAAGAACGGGGATCAGCAAACTATAACAAAAGGGCCAAATCCACCTGCCACCTGCTTTTGTAAATAAAGTTTTATTGGAACCCATTTGTTTAGATATGGCTACAACAGCAGAGTTGAGTAATGTGACAGAGACCTTATGGCCTGCCAAGCCAAAGGAAAATATTTACAACCTGGTCCTTTGCAGAAAAAGTATGCCCTGGAACTGTTTCATCCTGGACATTTACGATTATTAATATAAGTCCCATAATCTCAAATTCTCTGTAACCTTAGGAATATGGAATGGTTTTAAAGTCTCATGGTTTTAGAATCTTCTGTGCATAGACTCTGGAACCAGACTTCAATCTCAGCTCTATCACTTCCTTAGCTGTGTGACTATGGGCAAGTTACTTAACCTTCTCTCTGCCTCAGTTTATTTATCTATAAACTGGGGTAAGAATAGTACCTAGCTCATAGTGCTGTGAAGACTGAATGAATATTTATAAAGCCCATAGAAAAGTATTCAGCATAGGATAAGCTTTAAACAACAAGTACCTGTTAAATAAATGGATTCAATCTCCTATAATTTCAAAATCCTCAAAGAATAGGATCTTAACCTTCCCCTACAAATTTCAGCCTGTAAGATCTTAGAATCTAAGCTGTGACAGGGAGAGCCCCCAAGTTTCTGACACTGTACTAAATACTTTATGTGCATTATCTCATTTAATCTCCAAAACAACTCTTGGAAGTAGGAATTACAGGCAATTTACATGTAAGGAAACAAACTTTGCAAAGGTAGGAGACTAATCCAAGGCCACAGGAGTAAATTGCAAAGCTTGAGCAGGAGCCCAGGGTACCTGACTCCAAGCCTATGTCTCAGACAATCCTACTCCTCACCCACTGCCACAGTCTCTCCTCAGTACCTGTCACAGTGTCCTCCAGCCTCTGCTGGGCACCTGCCGTGTTGGGGAGCTCACTGCCACTGGAGACAGCCAGCTCTGTGGCTGGAGAGCTCACACTGGGATCTGCTCTTACTTTCGCTCCTCCTAACCCCCTTGGTCCTAGTTTGTCTCTTTGCAGCTCTGAAAAGCCCCGGCAAGAGACCACGGACGCTTCTGGGGACATCTCCCAACTTGCTGGGAGCCAGCAGCAGCCTGGGCCTCAAGCATTTGCAACAAACTAGACCCATGAAAAGACAGAGCTCCACAGCTTTGGACAAACCATGCCTCCAGCAAGCCCTCCCTGGTACCAACAAGAAGCAGGGACCCTTCTTTCTCCTTAAGACTCCCAACATTCCTTCCTGAACCATCACTCGATGAGACAAGAGCCATGTCCTCATCTAAGTCTTGTCATAATACTCCTAGGACTCTCTAAGCTTTGTAATCTTTCTTCTTGCTGTCAAAGTGTTTTGAGATCTAGTCTCTCCTATGGTTTTGCAGCATAATGAAGCTCATCAAGTGCTGGTAGCATTGCATTTATCCTCAGCATTCTTGACCTAGTAGGTCAAGAAAGTATTACCATTCCCATTTATAAGATGATGTACCCGAGACCCAGAGGGGAGGAGGAACAGAAAGAAAAAAGAAATTATACTATAACAGAACCTTCTGGTACCAGGCCCTGTGCTAAGCCCTTTGTCTCATTTCATCCTGACACATATAGATGCTACCCCACTTTCCAGGAAAGTGAACTGTGGCTCCTAAAGGAAATCCGACCTGTTCTAGGTTCCATAGACAGCAGGAGGAGGAAGACATTGATCATGCATCTACTGTGTGCTAAGTATGTTCATACATATATATGCCTTATTCTGCCATCACACACACACAAAACCCTAAGGTGGGTCTTTTAAATGCCTGCTTGCCAGATGTGTAAACTAAGGCTCAGAGGCTGGGGTGGCTGTCCCAGGGGAGCGGGGCTGGGCCCCAGGCCTCGCTGGTGTGGATGAAGCACTCTTGCCCGACCCCAGCAGCCATGGCAAGACTCAGCCCATATCCTTTCAGGGAGTGGAAAAGGAAACACTGGGTCCTTTTACAGGGTTTCCATGTGCATGACCGGGAGCCCCTAAGGATGGCCGATCTGCCACGGATGGGAGGAACGGTTTATTTTTTCTGTGGGCCGCTCTGGAGCCTTTCAAAGGTGTGAAGTTCCATGGCCTGCAAAAGCTGATTCTACTGGCTATCCAGAGCAGGCCCTGCCTGGGCCCCAGCTCCTGCAGCCCCCACAGCCCCCGCAGACCCCGGCCTCTTCATATGCCGCCCATGGGAACTCCCTCCGGCCCACCTGGCCTCTCACACGCTGAAAGGCTGCAGAGTGACAGGCCGGCAACTGGACTCTGATGTTTATTCACCAAACACAGAGACGGCCCTCCAGGCCTCTGCTACCTCAGGGAAGAGGGGTCACCAGCCCACTCCCAGGCGAGGATCCCAGCACACTCACCTCTGGAGACTGGCCATGAGGAGGAGCATCCAAGCTGCTCCTGCAGCGAGAGAGACTCTGGTTAGACACAAGGAAGAACTAGCTGCCACTGAGGGACATTCAGCTCAGAGAAAGAAGCGGAATCTCCTGAGGTGCCGTGGTATCTTGGTAAGGACCCTGGACTCTTTGTAACCCCTGGGATGAGGATGGGTGAGGCTGCATGATTCCCAAGCCCCACTCTCTACCAGTTCTGACAATGTCATAATTCTGAGGTTCCACGGCATGAGACAGGGGGTCAGACTGGACCACAGGATCATTTCTAAATGCTTCTACCTCCAGACCTGCCAAGTGATTGACCGGACAAGGCTGAGCAATTGTGTTGGGGAACCGCTTGGTTGCTTCCCTGTACGTAGTCAAGGAAGTTGCACGGTCACTTTGTAAAAATGGAACTGCTGGTATTGTTGTTTTTCTGTTGTTCCTTTCCCCCCTACCGTTTTTATAACTGAACTGATTGCTTTGATTGGACTGGGCTGTTGTTCATCTAAACTGACCGGTTGCTGGACTCAACTGACAGGCTGTTTGTCGGCCACGGTCAGCTGTGGATGTGGAGCTGGTTGGTGTGTAGCTTTCCAGATTAGATATTTTGATGAAATGTACTGGTCTGAGCCCTGCAATCACCCCAGCCCTACTCCCCAACCTCACCACCAGCCTTGGCCTTTCCAGAGAATTGCAGTTCCACGAGTTCCAGGCATAAATCCTGGCCAAATCCACCATGAAAGGACACACACTATTGTCACGGGTTTAAAACTGGGATTCAAATCAAGAGGGCAGAAAGTCCCAGTGGAGGACCTGTTGTGCCCTGCAGCCTTGCCAGGCAGTCCACGTGGGCTGGACCGAGCCTGCGGTTCTGTCCCTCATCTGTGTCGGGGGATTGCTGAGCCCCTAGCACAGCCCCCTCACTTGCCTCTTTAACTCACTTCCTTTCATTGCTGACAGGTCCACCAGCTTTCAATGGGGCTCTGGCAAGAGGGTACTCACCCGCCCACCCCCAGGCCCATTCACCCTGCCCACCCCTCCTTGGCCTTTCAGGCTCACGGTGAAAGGGACTTGTCCAGAAATCGGGGATTTACCATTGTGCCCTTTGTAAAGACTCTCCATTTCCCTCAGCCCCACCCCTCCCATCTCCAGAATCAGTAGGGGTGGCCCCTGCAGAGCTGCAGATGGACACAACAGAGCACAACACACCCAACACCCTTGTTTAGAATCAGGGCTGAGGCCTCAGAAACTCAAATTTTGTTTCAGAGCCGGAAGACAACCTCTAGATTTCTCCTGCCTCCACCCGCTCCCCATTTTACAGATGGGGAAACTGAGAGTCATAGAATGAGGCCTCTTGACACCTAGTGTGCTATTCCATTAGCTCATTTTCACTCCCCATTTCTTTTCTTCTTTCAGAATTGAGGAGGTAATGACATTTGTCATGTGTGTTAACAATATGCCACACCACTGAAAACTGTGTACAATGGCTGCAGCCAACAGTCTAGGAAGTTTGGGGTCATGGTTTTGTTGTTTCACATCTGAAATCAAAAGCTAGAGCCATGAAAATAGCAGATCTTTGTTGAACTGCCTCTAAAATAAATAGAAACACTCACCTGACTAATTTGAAATTCAACTCACGAAAAGGAACAAAGCCAAATTGTAATTTTTCTGTTTCTAATATTTTTGCTCCCACGTTTAGATTATTTAATCCAACTACCTATTTGTGGGTGGGCCTGCTGGGGACAAGAAAGGAGCTCTAACTTGCCCAAAGGCACACAGCATGGCAGGCAGGTTTGGCCTGACTATCCTCTACCTCTCCGGCAGGCATTTCAGTGTTGGAAAAATCTTGGCTACATCGAAATGGTATTCCTAGAACCAGTTGGGCATTGCAATTTGGTTAGCTGTGTGGCTTTGCAGTTTCTAAACTAAATGGTTTATTAAGAATAGATGTGTCAGGCCGGGCGCAGTGGCTCATGCCTGTAATCTCAGCACTTTGGGAGGCCAAGGCAGGTGGATCACCTGAGGTTGGGAGTTTGAGACCAGCCTGACCAACATAGAGAAACCCTGTCTCTACTAAAAATACAAAATTAGCAGGGCATGGTGGTACATGCCTGTAATCCCAGCTACTCAGGAGGCTGAGGCAGGAGAATCACTTGAACCCAGGAGGCAGAGGTTGCAGTGAGCTGAGATCGCACCACTGAACTCCAGCCTGGGCAACAAGAGCAAAACTCCGTCAAAAAAAAAAAAAAAAAAAGAATACATCCGTGAGATACCATCTTATGCCAGTTAGAATGGCGATCATTAAAAAGTCAGGAAAGAACAGATGCTGGAGAGGATGTGGAGAAATAGGAACACTTTTACACTGTCAGTGGGAGTGTAAATTAGTTCAACCACTGTGGAAGACAGGGTGGTGATTCCTCAAGGACCTAGAACCAGAAATACCATTTGACCCAGCAATACCATTTGATCCAGCAATCCCATTAGATCCAGCAATCCCATTACTGGGTATACACCCAAAGGATTACAAATCATTCTACTATAAAGACAGATGTACATGTATGTTTATTGCAGCACTATTCACAATAGCTAAGACTGGGAACCAACCCAAATGCCCATCAGTGATAGACTGGATGACGAAAATGTGGCACATATACACTATGGAATACTATGCAGCCATAAAAAAAGGATGAGTTCATGTCCTTTGCAGGGACATGGATGAAGCTGGAAACCATCATTCTCAGCAAACTAACACAGGAACAGAAAACCAAAGACCACACGTTCTCACTCATAAGTGGGAGTTGAACAATGAGAAGACGTGGACATAAGGAGGGGACCATCACACACCAGGGCCTGTTGGGTGGAGGGGGTGGTAGGGGAGGGATAGCATTAGGAGAAATACCTAATATAGATGACGGGTTGATGGGTGCAGCAAACCACCATGGCACGTGTATTCCTATGTAACAAACCTGCACGTTTTACACATGTATCCCAGGACTTAAAGTATAATAATAATAATAAAAGAATAGACGTGAAAGCAGCAAAAGCGGTTGATTTCAATGCTTCATCTGTGGGAAGATTGCCACGATCTCTGAGCATTTCTAACCCAGGCTGCTCCCTCCCCTAGGAGGCGCTTTATGTGAACCTGGGGCTGGGAGACTCTGCATGGGAACTGAGCTAGAGAAAAGATCATTCGAGGAAGATAGCCTCGTATTTTGGCGGTCACTGCTCAGACTCTGTCTTTACAGTGCTTAAATAAAAAGCAGGAGGTTTCATATTTAAATTATTTATCTTCGGCTAGTTCTTATACAGAGCTTTGGGATGAATTCATTCCGAAGGCAATATTTTCTAAATTACCAGGGTGACTCTGAAGCCGACTTTGTTTTGCTTTTGGTTTATTCCTAAATGTAATAGAATCCCAAGTGTTAATCTCCAGCTGATACCTAACCATCCTCTTCCACTATGCTGTCCCGGTGGGGATTTATGACTGGGTGATGAGCCACCACGTCTCTCTGAACCCCGATGAGGACATGGATAACATCATCAACTCATCACTGAACCATCCTCATCAACCCAGCTTTAATCCCCAAGACTGATAACCATCGGAGGCTGTTAATTCCCAGCAAATTATCTAATCCACATGTTGTCTGATCTGTGTAAACCCAGCCCATGAGGATCATAAAATAAATAAGCATGAAATGGCTTATAGTTTCGAATCTCCTCTCCCCTAGATAGGCCAGGCTGCATGATTGCAGCCACTATCGTGGCTCCCACCTCCTTCCAAGAGGGAATGGGCAGCATGGGTTCCTATGTGGGCCTGCTTGATGCTGTTTCTATGACGGAGGCCACACATACACCCCTGCCTGTCCCTCCTGCTCTCCCTCCCATATCCCAAATGAAGCCAAGGCTTCCTTTCACTGATACGTTAATCACTGAAATAGCCTTGTCCTGCAAGACACAGGCATGGTGAGTTGAGATGCTGGATGATTTGCAAAACGAAAAGCAAGCTCTCCCTTGAAAAACAGGGGGCTGGTAGGAATTTGTGATGAGAGGCAGGCAGAGAGGGGAGACAGAACAGGAGGTCGACGGCTCTAGGGGATGTAAGGAATGATAAAATTAGACTGTGTTGTCTAGACATAAGCACAGGGTTACCAAGAGGTTTCGTGTGTGTGTGTGTGTATGTGTGTGTGTGTGTGTGTGAATAGGACTGAGCAAGGAGTAGGGCCAAATGGCCTCTAAATCCCTTTTTGCCTCTGAAATTCCTCAAGGCTATGTCTAAAAGCCTATAATTCTAAAATTCTGTAATTCATAGATCTGACACTTCTCTAACAGACACTCTGATTCTAAGGTTCTGTGATTCTAAGAGTTTATAATCCAATGAGTGTGTAATTATAAACTGCTATGATTCTCTAATTGTAGACACTATGGTTCTCTAACTCTACCGTTCCATGATGCTAACATCCTGTAATTCTAAGATTCTATCAATGTTTCCTTAATTTAATATTCCACCATTCTCAAGTTCTATGATTGAAAGAGGTCATGATTCTGTATTTCTATAAATTTTTTCTTTTATATTTATAATGCTCTACAATTCTAGTATTCTAGAATTCTGATTTCATAATCCTAAAATTCTAGAATTCTAATGTTTCATGCTACTAAAAATCTAAAGCATTTATATGATTTTGTTAATCAATTTTTCAAGAATTCCCACAATCTAAGATTCTAACATACTGGGTTTCTAAGATCCTACAACACAAATTTTTTTTTATCCAATGTTCTATATTTTGAAGATTAAATGTCAAGGAGTCTTAGTTCTGAAACGTTAATATTATATGCTATCATGATTCCAACATGTCTCATGTTTTATGATATCATTATTACAAATACAAAGTCATTTTATCTACAAAATGCAGGAATTAAGCTGCAAGTGACAAAGAATCAAGGGACCTCCACAGCTGTCCTCCTAATCAGATTGGAGCATATCCCAGGGCCATGGATTCTTCCTCAGTGGCAAAGGAGACCTGAAGACAGCTGCTTTACCCAGCCAGGGCTCCAGGAGCTGCCTGGGAAGACAAAGGCATGGGAGGTGGGGGCCCAGCCAGGGTCAGGCCGAGGAGTTGGCCCCATGCCTCCGGGAGGCCCCTCCTCAAAAGCCAGGTTTCCAAACATCTGCCAGCATTTGGGTCCCGATTGCTGTCCTTTAAAAGTATCCCTCTCCTTTTCTTGTTCCCCATCAAGGGCTCCCATGACAATCATTTCAAGCAGCTAATGAGTTTCAGATGGGCTTTGGGAGCCAGGGATGGATGGACGCTCAGAGAGGAGGTTCTTAGGCTGAGTTCCGTGGGCAGGGGGAGCGGTGGGGGTCAGAAAGGAGAATGTTTTGTAGCTGAAGTATTAGGGGCCGTCCACCCCTCCCAGGCCTGGGGACAGAACCTGGAAAGGAGCTAGAGCCGCGGTCACGCTGCTTGCTCCTTCCTGCTTGCCCATGTTTGCTTGCTGTCAATATAGAGACCCACACTCCCTTTCTAACGCCTCACCCACTGTTTTGAACCTTGATGAAATAAAGACCCAGAAGCATTATAGGAAACATCGAGGCCTTCTTGAGGCCAAGATGTGATTACTCACCTGCTAATAGAAGGGTCTTTGCAAAAGACAGACATCATCCTTGTTGAAATTACATCGTCTGTGATTCTCTCCCCTTCCAGATGCACGGGAGTACATCCAGAGGCTGCTGTCAGCTCTCATGTGGGCCACACCGCCTGGCCCGGGGTGGGGTTGCCTGTGGGGTCCCTGGGGATGCCAGCCCCTGGGCCCCCCCGGCACCACACGGGGGCAGCTCAGCAATCCTGCTGTTCCCTGTGCCGGGCTGCTCTCTCCTTTTGGCCCGGGGCTCTGAGGGGGCTGACAGTGACCCCAAAGAGCTTTCTCCCTCTTGTGCCAGGGGATGAGGAGAGGCCAGGGTCTCAGGAGAGGCGTCCCAGCCTTCATTTCCGTAGCATTCACAGAGCCCAGGGAGCAGCCCGTGTCCAGAACCTGGCCAGGATTATAAGTGGGTTCTGCAGCGTTCTTACTCCCTGGCTGCCCGAGAATTTCCGCTGCTTTCAAGGTCTAATTTACGGATTCACTTAAATGAGCAGAACATTGAAAAAGACACACCAATGCATTTCAGAGGAACTCACACACTCCACAACCCAGCGAGGCCATTCCCTACCAGGAATGTAGGGGGAAGTTCTGCAACAGGATGTGTATAGTTTAGGGTTTGGAGGGGGTCTCTCCTGGCAAGAGAGTCCAAACCTTATAATTAACTCTCCTTTCCTTTAAGATATCAACAACAACAACAACCACGTTCTCCCCAGTTGCCTAAACAGGACAAGTCCCTGGTTAAGCAGTTCCTGGTGGTCTGTGCTCACACATGTGCAGAGAGAGAAAAAAATCTGCCTGGAAGCTGGCCTCCCCGGCTTCCTAGCAGCGGGCCACCTCCCTGCCTCGCCGCCACCCCCTCCCCTGTTCGCAATTAGGGGTGATCTTTTGTTGCCTGGAATGTGTAAAAATCGCCGGCTTTTCTTTTTGCATGCATAATATCCATTTCCCCTCCAAGTGCGTTATTTGGTTTGGGAATTACATCTATTTACAAGAGTAGATGTTGCACAAAGGTTGTGTTTATGTGGAAAATTATATCGGTGACACGGGCTGATTGGCATGTGGAGGCTGGGAGAGCAGGCCTTCTCATCAGCTTGGAATAACAAAATGATTGTATTTTCAGCAAAGCTAATTGATCACATACCTCGCTGGGCTATCTGTTTACTCAAAGGCCATCCAGGCCCTGGGAAGGTGGAGAGAAGAGAGCCCGGGGCCTGTGGTCACTGCCAGGCCGAGCCAGCCAAGGGCTGGGGGGTGTGGTGTAGACAAGGGGCCTGGACAGGTCCTCAGGTGGTGAGGTTGGGCAGGGAGATGGGCTTACTCTGTTCTCCCCGGGGAAACCAGGCCTGGACTTCACACTGGTGACCGTGTCCTTTCTCCAGACCCCTGAAGTCAGTATGGGGCAGCGCAGGTGTGGGGAAGGGCTGGTTGGAGTATGATCTGGAGCCACTGAAAAGAAAAGTAAATTCCCTTCTCTCATCCATTGGAAAAGCAGTGGGCTTTAAGCTGGTGCTGAGCTGGCTGCATAGGGCTCGTGGAAGTGAAAGCTCTGGAAACCTGTCTCCATGTGTCTGTCTTGACCGAGTGACTCTGTCTTTGCTCTTCTCTGAGGAGCTCTAGATCAGGGGCCAGGACTGGGACTAGGAGGATGGATGGGAAAGAGGGACGTTATGGGGTGGGGGATGCTGTTAAGGAGTACATTCGGCTTCCAAATCTGCAAACAGTGAAACCTGAGCCCAACCCTCTCTGACACCCTGCCGGAACAGATCTTGCTCCTGCCTTTGGGGAAGGAGGTGCTTATCTTTAGGTTTATGATCAAAATTCCTGGCCCCGGGCTGACTGAGCATGTGCGAAGTCTCCTAAGAAGATATTACCTCCTCTTAATTGATCCACACCGGCCAGGCCTCTTGGACGAAACAGCTGAAGCCACCTAAAAAAAGCCCGGAGCTAGAATTGTATTTCCTCCCCAGGGTTAAAACTTCAGTTATGTGGGGGCAGAAAACAAAACAGTTGGATATAGTTAAGCAAGTATTTGAATTGAAAATGGCCAGTTATTTGAGAAACAACTTGTCCGCAATTCACCAAGAAACATTAATTTACCAGTCACTTTGCAAACATGCAGTTCCTTTGAAAACTACTGGTTTAAAACAATCTGATATCCCTCTCCTATTTGATGAAGATGGCTGGTTATTCTGCAAACTTCCACTTGGAGTTAGTCATGCTAGTAGTTATTCTTTACAAACAGCTTGTCACAAGCTTCAGCTCTTGGTTTGTCAGGTTAGAACTATGATTTGGTCCTTCTTCCCATTGCTGATCAAATTCAGATTTAGTTAACTTTTTCTAAAGTAAAAATTAAGAAATATTTGGGGGCAATCAATAATGATCCTTCACTGATTTCCTGGAGCAATCCTAAAATCCTCAGAGACTATTCAACCTAACAGCCTTATTTTACAAATGGGGAAACTGAGGCCTAGAATATGCTAGTCTTTGCTGATCCCTGCTGGTGACATCTGAGCCAGGTTGGAGTATTATTTGCGGGTACTTGGATCAGGTGATGCTAAGTAAACTTCAGGTGCTTTTTCTCTAAGCTCAGTCATGAGGTTTTTCACCTCTACCCAGGTCTGAGCCACACAAGTCCGAATTTGGAATATTTTAGATATTGTTGTAATAACCTTCTGGTAACACTGTGTATCTGTGTTTGTGTATGTGTGTGTTTGTCCACCAGGCATTTCAAAATCTCTGGCCCTTCTGAAAGACAGGCAAGTTTATTAATGCAGAGCTCTCCGAATTGTTTTATAATTGGAAACATTTTGCAATGAAAGAACATTAATAAAACCTGAATCCAAATCAAACTTCTATGTGTATGTTATTTTTACTCCGCAGTCAAAAGCTTTTATTAGATTTAAAACTTTCACTGTGCTTATCTCTGGCTGTATAATGTTCTACCATAAGAAAAAAAGTCCAATGACTCTGAAGTCTGGCAAAATAATATACTTTCTTGGATGTCTCTGTGTGTTGCCAATTAGCTTTGCCGTGAACACAGGCCCCCATCCATCACCCGCCTCTGGGTGGCTGTAACAGAGAACTAATTTGTTTCATATGCCCCAAGCTCTCTGAGCCATTCACCAGCGCTTCCAACCTGCTGAGGAGCAGCTTGGCTGGAGAAGAGATGAATGACAAGAAAAACCCAAGAGGAGACACTTATCAGAAATGGGCCCTGCTCTGCTCACTCAGTGGGAAAATCCCAGCCCTTCATGCCTCCAATTCCTTCCACCCGCCTCCCACCCCACCCCTCTTTCTCTTTCTCCTTCTCCTCTTCTCCCTTTTCATGACCTAAAAGAATCAGGACTCACAGAAGGCGAGGCCTTGAGTGGAGAGTGGAAAACTCAGCCTTGTCTTCCAACTTCCAAGGGCTGGCTGCAGTCCTCTCCCTTCTCTGCCGGGTTCCCACTCCCTCCCACCTACTCCTTTTACAAGCCCAACGTTTAAACCTCCAGTTCCCTAGGAATTTTATGAATGCTCAGCACAAGCCAAAATAAACTCGTAAAGAAAAAGTTTCTAAAGAAGGTCATAGACCCGTATAGCAAGTGCTAAGCGGTAAATACAAAAGTTCTTGGGGTCTTTGGGAGCTGTGGTCTGGGTGGTGGAAGGTTGGGGTCAATAGAGGGAAAAAGGAAGAACAAGGAGAAAAAGTGAAGCTTCCTTTTTTCTCCTAGTCCTAGACCCTCAGAGTCTTTATTGTTATTATTTTGTAAAGCCTTATAGTTTGATGCCTCATTTTATTGATGCTGTAGCCCAGAGAGGTGGAGGGATTGATTCAGTGTCACATAGGAAGCTGGCCCGTGCGGTGCTCTGACACCCATGTGTGCAGGCCTCCCTCTCTGTGGTACTGACACGGTGAGGGCAGGAAAGGAAGGGGCCTTGGGATCACGGAGCTGCCTATTTTAACTCGTTAGAGCAGTGATGTCCAATAGAACTTTCTGCAATGGTAGAAATGTCTTCTGTCTGTGCTGCCCAATATAGTAGACACTTGCCACATACAGCTATTAAATTAAGTAAAATTTAAAATTCAGTCCAACCAGCCACAATTCAAGGGCTACCATATTGAATAGCACAGATATAACACATTTCCATCTCTGTAGAAAGTTCTACTGGATAGCGCTGTTCTAAGGGCCACCATCACCAGCCCCCAAGGACATGCTTGTGGTCATGGTGCAAGGTGGCCCCTTCCTCCAGGCTTTCACAGCCCTCAGTACTTTCACTACCCCCATCATGACAGTTGCCACTCAATTATAAATGACAATGTCCTGTCTGTCTTGCCCACCTGAATGAGAGCACTTTGGGGGCTGGGGTCCTGTCTCTTTTCTCTTTTCACCTCCACGGCATCCAGCACAAGATAGATTCTCAATGATGATTTAGTCTCAGAATCTTAGAGTTGTGAAAGACCTTAAAGGGAGTCTAACAGAACTGCTCTCGGGGCAGGGACCTGCCCTGCAGCCTCTCAGAGATAGCCCATCCACCCACTGTTTGCACACCTCTGGGGGCAGAGACCTCACTATCTCCCCAGGCAGCTGAGTCCATTTCTGAGCGGCTGGGATTATTAGAATATACTTTCTCAAATCTAGCTGAAATCTCCCTACTTGCATCGTCTACCCTTGCTCTGCCCTCTGGCGTCTCACAATGTTAATTTTGCTTTTGTTTCTATGTAACGACCCTTCTAAGAGCTAGACATAGTATATAATTCCTCCATGTTCCTCTTGAAACACGAAGCTCATCACAGAATGCCTAATTCTAGATGTGGGTTGGTCAGCAAGGATAGCAGATACTGACCTCCCTTGATCTAGAGACTATTCTTCTGCTAGGGCCACCCACACATTTAGCAACTTCATTACTCCATAGGCTCATCTTGGGTTTGGGTTGTGTATACCTCCCAGGCCATATGCATGGCCCATGACTACGTTGCCCCAATGGTGAATGGGATGGAAAAGGCCTCTGCCAATACTGCTCTTTCACCTGGGTGTGCAGGGACACTGCTCCTGCCTCACTTCTCAAGCAGCCTCATGCTTTGAGTGCCAACCTCAACATTTTCTAAATCCCTCTCCATTGCCTGGGACTTGGGATTTGCAGTAAATCCCAAGAAATATTTGGAGGCAATCAATAATGATCCTTCACTGATTTCCTGGAGCAATCCTAAAATCCTCAGAGACTATTCAACCTAACAGCCTTATTTTACAAGTGGGGAAACTGAGGCCTAGAATATGCTAGTCTTTGCTGATCCCTGCTGGTGACATCTGAGCCAGGTTTGAGTATTATTTGTGGGTACTTGGATCAGGTGACAGTATCAGGCGACTAGGGCTTGCAGTATCTTACAGATGGGATGCTGTGAGCCCAGACTGAGACCTGTATAGGCCCTGGTCCATTTCTCCCCTTCGGGGCTTTTTCCAACCCTCTCCTTCACACCGGGCGTTGACCAGATGTCCTAAGGAGCTCTAAGATTCACTCCTATAGGCTTTACCTGGGGCTGCATGGCCAGGCCCTGGTCCCAGTAGAGCAGTCTGGCAAATGGATCACTTCCACTGGCCAGTGTAGTACTTCTTTTGTAGAATCCCATGAAATTGGGCCTCCAGAATGGCGCTGACATACTGATTTTAGGTGACAAATTGTTTCCGGAGACAGAGGCCTCACACACCCTAGAGGCAGTCCTGGTCCCTGTGTTCACAATCCAGTGGGAAAAACAGTCTACTCTGCAGTGTTGGGAGAGAAGTGCTGGGTGAGCCCAGAAGAAAGACCCTGGAGGGCTTCCTAGAGGCAGTGATATCTAAGCTGAGTCTAAAGAATGAGCCAGGAAAAAGAGAGAAGAGAGAATTACAGACAGAGAAAATGGTAAAACGGTGTGCAGAAAGATGCCTGAATGAGATTCAGCCTGGTTATGTAAGCTTGGGAATATGGCTTAGCTTTTTTGAACCCCTGTTTTCTTATCTGTGAAACTGAGAGAACAGTATGGGCCTCGCAGGGTCAAGCCTTCATTTAGCCATTCAAAAAAATGTTCTGAGAACCGACTAAGCCAGGCCCTGTGCAGGTGCCAGGCGCATTCGAAAGAGCAAGGCACGCTCCTGCTCTTAAGGGGCTCCAGACCGTGGCCGTGCAGCAGCTGAAGGGCTGTCCCAGGGATTGGGCCCAGTTCACCAGTACCCCAGAAGGCTGAGTTGACTCTGGCTGGGGTGATAGGGGCAGCTTCACTGACTTCCTGACCCTCAGGCTCCATCTTGGAAGGATGAGTAAGAGAGTCAAGGCTGAGAAGATGGGAGGGAGCAGTAAGTGCAAATAAAGCAACAGAGGGAGCAGTAAGTGCAAAGGCACAGAGGTCTGAGAAAGCCTGAGATAGTTGGGGCATGGGAAGTGGTCCCATATGCCTGTAGTGTATGGGGCACATTGACCGTGGCTGGAGATGAGGCTAGAACTCAAAGCTATAGCCTGAAAGGCCTCAAGTGCCCTTTATCACATGGGTGGCATTGAGCTCTGGAGGATTTTACGCCTGAGAGTCATGTATCAGATTTGCAGCTTAGAAAGTTTCTCTGGAAGCCAGTGAGGAGGCTGGACTGATGAGCAAGAGGCTGGAGGCTGAGAAACCAAGGAAGAGGCTGGTGGGATGTCCAGGGGAGAGACGATAGATAAGGCCATCACCAAGAGGCACGGAGGGGCATGGCCAGACTGAAGCCCCATGCAGGAGGCAGAGCTGACAGGAGCTTGGTGATTGGAGGATGTGTGTGGTGAGGGAGAAGTGGGCCCATGAATGACTCAGGCGTGTGCTGTGTTTGTTTTCCAGAAGGAATACCATTAATAGCCACAGTATTCCTTCAGGAAAACAAACAAGGGCACACACACGGCACACACATGAGTCACTCATGGTGCCACTTGCATGTATTGAGCACGTATTATGTGCCAGGCAATGTGCTAAGCATTTTACATGCATGATCTCATTGAATCCTCACAGCAGTTCTGTGAGGCGGCTCCTGTTTTATCTCTCGTTTTACAGATGAGGGAACTGGCTCAGAAAGGTAAGGTAACTTGCCGAAAGTCACACAGCAGACCCAGGCTGGTATTCAGGGCAGCCCTCAGCATCTCCATCCTTCCCTCTCTCCTGCTTTTCTCCGAGGCTCAGGCTCTGGGTTCCCACCAGGCTGTCCACACCCTGTCCGATCACCCAGACACTCAGGTCCAGGATGAGCCTCGCACGCCTCTGCAGGGCTTTCCTGCATGACAGCACAGCCTCCTCAACTGCAGGGAGCTCCACACTCACTCACCCTCCATCATCCACCCATCCACCCAACACACTCACTGAGCTCCACTCTGGGCCACAGCCTGTGTGGAGCCTGGAGACAGGAAGGTGAACAGATTCATGAACCCCCCGCCCCGCCCCACAGTGCATTCAGCCTTCAGCCCAGGGCAGGGCAGGGGGCCTGAGCTCTGCAGAGGCTCCTACCCAACTGCCCTGTCCAAAGGCATGACTCCACTCTCCCTGTGCCTCTCTCAACCCTGTGCTCTTCATTCAGACCCTCATCACAGCTGACTCGTTATTTCCACCTGTTGTGCCCATCTGCCCTATTTGAGGCAAGCTCCTTGTTAACTGAATTGTGTCCTCAAATTTCCATGCTGAAATTCTAACCACTAGGGCCTCAGATGTGACTGTATTCAGAGGTGTGGTCTTTAAAGAGGCAATTATGGTTAAATGAGGTCATGAGTCTGGGCCCTGATCCTTATAAGAAGAGAAGATTAGCACAGACAGATCTGAGGCAGGACCCTCTGAAGACACAGGGAGAAGACGGCTACCTACAAGCCAAGGAGAGAGGCTGCGAAAGGAACCAACCCTACCAACACCTTGATCTTGGACTTCTATCCTCCAGAACTTTGAGAATCTGCATTTCTGTCATGTGAGCCAGTCTGTGGCACTGTTGTGGCAGCCTGAGCTGATATACACTCCCTGAGGGACACTGTCTTCTTTACTCCTTGTTCTCCTGAGCATAGCATTTCATCCTACCCGAAGTAGGCTCTAGGTAAATATCTGTTGATTGAATATGCATAAATGTGTGTGACGCTTATACATGTGGGAGCGTGCAAGGATCTGTGATACAGTGTGAATATGTGTTTCCGAGTGTATCTATCTGTAAGAGCAGATGTACCTGCCAGTGGGCACATGGCCAGGTGTGAACAGAGGTGTGGTAGATGCGGGAGTGTAAGCATGGATGGTGCTGTGTGTGTCCGTGAGCTTTCCACACAAGTGTGCATCTGGGCATATCCATGTGCTCACATGACAATGAGTGTGTGCCTGTCTTTATGGGTCTAAACATGTCAGTGATGGTGCATGTGAACTCAAGTCTGGGTCTCTGTGTGTCAAGTATGTCCTTGCACTCATATGTGTCCACCCTCCTCTTCCAGGAATGTTCTGTGGCTGGGGCAGTGATGGGGTCTCTGCCCCAGCTGAGTTCTTGGAAGGCGTCGGAGCTGGAGCGGCTGGCCCTCCATGAGGTGGACTCACAGAAAGCGCTTTCTGAAGTGAGGTTGGGCCCAGCTAGCATAGGCCCAGCCTTGAGGGGTGGTGGAGGGGAAAAATTAAGAAACTGAGACAGCGGTGGCTCCCCTTGGACCTGTCCCTGTCCCCGACCCACTGCCCTATACAGAGTACGCTCAGTTCAGCGGTCAGACCTTTGCCTATGTAATGTGTCCCCTCTCGGGGCGCTTGTTCCCTGCTCCTGGTTTTGTTTCTCTTATTGAGATGATGACTATGACAGTGATAATGGATAGTATGTGAAGATAATGGTTATGTTTCATTCCTCCCCTTGTAGTTTCTTCTTGCCCTCCCCCTCACTCCAGCAGAGACCGACTCTATGCTCGTTGCCCCATGAGAGGTGTGTGGCAGAAAAAATGTGGTCAGCAAAGGCTCCTGGCTTTTCTTTCCAAAAGCTTAAGCCCAAGAGCACTGAGAGGGCCTGCAGAGGAGATGGAAAAGAGAAGCAGGGCTGTGCAGAATTGCTAAAACAGAGAAATGAGACGAACCAGCTTGGAGACACAGGAAGAGGCAGGGTTTTCCACAGACCCAGGCTGTGCGGAGGAACAGAGCAAGATCTGTGGATCCCCTAAGTGGAGAGGACTGACTGCTCCGGGGATAATGCATCTGTGGGAGGTATGTCTAGACAGACACACCCCCAATACAGCGCAGGAGCCTCCCAGAGCTGCCAGGCCAGATGGGGCCATGTGACGGGGTGAGGGACAGCTCTAATGTTGCTGTGAGTTCAGCTGGCTGACAACCACAGCAGCCCCCTCCCCACCTTAGCATAGTGCAAAATCCTGGATCGCGAGTGACTAAGGTCACCTTTCCTATCAGCTCTGCGAAGTGGGGACTCAAACGCCAACTTCTTTTTTAAGCAATACAGGGGCTCACTATGTCGTGCATACTTGAATGTGTGGACTAAGATTCACACCCATGATAGTGTTAATAGCCAGCATCGGTCTTTGCATGAGTTCATCTAATCCCAAGGACAGCTCTAAGAGGAAGGTACCATTATTAGTCCCTTTGTAAAGATCAAGAAACTGAGGCATAGAGAAGTTAACTTGTTCCACAGCTGCTCTGTGACCGAGTCAGGATTCTAAGCTATCTTAGTCCCTACACCAGGTCACCAAATCTTCCTGACCAGCATTCCTGCCAACCCCCTCCATAGATTCTACATCTTGAATGTGAATCTAAGCCTGTTACACCCCCACCATGCTTCAACCCTCCCATGACATCTTCGTCTTCAGAATGAAATCCAACCTTCCCTCCTCAGGGCCTGCCCCGTGACCTACCCCTCACTACCCTTTCCTTTCCTTTCCTCTGCTTCTAACTGTGCCCCTCCTTCCAGCCAAGTTAGCTGCCGCCTGCTTCCTGAACACAGTTTGCTTTCAGGTCTCTGCACCTCCACACCACCCTGCCTGTTCCAGCTGCCTGAAATACCCTTCCTCTAAGAGCAGCTCACAGACCACTCCCTCTAGGAAGTCTTCCCTAACTGCCTCAGTCCCAGCTAGAAGGGGACTTTATATTTCCCCAGATTCTCCTTTAGATTCCTCCAGTTCCCACTGGTATTTCCCCCGAACAGCCCTATTCACTTTTTACCTGGAGTGTGTCAACCCACAGACTGTAAGCTGCTTTATTTTTTCTTTTTTTTTTTTTTTTTGATATGGAGTCTCACTCTGTTACCCAGGCTGGAGTGCAGTGGTGCTATCTAGGCTCACTGCAACTTCCGCCTCCCAGGCTCAAGCGATTCTTCTGCCTCAGCCTCCTGAGTAGCTGCGATTATAGGCATGAGCCACCATGCCCGGCTAATTTTTGTATTTTTGTTAGAGACAGGGTTTCACCATGTTAGCCAGGCTGGTCTCGAACTCCTGACCTCAGGTGATCCGCCCAACTTGGCCTCCCAAAGTGCTGGGATTACAGGTGTGAGCCACTGTGCTCGGCTGACTATGATCTTCTTGAAGGCAAAAATTATGTAAGATTCAACCCTGTGTCTCCTGAGCACCTAGCACAGAGTAGATGCCTAGTAAATATTTGGTGTATAAATGAATGAATGATGTTGCTCAACATTCAGGCCTAAGCTAACACCTTTCTCTTCCAAGATTTTCTCTGATAATAAATACGTACCAGGAGGGGAGGAAGGATGGGATTTTAAGCCAGACATTCTCAGTTTTGTCCCCAATTTCTGTGGACCTATTAGAATCTGAATCTTAATACCCCTTTCCCTAAAATGGGGGGCAGGAAGGCCCCTGATTTGAGAACAGAGGAGGTGCTGGCTGTGAGCACACTTTGTAAACTACAAAGCCCCAGGGAGCCCCCTGAATGTGGCTCCAGTCTCCCCTGTAGCTCCTGGGCTGGGGTGTCTTAGCCTGGCTGCTGGGCGTCCTCGAGCTCCACTTGCACCCAGGCCTCCCTCTCTGGGCGTCGAGTCCAGCGGTGCTGACCCAGCCTGGCCCAGCAGGAGAACCTCAGCTCTGGAACCGCGGGGCCCTGCGGGGGAAGGTCAGGCTGGCAATTTATGGTGTGTGGGACCAACTCTCTCCCGACACACGATCTGTCAAGGGCGATGTTTTCCTTGGAAAGCTGCTCCTGCGTGGAACCCTCTTCCCGGCAAGGAGCTCTCCCTCAGGTGCTCACAGAGTTCACCGGCAGGCGACGGGGAGGCAGGGGCCTCCTGGGAAGGGGCCGTTGCCATCAGAAATGACAAATGGACTTCCTTAGCTCCAGGCCTCAGCCCAAGCACATTCTGCCAGGCAGAACGGCCTCGTGCAAGTTCTGAGAGGGCCACGGAGCTCTGGTGTGCTGGGAGGGAAGCCTGGCCTGGCTCTCTGCCCCTTCTACACCAGACCCTCTTGGTCTCAGAGGCTGCAGAGTGGCCACAGAGACAGAGATACAGGGATGTAGAGACGGGGGAAGACAGGCAGAGATGTAGACACAGGCACAGAGAGATCCAAAGTCAAAAAGACTGAGAATGACACAGAGACAGAGACTGGGCAGGAAAGGAACAGAGGAAGTTTCCAAGAACAAAAGCGCATGGTAATGGAGAGCCTCGGAGACAGGGAAGGACAGAGCAAGGAGGGAGAGGGGACGGTAAACCCGTGCAGTAAGCGACCGCGGCATGGGCTGGGGCCATGGAGAAGCAGCAAGAAGGACAGACAGACAGCAAGAGAGAGCTCCAGACAGAGCCGAAAGATGAGACAGACAGGGAGTGAGGGCCTAGGAAGAAGTGAAGGAAGGGGCCAGGAGAGAGAGAAGGAAAGAGCTGTGGGCGGAGAGGCCAATGTGGAGGAGGCTGTCACAGTCCACACAGGACACTGAGGTGAGAAAACCAAATCTCTGTGACCCCAGTGAAAGACATGGGTTGGTTCCACATTCATTTAGAACAAATGTATGGGCCATTCAAATCTCAGGCCCTGTCATGCAAATCTGCCTGCTCACCCACTTCCTGGACAGCAGCAAGTCCCCAGACGTACAGGTAGGGGATGAGAGCACAGGTCCATGGGGTCCCCACGGGAGGGGGACTGTGTCGAAGGCCTGGGGTGGGTGGCCGTGAGGGGAGCCCAGGGAGGTGGAGGAAAGAGCCCTTTTGCGGGGGCTGCAGTGGTGGTGATGATGGAGGGCTGGTGAAGCGAGAGCTATCAGGAATCCTGGCTGAGCTGATGGGGAGGAAGAGAAGAAAGGAAAGGATCCCACTTGCTCTGAGGCCAAGGACCACTGTGTTTTTCATAGAATCAGACTCCAGTTTGAAAGCTAGGAAGTCCAGCCTCCACTAGGACAGGAATCCACTCAGTAACTATTTATTGAGCCTCTACTAAGTGCCAGGCAGTCCTCCTGTTGCTGGGGATACCAGAGTGAACACAAGAGACAAGAAATGTAGCCTCACGGAGCTTGCTTCCTAGTGAGAGGAGAAAGACAATAAGAAACAAAGGCTTGCAATGTATGGCCTGGCAGGCGGGGATGGGAGCTGTGAATACAAGCAGCAGGGGAGGAGGAGAGAGTGCTAGGAGGCTGGTGATTTTAAGCAGGGTGCTCACACCAGCCCAGCTCAGGGAATACCCAGCAGAGAGGCCTTGAGAGTGTGGAGGAGCGAGCTGTGAGGACACTAGGGAAAACGGGCCTGGCACGTCCATGGAGAGCAAGAAGAGTGGGCCTGAGGGGAGGGGACACGAGGCCCAGTAGGAGATGAGGGTAGGACTGGAAGAGGGGCCAGTCCTTGCAGGTCCCGCAGGCCCATGTAGGTGCTGGCTCGGGCTCTGAGTGAAATAAGGAATCAGTGGGGGCTTTGAGCAGAGGAGTGATGTGAAACGACTTACTTTATTTAGGAGGTGACTGCCATAGGTGTGACAAGAGATGGTGGTGACTTGGACCAGGGTGCTAGCTGTGGAGGTGGTAAGAAACTGTCAGGTTCTAGATGTTTCAAAGGCAGAGTACACAGGATTTGCAGACAGATTGGTGTGGGTGTGGTATGAGGAGGAGAGGCAGGAGTCGCGGCCTCCCTGCCAGGGCCCTGCGCCTCTGCTGTCACCTCCTGGGGCTCTCTTGGATAGCCCTGACTGAGAGCCAGTGCTTCCCCTGGGTGGTGCTCAGACCTGCCGTCCAGAAAGGCCCACCGACACTTTTCAGTAGGCATGCAGTCAGGAGGACAGGGACAAAGAGAGCCTCAGAGACTCCCTGTGGACCATCCACAGAAGCCCAAGGAGCTGAGACCATGTGAGGCAGACTGAGCCTGCCTTGCCATCTGACTGCCACTCTACTTGTTCCCACCCCACCCTTCTAGTGCTGCCTCCTGCAGGAGAATGTCCTTTTTATTTCCGGAAGTGTTGACTGCATTGACTGCAGAGAACAAAGGTGGTGGTTGAAAGAATTAAGTGGACTACACGAACTAACCTAGGTAAAGCCCTACACAGTTACTATTCAGTAAAAGGTACTCATGATCCCAATAATTATTATTGATAATTAAGAGTCAGACAGATATGGATTCGAATTGTGTGTCCTTGAACAAACTATTCAACTTCTGAATCTCGGAGTATATACCTTCAAAAAAGAGCATAACAGAACTTCCCTTGCACAGTTGTTATGATTAAATGAGATAATGAATGTGTGAAATTTGTCATGGTGTCTGACACAGAGGAAATACGGAAGTGGGCGGTCAAGTGAGTGTTGGAGTCAGCTTTTTTCCTCTTGTAAAAGAAAGATTATTAAATGTTCAGGAATTGTATAAGCCAGCTATTATTAAAACTTAAAATATATAAACTTACAATTAAAGGCATTATATTAAAAACAATGGTAACATTCAAACCTCATCATTTTCTAATGATTTACACTTTACTGGTATTTATACTCTTAATAGCTGTTGTATCTGTGTGGCATAGATAGATACTACATAATGATATGCTACTGTGCATCCCATCTCAAGCCTGTTTAATGACGTCAGGTTCGTAGCTTGGAATTAGCTATGATAGGAGTAATTATACCCAAAATTTGCAAAGGCTACCAATCAGGGTTTGAGTTACTGTTTTGTTGAATGTCTAGATTTAAGAAAATGGTGGAGAAAATGTAATAATGCAATGCAAACTTAAAAGTATGTCATGTCTGTACCACAAAAATTTGAAAAAATTCTCTTTAGCATTCAAAACTATTGTGCAATTCAGCAAGAAATTTGTTCACATCATTGATGAATGAGTGAAATTGTGACATAATATCTTTGTTGATATACTTTTATCTTTCTTGTTAATGTAAACAAAATTATCAACCAAGGTTTCTGTAAGAACTACCTTCATTCATCAACTATAAGCATTAGCTGGCTATGGATAAAAAAAAATCAACAAAAGCATTCTGTAAGAATTAATTGGCAATATGCAATCAACAATAAAATAAATACACTGTACATTTAATTATGTGTAAATTGTGTGCTACACATTCTTTGTATCAGTAAAATGTATAATAAACATATATATGTATATTATACGTATATACACATTTCTTGAGGGACAGGTTTAAATATTTGCCACTACACCACTGTTGTCATTAATTTTGTTACCGTTGTTATTACATATAATTCAGTGTGACTTCTAGTACTGGCAGACTGATTAATTCAGACCAGAATCTCCTGTTAGGCACTATAGAAAAGCTGAACAATAATAAAACACATCTGTTTGAAGACACTGGAGAGCTAACAAGGCAGTGAAGAATTATAGGAACAAAACTGAAAGAAAAAGGAAACTCAGACAGGGAGACTTAGCATTTAAGGTTGCTTTTTGACTAGGTGTATCTGCTGATTTCAGAGAAGACCCATTGAGAGGCTGAGAAACTGAACAGAACTTTCAACAGATTCACGAAACCAAGGAAACAAAAGCTGGAGTTCAAAGTCAGCCAAGAAGGGAGGATTCTAGTAACACTTAAGGCTTTTGGTGGAGATCCTGGTGACTACATCCTAAAAGAAAAGGGTGAACAGGAAATAGACTGCTCTATGAGGGACTGTGGCCTAGTTTTAAATGATTTTAATCACTGATTGTATTAAAGTGATCTAGCATAGATAGTACCCACAACCACTATTAGGAAAAGGTAAATCATCTCTGGACAAATATAATATCAGCCCAGGCCTCAAAATTATCTCTATAATTTTTCATAGACAATGTTTAGAAAACAACTTAAAATATCTAGGCACATAAGACTGCAAATTTAAAAAAACATATAAGATACAACAAAACAGACCTACAGGGAAGCCAGATAATTTAGTTAATCAGACATAGATTTTAAAATAACCATTGTTGTGAGAGAAATAAGTTCTACTGTTAGACAGTTCTGTAGAATGACGATAGTCAACAATATATAGTTTCAAATAGCTAGAAGGAAGATATTGAATGTTCACACACAAAAAAATGATAAGTGTTTGAGATGATGGATAAGCTTATTACCCTGATCTGATCACTATATATTATATGTATCATAGCATCACTGTGTCCCATAAATATATACGATTATTATGTGTCAACTTAAAATATTTTTAAAACATCATTAATGTGTTTAAGAAATTAAGTGACATTTGGAGGATTTCAGCAGAGAAAATAAAACAAAAAAAGAATTAATTGGAAATTTTAGAACTGAAAATTAAAATCTCTGAAATTAAGAACTTAGTGAATCAATGGATCAGTTTAATGGCAAATTGGATGTAGTTGAGGATAGAATTAGTGAGTTAGAAGATAGGTTAGAAGGAAATAACCAGAATGACATACAGAGAGCAAAGGAATGTGAAATACAAAAGAGAATATAAGACAGGCCTAACATACTTATAATGTGAATCCCAGATAGAAAAATGAGAAAGAATAGAACAGAAGCATTATATAAAAAGATGATAAATGAGAGCTTTCTAAAATTGCCAAAAGACACCAAACCACAGAATCGATAAACTTTGAAAAACCCAAGAAGGATTAACTCAAAGTAAACCATTTCATATTACAGTTAAACTGCTGACGATCAAAGACCAAAAAAAATCTTAAAAGCAACCAAATTAAAAAAAAAAGACATTACTTTCAAAGGAGTAATAAGTAGATTGAAAGCTTACTTCTCAACAGAAACAATAAAACTACACAATAGAATAACATCAAACAGATGGAAGAAAATAATCTTAATCTGAAATTCTATTCCCAGGGAAAATATCCGTCAAAAATTGATGGTAAAATCATTTTTAGACAAAATTTAAGAAATAAAAGAATTACAACCAGCAAATCTGAACTATGAGAAATATTAAGAAATTTCTCAAAGGAAAAATATCCCAGATAGAAAGTTGGAGAGGCTGAAAGAAAGAAAGTACAATAAAAAGTATGAGTGTATGGGCAAATAGAAAGGAATATTGATGATGTAAAATAACAACAGCAATATCTTGTTTGGGTTAGAAATATAAATAGTTTAAAAATATGAAAGAATCCTATTACATTTCAGAAAAGATAAATGTAGTTAAATTGTTCTAAGAACTAGCACTTTCAGGAAGAAGTAAAAGTATAAATTTATATATTATGTAATGTTCAATAAGTTAAGAATACATTTTATAATCTCTAAATAAATATTAGTAAAAGAATAAAAATAATACATGCAAAAGAAAGCAAGAAAAGGAAAAAGGGGAACATAGAACAGGAAGGACAAATAGAAAATCAATGATGAAATGAAGATTTAAACCTAAATAATTTAATAATTACATTAAAATATTAATGACCTAAAGTATTCTAATTAAAAAACAAAAATTGTTAGCCCATATTTTAAAATGAAATCAATTATATGCTGCTTATAAGAAATGAACCTAAAATATAAATATACAGAAAGATTGAAAATAGAAGGATGCAAAAGGACATAACATGTGCTATGATTTGAATATGTTGCCAATGTGACAGTATTAAGAGGCGGGGCCTTTAAGAGGTGATTAGGCCATGAGGGCTCCTCCTTCACGACTAGGAGTATGTGCCCTTATAAAAGGGCTTAATGAGGGAGTTCAGCCCTTTCTCCCCTTTTGCCTTCTGCCATGTGAGCACAGCGTTCCTCTCCTCCATGGGACTCAGCATTCAAGGCGCCATCTTAGAAGCAGAGAGCAGACCCTCATCAGACACCAGATGCCAGTGCCTTCACTTTGGACTTCCTGCCTCCAGAACTGTGATAAACAAATTTCTGTTCTTTGTAAATTACTCTTTCTGTGGTATTCTATGATGGCAGCACAAAATAGACTAAGATAACATGCAAACTATAATTTTAAAAATTGGTGTAACTATACTAATATCAGACTATGTAAACTTTAAGGTAAAGTTTTAGTAAGGTTGATGGATATAAGATCAATAATCAAAAATTCAATTTTATTTCTGTATCTCTTTACCAAACACTTCAAAGGTGACAGATATTATAATACTAAACAATGTTTATTACCTATAAATAAATCTAATTAAAGGCATGTACAATCTCTACATCAAAAACTATAAAACATTGTTGAGAGAAATTAAAGAAACCCTATAGAAGGACATTCCAAATTCATGTATTAAAAACTCAGTGTTGCAAAGATATCAGTTCTTCTCAATTTGATCTATAGATTCAATGGAATTTTAATAAAATTCCCCACAATTGCTTTATGAAAGTTCACAAGCTGATTCTAAAATTACATAGAATGCAAAGAGCTAAAAACATCCAAGATTCACTTCAGGAAGAATAGTAAGATTAGAAGACTTATTCTGTGGATACAAAAATATATTACAAAGAGATAGTACCCTACAGAAATTATTTTGCTAATTGGCCACAAGGATAGGGAAATAGATCAACAGAACAAAGTTCAGAAAGACTCGTGCTTATATGGGGGCTTCTTTAAAGAGAAAGATGACACCACAGATCATTAGAGAAAGAATGAACTTTTTCACAAATGGTATTCAGTCAAATGTTTATAATATGCAGGGAGGGAGAGGATTAAAACAAATTCCTTCCTCACACCATACAAAATCAATTAAAAACAAATTATAGATCTAAAGTGAAACAAGAAGCAATAAAGACAACATAGAAGAATATCATCATGAACTAGGCATAGGGAAAGATTTCTTAAAGAGGACACAAAAGTTCTAGTCATAAATAGAAAGCTTTAATGAATTGGATTACATTAAAATCAAGAACTTCTGTTCATTATAAGACTTGATTAAGAGAGCAAAAAGGCAAGCTATAAGAGTGGAAGAAGATATCTCCAACATGTATAACTGACAAAGAAATTGATTCAGAATATTTAAAGAATTCTAGTAGCCAACAAGAAAAGGGCGAACCAATTAAAAAGTTAAAAAGAGATTTCAAAAGCCAACTCACAGAAGAGGAAATCCAAATGGTCAATAAATATATGAAAAGGTATTCAACCTTACTGGTCCTCAGGGAAATGCAAATTAAAACCACAATGAGAATAGTACACACCCATTAAAATGGCTAAAATTTATAACAAACAAAACTAATAGTAATGAGTGTTGGAGACGATTTGAATTAGAGCTCTTATGTATTGCTTGTGGGAGTTCAAATTGGTATAACCACTTTGGGACACTGCTTGGCATTATCTGCTAAACCTGAGAATATACATGCCCTATTACTCAGAAATTTCACTCATAGGCAGGTATTCATGTCCAGCATAAATACGTGGACATGTGAAGCAAAAAACATGCTCAAGAATATTCATAGCAATAGTATTTGTAACAGTTCCAAACCAGTAACAACTTATTTGTCCAATGACAGTAGAATGAATTAATACATTGTAGCATATTCAATCGCATATTATACAGAAATGAAAATAATAAACCGCAGTTACATACAGCAATATGTGTAAGTCTCACAAACAAAATGCTACCCAAAAGCAGCAAGAAATGAAAAAATATAATTCTATTTACATACATGATTTTATCTACGTATTTATTTATTTATTTATATTTATTTTGAGACAGAATCTCACTCTGTCACCCAGGCTGGAGTGCAATGGCGCCATCTCGCTCACTGCAACCTCTGCCTCCTGGGTTCAAGCGATTCTCATGCCTCAGCCTCCCGAGTAGCTGGGATTACAGGCACCCACCACCATGCCTGGCTAATTTTTGTATTTGCAGTAGAGATGGGGTTTCACCATGTTGGCCCAGCTGGTCACAAACTCCTGACCTCAAGTGATCCACCCACCTCGGCCCCCCAAAGTGTGAGGATTACAGGAGTGAGCCACCATACCTGGCTTTACATAAAGTTCTAAAATGGCCAAAACAAATTTATGATATTGTCAGGTAGTGGTGACCCTTGGGAGAAGACGAGAATAGACTGGGGAGGGTCATAAGCAAAGCTTCTGGCGTGCTGATGCATAGACTTCGCGATGATCAGAGCGCATCTTCATTTCTGCACTTTCCTGTAGTGTGTTATATTAGATAAAAGGCTAAACAAAAAAAAAAAAATTAATCTTCTTCCTACACTCCAGTGGTTCCATCTTCCAGATGTCTTATCTGACTCTTAAAACTCAAACGTTATACCATGAACAAGCCCTCTCCCAGAACCCTCAAACTCATTGTTATCAAAACTTTCTTCTTCTCCCACTCTGTACCCAACCCTATACTAGATAGTAGAGGTACAAAGATGGCTAATATAGTGTTGGCCCTCAAGGAATTTAGTCTACAGAAGGAGCAAGTAAAAATTAATATGATGCACTCAGTGCAACAGCAGAGATGTGCAAGCGTTAAGCGACCTCGGGCTGCGGCTGAAGGAACCATTGTTGGAACAAAAAGAAGAGCATGGGTCAGTATCAGGTAGACAGGTGGCATGTCCTAGCTCTACCACATTCTAGCTGGGACTCCTGGTAAGTTCCTTAAACTCTCCATCCTCAGATTTTTTATCAGTAAAGCAGGGGGATCCTGCCAAGATATTTTGAGGGCCAAATAAGATAACACAGGTACATGCCTGGTACATAGTAGGTGCTCAACAAGATTTAGCCTTTTCCCTTTCCCTCCCTAGCAAAGGATTCCCAGAGGCGGGCTTTGAAGGATATAGGGATGTCCCCAAGTGAGGTTCACCTTGAGGGACCTCCCTCCACCTCCTCCTTCTCTCACCTCCACCCTGACCCCAGTACCAGGCTGGGCACCTGGAGGGTCTTTACTAAAAGCTTATTGATTCAGTCATGCCCTCCCTTCAAGTTGTGATGTCTCAGAGCAGAGGATGGATGTGTTCTGTCTCAGAGCAGAAATCTGAAACAGCCAAGTGTTGGTTAAAGTCATGGTGATACATGCGCTGAGTTTGGTGCTAAGCTCTGTCGCTCACCAACTCCGTGACCTTGGATAAGTCCCTTTGTTCTCCAAACCTCAGTGTCTTTCTACGTATAATGGGATTTTAAACTCTCCTTCACACGGGTAAGATCATAATTAACTGAAATTATGCATATAATTATGCATAAAATTAGGAAATGAAAAATGCCGTGTAAATGTCAATAGCAATAATGATAGTCAAAACACTGATTGAGTACTTTCCATGTGTCGGACACAGGGCTATGAGTGTCTTATAGATATTATTTCATGAAACCCTTACAATCCTAGGAAGCAGTTAACAATTACCAGCTTCATTTTACATGAGAAGGAGCTGAAGTTTAGGAGTAAGTAGTTTGCCCCAGGTCACTCAGCTAAGAAGTGCTGGAGTCAGGAAACAGATGTAGGCAGTCCTACTTCAGAGGGGCCTGTGCTCAGAGCTACCTGATGCTGCCTCCTGCCATGGTTCAAGGGAACTCATTCTGAGGGTTTCTCAGCTTTCTCCTCCAGGTAAGTGCCAGGTAGCCCCCTTGTGGGAGTAGCAGGGAGCATTAGAATGAGGAATAGGACCTCAGGGTCATTGCCATACATGCTAGGAAACTGTCTTAGTCCATTTGTGCTGCCATAACAAAATATCTGAGACTGGGTAATTTATAAACCATAGAAATTTATTTCTCACAGTTCTGGAGGCTGGGAAGTCCAAGATCAAGTCACCAGCAGGTTTGGTGTCTGGTGAGGGCTGTTCTCTACTTCCAAGATGACACCCTCTGGAGGGGACAAATGCTGTGTCCTCCCATGGCTGAAGACAAGAAGGGCAAAGGGCAGAAGGGGCAATTGCTGTATGAAGCCTCTTTTATAAAGGCCTTAATCCTATTAACAAGGGAAAAGCCCTCATGACCTAATCACCTCCAAAAGGCCCCACCTCCTAATTCTACTGCATTGGAGATGTTTCAACATGAATTTTGGAGGAGACACAAATATTCAAACCACAGTAGGAACCCACTCAACTTTGACCGTTTTTGCCCCGTCTCTTTTCTCACTGGATACTCTCAGGTCGGGTGTATATTAACCACATGTGGCAGATAAGAAATTAGGCTCCATCAGCTGGGTGCAGTGGCTCATGCCTATAATGCCAGCAGTTTGGGAGGCTGAGACAGGCAGATCACTTGAGGTCAAGAGTTCAAGACCAGCCTGGCCAACATGGTAAAACCCCGTCTCTACTAAAAACACAAAAAAATTAGCTGGGCATGGTAGTATGTGCCTGTAATCCCAGCTACTTGGGAGGCTGAGGCAGGAGAATCACTTGAACCCGGGATGCAAAGGTTGAAGTGGGCCGAGACTGTAACACTGCACTCCAGCCTGAGTGAAAGATCAAGACACCATCTCAAAAAAAAAAAGAAAAAAGAAATTAGGCTTCATAGAGCTACAGCAGCTCACCCAAGGCTTATTGTTAGGCCAGGAACAAGCCTGAAGAAAAAGGCCTCTGACTACCGCTAGGGCTCTTTCAATGCTACACTGACTCAGACACTGAAGCCCGGGGAGCCAAGAAAGGCCACTTGCTAAGTTCCATTGGTGTGGGTTTTATTTGGATTGGAATCATTGAGTTGAATTGCACTGGTTTAGTTCCATTCATTTGGGTTTTGTTGGATTGAGTTTCCTTGGTTGATTTCCTCCTAACCTGACCTGGAGCATTCCATAGGGCACTCTCAGTTGTAATTGACAGTAACCCAACTTAAACTGATTGAGCCAAAAAGAGGATTTATTACCTCACTTTATTAGAAAGTCCAGGAGTGGCACTAGCATCAGGACCAAAGGACAATTGTCGGATCTCTCACGTGTGTGCACCTGCTTCCACTCCGCTTCTCTTTCAGGCTCTCTGCATTGTGTTATTAATACTTTCTGCTGTAGACAGGCTTCCTGTCTCTAGACAGCTGTCCTCCATGCCTTGGGGTGGAGAGTGGAGGGATGGGGAGGGATGATCTCTGACAGCTCCACTCTTACATTATCCTAGCTTGATGACTCCAGACTTTCTCTTTCCTGGTGTCCATATATTAAATCCTAAGGAAGGATTTAATGCATAGTCTAGCTTTGGTCATGTGCCTACCCCTGAGCCAATCTCTGTGCTCAAAAAGACGGGGTATTCTAAAGAACTCCATGAACAGAGAGGACAGACTGACTGGGCACCTGTCTCATGGAACAGGAGAGGAGCTGTCTCCCCATAGGAAGAGGGAGTGTCTGGAGGGAAGAGACGTCAGGCTGACCTAGACTAGATGTCCTTTATTCCAGTGACTGCTATTGTGGATCTGGCTCTTTCTGGTCTGCTCCGGCTAGGATCATTTCCTCTGAGGGTCTCTCTCATGCTGACCTGTGGGGAAAGCATTAGGCAGATGGATCAGGTGAATCAGCGTTACCCTGCTCACCTCAGAACAGCCTCAAAATGTGACTGAGTGCAGGGGTGAGTCCAGCAAAGAAGTTGCGTATTGTGGACAAGCCTCCACTTCTCAATGGGCCTCAGTTTCTTCCCCTATAAAATGGGAATGATGGCCACCACCAGAAGGAAGGCAGTGAGGGTAAAACCAGGTCCTGGCGTGGATGTTGGGCAAGCCCAGTGGGCAGTTAGGTCTATGGGTGTGATACTCAGGCCAAAGAAGTGAGCTGAAGGAGTGGACTGGGGCACTTACGGGCACAGAGATTGATTAATTCATTCAATACCTTTGTACCATTTACTGTTGTGCCAGGCACTTTCTAGGCACTGATACATCAGCAAATCAAATAAAGATTCAGCCCAATGGCACTTGCATTCTGTGGGGGGGGGACATACAATAACAACAAACATAATGCATAAGTAAATCATGTGGCATATTAGGTTATAAATGTGATGACCAAAAGAAAAAGTAGAGCAGGATGAGGGGAGGGCAGCAAAGGGGAAGGGACGAAAGTTTTAAATGGGATGTTGGGGTAGGCCTCACTGAGAAGGTGACATTTGAGCCAAATCGTGAAGGTGAGTAACGGAAGCCATGGGAGTGGATAAGAAAGCCCCAAAGAGATTGGAATTCTTATCTAGGATCTGTGAACAGAATTCTGGAGTCTGGAAGCATCTTGAAGCTGGGTGTGTGTGTGTGTGTATGTGTGTGTGTGTGTGTGTGTGTGTACAAACTCTTCAAGTCTCGGCACTGGAAGGGCACTTAGAGAACATTGCATTCTGGCTGGGTGCGGTGGCTCTTACCTGTAATCCCAGCACTTTGGGAGGCCGAGGCGGGTGGATCACCTGAGGTCAGGAGCTCAAGACCAGCCTGCGCAACATGGCAAAACCCCGTCTCTACTAAAAATACAAAAATTAGCTGGGCATGGTGGCAGACACCTGTAGTCCCATCTACTCAGGAGGCTGAGGCAGGAGAATTGCTTGAACCCAGGAGGCGGAGGTTGCAGTGAGCCAAGATCACGTCGTTGCACTCTAGCCTGGGTGACAGGAGTGAAACTCCGTCTCAAAACAAACAAACAAACAAACAAAAATAAGAACATTTCATCCTATCCCCACCTTCCTGTGTTACTGCAGAAGTCTGAGTTTACTTGCAGAGAGCAAGTTATCTGCTGGGCTGAGATGAGAACTCACATCTTCCAATTCCTGGCCCAGGACTTAGTAGCTGGCTGCTCCATGAGTGGAAAACCAGGTCATCATGTATCACCAGCCTGGTGCCACTTTGTCACCATCTGTACCTCTGTCTCCAGCTCTGCCTCGGGGGTGGCTGTGGTCTCAGCAGTGGGCCATGGGCCGTGTCAAGGGCAAGGTCAGGTTACATGGCAGGTACAGCCATTTAGCAAGAGGATTCTACTACACCCCCGCCCGAAACAAGGTCATCTTTAGATATGTTGGGAACTTCTCACCACAATTTCAGAATCACAGGGGACCAATCCAACAAACTAGCATTTCGATTGTGGCTTCACTGGCCTTTGCTTAGAGTGGCCATAGATCCAACAGAATCTCACTCCCAACAACCCTGCCTGGAATGGTGCTTTCCTCCGAAGTCTGCCCTAACCAGGGCCTTTGTCCTCAGGGTCCTGAAAGGTCCATCCTCCCTGCTTCTTCTCAGCATCAGGGGCCTTTGAAGATGCAAGGTGAGCTAATGAAGGCCTACAAGAAGAGTCTATTGAAGAAATTTCAAAGCCAGAGGGAGATAGGTTCATTTGCATTCATTTCCATTTAATTAAACATTTACTGATTACCTTCCTGTATGTCAGGCACACAGATAAATAAGATCTTTTCCCACAGTACACTGGAAAAATGACCACAAACTCTCCTCATTCTTGCATCTTTGCAATGTCATTTTGCAAACCTTCCAACCAAGAAATGAAATACGTTTTTTAACCCCTTGACTCTGGACTGCCCTCATGACTTGCTTTGACCAATGGGACATTATGCGACTTGGAGGCATGTCTTGAAAAGCACATGTACACTGAGCTTGTCCACACTCACACACACACACATCCACCCAGTTTCCAGATGCTCCCAGACTCCAGAATTCTGCTCACAGACCCCAAATAAGAATCCACTCCTTTGGGGGCTTTCTCCTCCATTCCCATAGCTTCACTTCCATCAAGACTTTCCTCAAATGTCACCTTGTCAGTGAGGCCTTTTGCTGCTCTTGAGAACCCTGCAACCACCACCCTATGAAGAAGCCCAGGTTAGCCTGCTGAATGATGAAAATCATGCCACCTCATTACCCCCACCAACAGCCAACCAACAACAAATGCTTGAGTGAGCCCAGCTAACACCAGCAGAGGAGCTACTCAGCTGAGCCCAGATCAAAATACTAACTCACAGAATCGTGAGCTAGATACGTGGTTGTTGTTTTGAGACATTGAGGTTTGTGTGGTTTGTTATGCAGCAAAAAATAACTGAGACACTGCTCATAAAGACCTCTCTTTACCTTAGAAGGCAGGCCAGTAAGTAAATATGTGAAACTAGCTTGGTACAGGGAGTAGTGGAAATGATGGCAAATGGACTTCAACTAAAGGAAACAGCCTCTATTCAGCTCTTTCTAATTGCTGCCATTGAGGAATGCGTACCCAGGGTTGCCAGGCAGAGTTTTAAAGACAAGCCAAAAATCAGGACACTTACGCAAGATCTTCCAATGCTTAAATGTTAACAATTTAACTATCTTTAACCTGCATAGTCTAAGCATCTGCAGGCCTAATCTGGCCCACAGGCCTCCAGCTTGCAACTCTAAATTGATGGAAGAAAGGGAATACTTTAAATGGCAACAACAGTGATAATAACAATAACAAACAATAATCTTAAAAGGGGGAGTTAAATGCAGGGAAAGTTAAGCCCCAGGGCTGCAGTAGCTCAGGAGAGGCACCTAACCTAGCCAAAGAAGGTCAGGAATGGACTGTGAAGCAAGAGACATTGGGTTTGGTTCATGAAGAATGAAGACATGTAAGGCAGGTAACAAGGTGACAAAGATGTTCCTGGCAGAGGAAACAGCCTGTCTTAAGGACTGGTGTGGCAGTGGTGACATCTGGGAGGAAAGCATCCCTGTGACATAGGTGGGACAGCAGTCAGGGTAGGCAGAGTGAGGCTGGAACAGCGAACAGCATCAGGTAAAATCTGAGCTTTACTGACTAAGGGAGGTGGCAAAGTGACGAAAGTAATTCAGAGAGCAGCCTCAAGAAGCAGCCTCCTTAATTTGAACCTCGGCTTGGCCATTTCCTATCCATGTAAACCTTTGGCAAGTCACTTGTCTCTTTGTGCCTCAGTTTCCTCATATCAAAACAGGGTTAGTAATGACCCTGTTGTGAGTCAAACCACTGTTATTATTGATCCATGAAGAAACATTAAAAAGTGTTGGTTTTTTCTGTGTTTTCTTTCTTTCTTTTGTAAAAGCAAAATATATTTGTTACAGAAAACTCATAAAACATGGAAAAGTACAAGCTGGGCACAGTGGTGCACACCTGTAGTCCCAGCTACTCAGGAGGCTGAGGTGTGAGGATTCCTTGAGGCCAGGAGTTCGGGGTTCTGTGCACTATGATCGCACCTGTGAACAGTGAATAGCCAGTGCACTGCAGCCTGGGCAACACAGCAAGATCCCATCTCTTTTAAAAAAATTATAGAAAAGTACAAAGATGAACATTTAAAAATCACCCATAATCCCACTACTCAGAACCAACCATTGCTGATATTTTGTAGCTATTTCCAAGTCTCTTATCCTGTAGGACATGGTTTGCTTGCTTACCTTCATAAATTTGAAGTCCTAGGCTATATGGAATTTTATTTTTTTCTCTTAATGTCACACCATAAGACTTTTCCCATGTCCTTAGAAATTCTTCAAAGGCTCAAAAGCAAAATTTAAAAAAACTCTTATGAATATATTCATATATATATTCGTATATATATTCATATATATATTCGTATATATATTCGTATATATATATTCGTATATATTCGTATATATATTCGTATATATATTCGTATATATATTCGTATATATATTCGTATATATATATTCGTATATATATTCATATATATTCGTATATATGTATATATATTCGTATATATATAGTCGTGTATATATATTCGTATATATATATTCGTATATATATAGTCGTATATATATTCGTATATATATATTTTCGTATATATATATTCGTATATATATATATTTGTATATATATATTCGTATATATATATTTGTATATATATATTCGTATATATATTTGTATATATATATTCGTATATATATATTTGTATATATATATTCGTATATATATTTGTATATATATATTCGTATATATATTTGTATATATATATTCGTATGTATATATATTTGTATATATATATTCGTATGTATATATATTTGTATATATATATTCGTATGTATATATATTTGTATATATATATTCGTATGTATATATATTTGTATATATATATTCGTATGTATATATATTTGTATATATATATTCGTATGTATATATATTTGTATATATATTCGTATGTATATATATTTGTATATATATATTCGTATATATAATTCGTATACATATATATATAAAATTTTTTTTTTTGAGACAGCGTCTCGCTCTGTCGCCCAGGCTGGAGTGCAATGGTGTGATCTCGGCTCACTGCAATCTCTGCCTCCCGGGTTCAAGTGATTCTCCTGCCTCAGCCTCCTGAGTAGCTGGGACTACAGGCACCTGCCACCACGCCCAGCTAATTTTTATATTTTTAATACAGACGGGGTTTCACCATGTTGGCCAGGATGGTCTCAATCTCTTGACCTCGTGATCTGCCCACCTCGGCTTCCCAAAGTGCTGGGATTACAGGCGTGAGCCACCGAGCCCGGCCAACAATATTAATAATACATGTGCGTAGGATGTCTTCTATTTGCTCTGATACATGGAGAATAATGCTAGTACTCATGGTTATTAACATTTCTTGAACGTTCACTATGTCAACACCTTTCCAGGATTTCATATGTATGGAGCCATTTCATTCTCCCAGCCTAGGAATTACGTCATTTGAGTTACCCCCATGTGCTGGGATGCTCTCTTCCCTTCTCCCTGCCCCAGGCCTCAGTGGGCTCATGTGTATGGATGGCCTCCACCAGCTCCTCTGCCCTCTGGTTGGTTATGCCAAAGGGAGGCATGGCAGGAGACAGAGAGAAGCTGGAGTTGTTATTCCCAGGGCTCTGTTCCTGCTGGGGCTGCTGTAGACTGGCTGCCTCCCTCTACCCAAAGCCACAGCCCCCCTCAGGAGGCCCTCTCCACACAGCTGTCTTTCCAGTTTCACTAACCGTGTCCTCCCCTAGCCCCGAAGGCCCGGGGTGCTAACAGCTACCTGTGGTTGCTAGTCTTAGCGTACTATCCCTACTCCCTGCCTACACTTTCCTAAAAAGCCCTTTTGTTAACCTCTTGTCAAATTATCCAGGTTGATTGGGCCATCTGTTTCCTGCTGGGGCCCTGACGGTTTTATCCATGCACAACATGTGCATGGATAAAAATTTCATGTGCACTGATAATTAGCCATTTCAAAGTTATACAGGGAAGAAGAGTCTTCTTCCCTGGTTTTGGCAGGCTCCCAAGTTTTCTGCTCAAAGTTGATCACCCTCAAAAGTTATTTGTTTAAAAATAATAATTGCTGACATGTATAGTATTTTATAGATGAAGCAATTGAAGGACAAAGAGATTAAATGATTTGCCCATGGTCACACAGCTCATAAGTGGAAGAGCTGGGATTTAAACCCAAGTAACCTGGCTACAGAATCTGTGCTCTTAAATATACTTACACACATTGCCTCTCAAAAAACTACACTAACATTTACATCTATCCTCATTTAAATATTGTCTGTTGATTTTATATAAATTGAAGATATTATATGTATCGATCGTGATTTCATTCACTTAATAATATATCTTTAAGTTCTTGCCTTATACCTTTTGTTTTGTTTTTCATTTGACATACCTTCACACGCTTTCCTTAAATAAAGGTCTATCTCATTTTTTAATTAATCCAGTGGCTTCCTTGTCCTCTGGTTGGATGCTGCCAATGGGAGGCGAGGCAGGAGATTTGTATTTCAGCTATTTTCAATTTTTTGCTATTTTAAATAATATACAATAAATAACCATGTTCATCTATCTGTGCATATAAGGGAAGTCATATCTATGGACTAGATTCTTAGAGGTACAAAAGGTATGTGCATTTTTAAAATGTGATGTCTTTTGCAAAATTGTCATTGAGGATGAATATCCTCACAGTCTGTTTAAATGCTTGTCTTTCTAGGGTGGGTTTCATAAATTATTATTTTTTATTTTTGTAGTTAAAAAGTGCCTTAACTTTCATCTCTTTCACTGTGGAAGAGTTCAGCATCTTTTCAAATAAAACCATTGTTTTATTGGCTCCTTAATACTCCATCCTATGCCATAATTTACTTAGCCCATCTTTCAAAATTCACTATTAAAAATTGCAGTGTGATGATCATCCTCGTACATACATATTTGTCTATATCTCTTAGTATTTCCTGGGAAAGATTTATAGAAGTGGAATTACTAAGTCAATAGGTACAGGCTTTTTTTAGACTTTTGCTAAATACCGCAAATTGTCATAGAAAGAAATGGATTACCCTCCCGTCAACAACGTTTGAGAGAGCCCCCTAGCCCACCTCCTTAGCACTTTTATCATTTTAAATGAGTGTCTACAAATATGGAAAATGGGATCTCAATTTAATTTACATTTCTTTGATTTCTAATAAGCCAAATTAATTTTTTTCATATTTCTTGGCCATTTACATGGCCATTTCTGCCCTATTTCTACTGGGATCTTAATGTTTCTTTTATGACAGGTACTACACCAAATGTTTCTAAGGAGGTCAAATCAACATGTTACTTATTAAATTTCTACTGTGTAGAAAGTACTGAACTAGGTGTTTGGAGAGACGTAAATGAGAGGCAATCATTATTCTTATAGATCTTGTGATTTAGCCTGGCCGACAAGCCCATACACAGAGAAAGCAATTAGAGGGCAAGCCAGACAGTCTATAATCAAGTGCTGAATGGGCAGCTTGGGGCTACGTGCTGTGAGAGCTCAAAGAGGAGAGAACAGACCAAGCAGGCACGGTCAGCGAAAGCTTCTTGTAGGAGGAGCCCCACGCAGGAGCTGTGACATTTCAAATATGACTGTTACACAGCGACACACATTTCTCTTTCCTCCAGCACAGAGGATGATGTCTCAATGGCTCTCTTAGCACTCTTCAAGGAAATCAGCCTTAAAGAGATAACTTGTTGGTCATTGCCAAGGCTCAGTCCAGCTAGCATTGGTTGACCACTGTCATCATCGCCATGGTAATGACAGTGACAGCACTGATATTTATTGTACTCTGACCACAGATAGGCACTGGGTACAATAACTTTATATTAATTAACTCATTTAAGCTCCTGACAACTCTGTGAAGTAGGTATTATTGGCACCCCTTTTCCAGATGTGGAAACTAAGATTAAATAAGTCATTCATAAGGGCATTAATGAAAGTGTCAGAACCTGGTCTCTGGCCCATGTTTGTCCAACTCCAACAAGCATGCTCAACATGCAGGCTTGCTGCAACTGCTGTGGCCAAAAACCTTTTCCACCCACCCAACCCATCCCTTCTTCCTCCAACCAGAGCCTGAAGTCACACCGTTCTGGCACTTCCTTTGGCATGATTGACAAAGCCACACTTACCTTGAGGGAAAAAAATGAGAGTCACAGAAGTTCAGCAAAAACTCCCTGAGCATGTGCTAGGGTCAGGGTGAGGCACCGGAGTCCCCACCTGGCAAGGGAATGACGGAGGAGTAGATGACCACAAGACTGGGAGAGGGGAGCACCAGGAGCTTGGAGATGGGGGTTGGGGGTGAAGCCTGGGTTGGGAAACTCTTCTTGGAGGAGATGGCACCTGAGTCGGTGCTGAAAGATGGAGGAATTAGCCAGGCAGAGGGGCACTCTAGGAAGAGGGGACAGCCCAGGCAAGAGCTGAGGTAGAAGCCAGGGTAGAGGGGAGGGCAGATCACAGCGTGCCCTTCATCACAGCACTGATCACACTGTGTCGTCCTCCTCTGTGGACCCATCTGTTCTGCCCAACAAGCTGTGTCCTCCCGCAGGGCAACGACTACATCTGACTCTCACCTGGGAGCCCTGCAATGACCTGAGGCCTGGCACATGCTGGGGAGGGGGTACACATGTGTGAATGAAGGACTTAATGACCAAATAGGTGGGGCCTGTCTGTGCAACCAGACTATGCACACCCTGAGGACAAAGACCAATGTCCTTCTTCATCTGTCCCTCAATACCATGTTGTCAAGCACAAGCCTGTTAGAATGTAGCACTAATAATTACTTTTATTAGAGCAAACTCTTACACAGTAACGATTTACAGGCCCTACTCTAAGTTGCTTTACACCTATCTTCTCATTGGATCCTCAGAAAAACTCTGCAGTACCCATTTTACATATCAGAAAACCAAGGCTCAGAAAGGTTGAGTAACTTGCATATTTAGTGTCTCTCAAGTGTCACTTGAGAGACACTAAATAACAGAACTCTAAAGCACAGGTATGGGAATCTGGCTAGACCTAGGTTCAGGTCCCAGCTATACCACTTGGCTGCCGTGGAATCATCATGACTTACATTCTCTAGCCTCAGTGTTGCCATTTGTGAAATAGTAACAATACCAACTTCACGAGTTTCTGGTGGGGAGCAAATTATATAAATGTAAAGCACCTAGTTCAGTGCTTGGCACATAGTAGGTATTCAGGAACTGGTAGCATCATTTTTGCCCTGCAGTCGGGAAAGCTCTCTTCCTGGGGAAGGGGGCCACGTGTTGCCCTCCTATTCTTCTTGGTCCGCTTTCTCCTCAGACACGACCTCTTCCTGCCCTGCATGAGCCACTCGCAGGAAGACGTGTGAATCAGACCCGCTCCACTTGGGCCTGCTGTTTCCCAATCAGCAGACTTCTTCCATATAGAGCAATCTTTTCCACTGCTCCCCGCTGCCAGCAAAGACCAGCATTAGAGAGCGTCTTGGCTCCCATCAGAAGAAAAACAAACTTTGCAGAAAAATAAACACTTTTTAAAAAAGTCCTGTGGTTTTACATTCAAGACTTAATAGTTTTTCCTTTCTTTTTTTCCCAGATACCACAAATCTTCTGCTGGAGGGAAAAAAAAGAAAGAGTGACCAAGGAGGGACTTCTAGATTGTTCTTCCATGCAAACATGACCCAAGATGGCTGCATTCAAGGTCCCAGGACCCATGTCTGTGCTGCAGTGAGAACTCTCAGCCACAGCTCCTTGGAGACTTGAGTCCTCTCCTCCCCACTCCTCCTTACTTCCATGGGTCCAGAAAGGCTAAGTCTGGGCACCTCTCCTCACCCTCTCCCATTGCTCCTGGGCTGTAATAGGCAGAGACACAGGCATAAATGTCAGGGAGGCCCAGACGGAGGCTCTCGTGTGATAGGCCTGGGACAGCTCCACTCCAAAACATAGTTGCCTCCCCACAGTGAGACTGGCTGGCCAAAGGCCATCCTGTTCCAGTGACAAGTCTAAAATAGGAAACCGTTTCTTAGAGAAACACGAAACCATTGCCTCTGAGAACACAGAGTCACCCAGCAAAAAGAAACAGCCTCTGATCTGGAGGGCAATTTCTTGGCAGCCTCCATTCCACCCATCCCTCAGTAGGGCAGGGAAGAGAAGGTCCAAGTGACCTGGGCACTGGCTGCATGGGCAGGGGGAGCTGTACCCCTCATACATGTCTATGTTTGCTCATCTCCAGCTGCCAATGTGTCAGTCTGCAGTGGGTGGCGGGAGAGACTGGTGGATGTGATGATTTAGAGGCAAAACAAACAAGGCACCTTCTGCAGGAACTGACACTTAGTAGGTGCTCTCTTCATCTCTGTTAACCCTGGTGCCCATGGCTTCTGAAGATCTGGAAACACCCCGAGTGATAGACAATATTTTCTGTGCATATCTTCACTGGTGAAAACATTTATCAAATTCTCTAAGGGGAGAAATACCCCAAAAGGCTAAGAATCACTGGCTTTTTTATTCAACTTTTTAATTGAGAGTTGAACTCCTTAGAGACAAGGACCTGTCTTATTCATCTTGGTGTCATCACTGTGTAGGAAAAGACCTGGCATTTTGGACGTTCAATGGAATGAATGAATGAATGAATGCGTGAATGAGTACGTGAGTGAATGAATGACAGCTTATTCATTCAGGGACTTCAGAGCTTGGTAGAGAAACTATAGAAAAAATAATAAAAGGCAGAAAATGATCAATGTCAAAGGAAATGGAAAAATAAACAGTTGTAGAGGCTCTGAGTGGACATAAGTTTCTCTGGCAGGGCTGGGGATGGGAAATGGCTGGCAGAGTGGAGCTGGGACAACTGGTGGGAGCTAGGGGAGGGGAGGTTCAGTAGATAAACTGGGGAGAGAGCTGGGAAGTCATTCAGGAAACATGGCGAAGAAAGAAATCACAAACTTTATAGAGACATGAACTTTTTTTTTTAACTGTGGTTTTGCATACGAGGCCTAATGGTTTTTCCTTTCTTTTCCCATACAAGCTGTCCAGTTTGGCTAGAGGAGAGGATATGTTCGAGGAGTGGTGGGAAAGAGGTTTGGAAACAGAGGTTGGGACCAAATCCTGGGGGGCCTCAGATGCCAATCTCTGCCAGCCCAGCTCTGAAGCAACAGAGCCATTTGGCACGGGGAGGAGAGGCTGAAGGGACGGAAGCCCAACCTGCCCCAGCTGGGGGAGCTCCTGCAGGGCTCCAAGTGAGGGATACTGAGGCAGCAGGGCCAGGGCAGGCTGGATGGAGAAAGGGGACAGATATGAGCGGCTGGAAAGGGGGACTCAAGCATCTGGAAGCTGACTTCACTTGAGGATGATGAAGAAAAAGCTGCCCTTAAAGAGTCCTCTGGTTTTCCCCAGCCTCGGTTATGGGCCATTTTTTGGACCCAAATAACAGCATATTTTAAAAGATAAGATTAATCTCAGTTATACATATATATAAAGCAAGATTTTTTAAATGAGCAAGACTGAAATAAATATGTGGAATAGGCACAAACTGATGTTTTCTCTAGTTTCATCTGTGTTTCATGATTGCTTCCTAAGTCTCTGGTTTTCTCCGAGGCCTAAGCACCCTCACCCTGCTGCCTCAAGGCATTTGTTCACTAAGATTCTGCCTTGAAACCCTGTCCTCCCACTCTCTCTCAATAGCTCCTTCTAACATGCAGCAGCCTTCTTGTGCAATGAAAATGATGTTGATATAATGCTGGATTTTGCTAAAGGTCTTTAGCCAAAAGTTACTATCATCATAGATAATATGTTAGCAACCCAAACCTTCCAACCCAGTTCTCTCCATACTCCATACATGAAGCTCTATTCATTACAATAACAATAGCAGCAGCTACCACTTCTGTCTGCGCCTGCTCTGTACCAGGTGCTGCTCTGAGCACTTCACATCTACCAACTCATTTTATTCTCACAAAAAGCCTCATGGGGTGGATGCCACCAGAATTCTCACTGACAGATGGTAAACTGAGGCACAGGCTTTGGCTAATGAATGGCCAAACCAAGATTCAAACCCAGGATGTGTCTTTGGGGTTCAGGTTGCACACCCCCACTCTTGGCTGCTTGTCATTTGGGACCCAGTTCTTCCCTTCACACAACCCCATGGATAGGCTTCATTGGTGGGGTTAATCACTCATAAGACTCTGATGAAGAGAAAGAGGTTAATGGGCGGGCTTTCCATGCCTGCCATATTCCTCTGAATATATGCTTTAAAAGAAATGCCAGAGGAATTATTGGATGTGAGGCATTTTGTGGGAGCAGGTAAGTAGCCACTCTCTGTGGCCTGTCCAGTTCCCTACACTCCATGGTGATCTGAAAGGACCAGCCACCAAAGCACGCTCTGCTTCCACAAGCCAATCTGAAAAATGGGCTTGCAAAGTGAAAATTAACATCTGTCCACAGACCCACAATAACAACATAAATTACAAAAGTCTCGGAGAGAAGCTTCAGAGACTTGCCTATTTAAGGCAAGTAAGATCTTTCAAGAAAAGAGCCAAGCCACAGGTCTTTCAGGGGCCACAGAGGGAACTTGTTTTTAACACAAGAGAGAAACATAATAACAGAGAAAGTGACAGAGTGTCACGGGTCTCAGTGCTACTTCTGCCACTTCCTAGCTGTGTGGCCCAAAATAAAGTCTACCGTCCAAGCTTCAGCTGGTCCTCAGGTCAATGTGAATAGTCCTCACTTTGTGTCCATGATTTTGGTCCTTTTGTGCCTTGTCTCAACTTTTGCATGAGTTGAACCTCTACTTATTCCTCGAAGCCTCGTGGAAGTGCCATCCCAGAAGCCCCAGGTGGAATGAGCCCCCCTCCCACTGGGTGCATGGAACACTCACTTCGGTCTCTCACTGGGGCTTACATATCTTGCTGTCATATTTTATATATTTGTTTAATCATTTAGGAAAGTGTTCATTTGTTTGATGTGATCTGAGCACCTGCTCCATGCCAAGGGTTGTGCCAGATGTCGGGAATATAATCATGAATGAGAGATTGTGATGGGCTGAATTGTGTGTCCCAAAAAGACAAGTTGAAGTCCTAACCCCAAGTACCTCAAAATGTGATCATGTTTAGAAATAGAGTCATTGCAGATATAATTAGTAACATTAAATGAGGCCATAGTGGAGTAGGGTGGTATCAGTACAAGAAGAGATACAGACGCACAGAGGCAGAGGTGCTGCCACAATCCAAGGAATGCCTGGGGCCACCAGAAGCTGAAAGAGGCTTCTCCCCAAGAAGCTTGAGAGGGAGCACGGCCCTGCCAACATGTTAATCTCAGATGTCTAGACTCCAGAACTGTGACAGAATAAATTTCTGTTGTTTTAAGCCACCCAGTTTGTGGTATTTTGTTACGGCATTCCTAGGAAACAAATACAGAAATGTTTGCCACTTTCAAGGAACAATATATTAAACCAATAATTACAAAATAGTATGGGATGTGCTCTGTACAATCACAGAGGACATAACAAGTAACTCAGCCTTGGAAGAGGATCCAAAAAGGCCTCCAGAGGGCGGGGCGCGGTGACTCACCTGGTAATCCCAGCACTGGGAGGCCGAGGTGGGCGGACCATGAGGTCAGAAGATCAAGACCAGCCTGGCCAACATAGTGAAACCCCATCTCTACTAAAAATACATAAATTAGCTGGGCGTAGTGGCACTTGCCTGTAATCCCAGCTACTCGGAGGCTGAGGCAGGAGAATTGCGTGAACCAGAGAACTGGAGGTTGCAGTGAGCAGAGATTGGGCCACAGAACTCCAGCCCGGCGACAGAGTGAGACTCTGTCTCCAAAAAAAAAAAAAAAAGCCTCCAGAGCAGGCACAGTTGAAGCTGGGTTTTGAAGGATGAGTAGGAGTTCCCTGGAGGAAGGTAATGGGAGAAAGCACTGTAAGCAGAAGGAGCAGCAGCACTCCCTGTGCATCCCATTGGTCTCGCCTACTGGACTATGCTCCCTGGTTCCTTAGTGCAAGTCTCTGTTGTGACAAATGCTCAGCACTATCTCTTGAACATTCAAGAGAAAAACCAGACTCTCTAAACAAGAAGAGGGAACAGAGGATAGAGTGTAGGTGGCTGCCACCAAGAGACAGGAAAAGCTGAAATCTTCAGACTCCTCAAATAGAGAGCAGATGGAGGGTAGCAGCAGAGGCCAGAGAAATGAGGCAGCCAAGCAGGGTTGGCTTTGAAAACACACACACACACGCGCGCACACACACACACACACACACACAGACACACACAGACACCAGAATTGGATTGTTCTCTAGGGCTCCAGCTCAGCTGGGAAGGGAAGCAATTTATGGCCAAAGGAAGTAGCCTGACAGTAAACAAAAATACAGTGACCCCGAGTTCCCACTGGATAGAAGATAGATGGTGCCGTCGTAAAAATGAGATTAATTTTAATAAGGGCTTTCACCAAGCAGCAGACCCTGGTGGCCAGAGGCCTGTCAGAGCGCCAATGACAGGCAGCATTGCTGATGGATGAGGCTGACCCTGGCGAGCTGAAGACATGGGGAGCAATCAGAAGCTTGGGACTGGTCCCTGGCTGTGCCTTGGGAAGCTGCTGCTATCTGTGCAGATTCTTTATCATGCTGGTCAGGGTCCAGGAGCTAAATGCCCATAATCCAAACCTCTGAACTGTGGCTCATCCCCTGCCAGAGCAGGAATCCCCTCTTCCCTCAGCTTGATGTGAGACTGTGAGGACAGTGCTTGCACACCTCTAGTAATGAGAAGCTCACTACCTATAAAGGCTGTGGGGAAGCTCTCTGTGTGGGGTCACTCAGAGAATGCCCTTTGTCTGTTTCCTTTGCCACAGCAGAACTGTGCAAAGTCTGTGATCATTCTTGATTTAAGTCGGCAGAGTTCGATTTAATAAACACTAACTGAGCACTCACTGTGCAACAAGATTATGAGAAGAAAGATGGTTAAGAACTGGTTCCTGCCTCCGAGAGTTTTCAGAAGGGAAAACAGATGTTGCCCTGACCCTGGCTGTTGACTGAGCCCTGACCCTGATCATAGTCCGAGCCCGATTCTCTTCTAGACTCAGCCCTAATTTTGGACAGCAAACTGAGCCCTGAACTAAGCCCTAGGCCCAACTCAGACTGGGCCCAGTTTCAGTCTGAAGTTTAATTCTTTTATAGACTGAGTCCAGATCCTTGTCACAACTGAGCCCTGACTCTGACCTACGGCCTCATGAACAGATGCCTGTTATTAAACAATGAATGTAAAAGGCTCAGTGCAGCTCATAGCCATGCCTGGAGCAATGTCCAGATCCCTGATGCTGGAGGCAGACATATTTTACACTCAGCACTGTGTGGAGCGCAGCCTGCCTTTGAAAGCACAGTCTTCCTCCCTCCCAAGCTCTCACCGCTCCTTACCCCAGCCACGGCACTTGTCACTGCATCACTGTTTATGTGTGCACCCACCCTCTGGCCTCTGCTCTCCTTGAGGGCAGGGACTGTTTATTCACTTGCAGGCCAGGCTGCTGTCACTGATCCTTCCTTCTGCCTCACTCCTGAACACCTGCTGAGTGTTCAGAGGTGAGCAGCCTCTGGCCCAGCACAGACACTACCGAGGGCCCTATTAGATCTTTAATCATTCACTTAATCGATAAACCAAAGAGAGCAATCACCTTGCAGAGCTATGGGGTCCCACGGGTTTTATGAGATGAACACCTGCCAACCATATAAAACCAGCCCTCCGAATTTCCCAGCACTTGAGCTCCCTGGCATCGGATAGCCCGATGTTGTGTCAGCCATTTCCCCAATAATGTATCAATAGATGTCACACAATCTAGTCTTGGCTCCCAAGAGGGTGTTTGAAAAGTCAGAGATGTTTGTCTAATGCAAACCGATGTCATGTCAGGAATTAGTTTGACTAATAGGCCTTTAATGAGATCCTTGTGAGGTCTGGGTCCCAAGCAGAGGATTCCCAAGTTTTCATTTAGAAGATAAACTATCCCTTCCCCCAGATTGCCACCATAAATCTCCCTTCCCATGTGCACTCAGAGTGGCAGAGCAAGGCATGGATTTGAGTCCTGTGCCCAATCACCCAAGGGTCAAGTCCCTGTGAGTCCCCTTGAAGTCTGGAACCCCCACAAAGGAGCTGGGGGAGGTGCTGGCTGGTTTTCTCTGCCCCAGATGGGGACCAGAGCTGCTCACCAGGGCCATGGAAGCAACAGGAAATGTTCACTTTCTCAACCTCAATAACCCTTGTAGGGCCAATTCTAGAGCAGAGCAGAGAATAAAATGTGATCATCATCCAGGGCATTTCTCTCAGGGGAAGGAACACGGAAACAGAGAGAAGCCTGCAGAATGAAGTCATCATGCCACCCAGGCAGGCGGAAGGGATTTTACATGAAATAATGTATGTGGCCCACCAGGCGCTGAGCAGGTGCTTAATACATGACAATATTGTGATTCATGCTGATTCACTCCTCCACCCTGAACTTACTCGAGAAGTGCTTGAGTACACACAGCCTAGATCAGCCCACTCCAAGTGTGCTCCAGGGCCTGGTGCCAGCCAGCCCCTGCCTGGTTACCGGTTTGTGATGAGTTCACAGAAATTGAGAGAGAACAATTAGAAATGTTTATAGATAGTTGGCGTTGCCATGACATTGATTGTATTTCACGGAAATATCAGTGGTCAGCAAAAGATTGAAAATAAAAAATAGTCTTTTACCACAAATAGTTTGAGGACTGGGGGCCAGGAAAGCTTCCATGGCAGTCTTATTATTACCATTTTATACATGAAAAACTGAAGCTTGGAACGATTAACTTGCCTAAGTCCATCCTTCCAAGTGGTCTAGCTGGTCCTTGAACCCAACCAAGTCCCTCTTGCTCTAAAGGTTTTTAACTTAGAACCACTGTATTCCAGAGGCCAAGAGGGTTACAAATGTAAACTCAATACTCTGCTAATAATAAAAATGCTAACATCGATCTGAAACAAAGTCTGGGGCATCTTGTCTCAGCTCTGCAATCTACTCACACGGGGAGTTATTTCCTCATTGGGTCCTCAGTTTCTCCATATGCACAATGAGAGATTTATCTTAAGGGCCACTTTTTGCGCTGGCACCCTGAATTTGTAGACCCCCTCAACAGAAAGGGACCATTGAAGTCATGTCACCAATTTCCCTTCAAAAGCACCTGGGCCTGGGGCTTCTGCAGTCTCTTGCATATTCCCTGCATGTATCCAAGATTGGATCACTCTCACTTTCAGGCTAGAATCTTCCTCCTAAGGGCTTCTGCCATGAGTATTGGGCAGGGTCCCTCTGTTGCCCTCAGGATGCTGACCCCCTCACTCTTGCCCCCAGGGGATTCTTTCCCAGAGATGGGTCCTCCCCATGCACTGCCTTCATACTCAGGTGTTCAGCCTCAAACCAAACCAGACACACCTTCCACCTTAAGAGGAAATTTGATCTGTCTGGGGTAGGCTCACCTTTGGTGCATAAGAATAAAAGGACGTATCAAAATATCTTATATGCCCCATAAATATATATATACCTACTATGTACCCACAAAAGTTAAAAACTTATTTTAAAAAGGAATAGAAGGATAGCCTAGAAGCCACTCGTGTTTTTTCTTTAGGGGAGCACTGAAAGTCCTTTTGTCCTCAAACGCCCGGGGATTCCAACCTGTGAGGGGCTAAAGACCCAGAAAGCTCCCATCTCCTTCACAAGAGTCCCAAGGGGGCACAGCAACTACCTAGAGGATCTCCCAAGACCTGTGCTGGCTCCAGCCTGTGACTTGTTAGAGCTCCTCCCTGCCTGAGACACAGGCTGTCCTGAGACACATGCTGGGCCATCAATCCTGACTCCCTCCATACCCTATCAAGTATACAAGCCTGCCCCAATAAAAGCTGACCCCCAAGACTCCATCCAACCACCCACCTCTAAATAGAGGAAATGAGCTAAAAAACTGGGCCGTCCATGTTACATGCCACCTCCCCACTCCAAACTCCCACTCCCCAAACGCTGACTTATTGTAACCTCTTTTAAGCTGTCTCTGCAACAATCAGTTGGAAAATGGAAAGATTGGTCCCTGTTGATGCTAAATGAAATGACCAACTACAGATGTGGGGAGTCCTGGAAATTTGGAAATGCATAGAATTTCCCAGTAATCAACTCAGAGAATCATACAGGCAAACATTAAACACGCACAAGGTGTCAGGCCCTACGTGGGACCCTGGAGACTTGAAAGTACAGGACAGTCTAGAGTCAGAGAATCCTACAAACTGTAGCGTCATGAATTCTTCAGATCCTGGAATCTAGAATCACAAGACATTAGATAAATAAAATCTAGAATCACGGGACCTTGGAAACCCAGAACCTTAGGGCTACACAGAGCCAGCACAGGTTGCTGGAGGTCTCTGTACGTCATGCTCTGTTTCAACCAGGCCAGCCCACCCTGCACGGGAGGCAAGTTTGGAGGAGAAAAGACATTTCCAGTACAATGTCAGTGAGCGGGTGGCAACCAGGACACGTACCAGCGAGAGGAAACTGGCCCGAAGGATGAGAAAGGGGCAAATGGCAGGAGCTCTGCTGAGGCATGAAGTGGCTCTGAAATAAAGACCAAGGACACAGAGACCCCAGATAGGATAAGGAAAGGCCAAGCTGGAGGCAGACCTTCTTGACTGGTCTCATTTCCTGCTAATGGAGGATTTCCCAGGTCCCGGACAAAGCTGAGGCAAGTCAGCTCATTGCTGGGTGGCTCTGATGGGAAGACTTTTCTTATATGGCTCTGGAATCAATTTAATCTGGAATCTCCTCATCCTGTCCTGGTTCTGGCCTCTGTAGAATGTCAGACTAATGGAAGAGGGTTCACAATACTTTGTCCCACATCAGCAAGGGCACTCCTGACAAGGACAAGCACATAAGCAAAAGCAGAGAGGCCAGAGCATGGGGCATGTTCACAGAAGGTAAATATGTCAGGGTGTCCAGGGCACAATGGGGCAATGGAAAAGAGAAGATGCTGGATGCTGGGATAAAATGGCAAAGGCCCAGGAGGCTCAGAGGCTGGACTCTGCATGCCTCTCCTGCATCTCTTGGTAGCATGGTCTATGGCACTGTCAGAGGCCAGGGGAGATTGCTCATTGCCTGGTTCCCAATGGGGTCTTGGCAGGGACCTCTTATTCTCCCTGTGGCAGGTCTGTGAGATGCCCTTTCCCTGCCCCTGGGTGGCTCAATGAGGCCCTAGAGGAGCCATGTGGTGGGCTCAAGGTGTAATGTGCAGGCTTAAGTGTCTCTAAAACAACTAGTAAAAACCCTGACCAAATCCAAACCAGATGCCCCAGGGCGTGCAGGGTTGAGAGCTGTCAGCACCTCTGCATTTTCACCTGCTCATGTGGGTTGCACCTGTAGGCGGCCTGGACGCAGGATAGCTTCAGGCTGCCCACCAAGTTCAGCCCCTAACTTTCCTGAACTTGGAGGAACTGTGGGGCTGTAGGGTAAGGCCATAGACTGCTGTTGGGACAGTTCCCACCGCTGATTATTTTCCCCTTCCTCTTAATTCCCAATACAGGCTCTGAGGATTTATTAATGTCTAAACTATACTCCCTTGTGAGGAGAAATTGGGCAATTGCCTTTTCTCTCTGAGCCTCAGTTTTCCTATAAGCAACATGGGCACATTAATAATGACCTCCTAGTTTACTGGGTAGTTCCTTCATTCAATTAAACAAATACTTATTGGGCATTCATTGTGGGTCAAGCATTGGATGAGGTACTGGGAATATGATGGTGAACAAAACAGACATGATAGACAGGAAAAACAAGTCTACACACAAACAAACATACAATTTACAAATTGGGTTAATGCTTTGAAAAGGACATGCTAGGTGCATGTGTGCATGCTAGAGAGCATTCAAAGGGGTAGGGGTGAAGGAGGCCTGTCTGGAGAAATGATATCTGAGCTGAGACCTGAATGCTGAGTAAGAGTAAGCCAGAAGAAGGGTTTGGGGCAGAGTGTGTCATGCACAAGAACAGCATGTGCCAAGGCCCTGAGGCAGGGAAGCACTTGACTCATTTCCTTCTCATGGGCAGAGAGCAAAAAGAGAGGAGGAAGTAGCATGAAGTGAAGCTGGTAAAGTAGACAGAACAGAGCAGGCAGGAAGCCCCCAACTGTGTTCAACAGGGGCTTTGTACAACTCTACTTACAGCTTTAAAAGATCATGCCAATGCGAGTTTGTGATCATGGATAAAACTTCTTCACCTCCCATCTGCAAGAACTTCTAGGATCTGAGGCTTCAGAGATGAAGGAATTGGCCCAAAGTCATCTGGCCAGTAAGTGCCAGGATCTAGTATATAAGCAGGTCCTTCCCAGGCCCAGGGCTGCCTCCTTAACAATCAGAATGTGCTTACTGCCATCCTTGACCTCATTTGGCCCTTCCAGCCCTCGGCGAGGGAGGCAGATACAGAGGTCTTCAATTCCCTGACCCAGTTCAGGAAGCCCAGGCCCAGGGAGGTGAATGGGCTTACCATGCATCATGCAACACATCAGTGGAACATGGCCTCACTAGCTTGTCCTCTGACCTGAAGTTAGATGAGATTATTCCCCAGAATGAGCACTCTATCAAGAACCCGGCCCTGTGGGAATGAACAGCCTCAAAGATTGAGATAAAATGTTAGGGCAGAGAAAGGAGGCAGATGTCACACCAAAGGAGCATAGGTATGAGGCTCAAGGTGTCAAAATTTGTCCAGTGGAAAGAAGGTCTGGGAGTGAAGGGGAATGAAACATGGTGGCACATCTGAGAACACCATGTAGACAACTGACCACTGTGCAAAGCCCACAGTGCTGATGATTGCCCTTGACTTGTCCCAGCCTTTCCTGGGAGCTACGTCCCCACAGCGTACCTGTTTTCTCTGCCCCAGAACATGCCTATCAATACTTAAAGGCAGTAGCTCTGCCCTGTGTCTGAGCAACTCCTGGCACAGCTGCCCAGCTCCTGCCATCATCATTGCCAGGACGGAACCCCAGTCCCTCTCCATCTCCCTTGCAGAGTGTCTCTCCCAGCCAGAGTCACAAACCCCGCCTCAATATAGTCCAAGCAGCTTGGAGTCTGCAAGGGCTGTGATCCCCTTCTTTCTCTCATGATCTTTCTGTTAGTTCAGCCCAGATTTAACTCCTTCCACTGCCATGTGATACTCAGGACCACTCTTGCTGTTCCCCTGGAGCTGTGGCAGCACTGGCCTGCCCACAGTCCCTCCGTCCCACAGACTGCTCCAGCTTCTTTCCTGGGCAAATGCCTGCCGTCCTTGAAGGCTTAGCTCAGCCATCTCTTCCCTGTCCTCCAGAGCTCAGAGCAGGTACCCTAGTCCTCCTCCAGGAAGCCTCCTCCAATCTCAGGGAGGAGCCTCTCCTCTGGGCTCCTGCAGCCCCATCCTCCTCTTGCCTCTCCAGGTGGACTGTGAAGCTTGTGAGGGCAGGGTTTATGTCTTCCTGGTTCCCGGTTCCTGGAGCCTCACATGTGGTAGGAGGTCAGTAAATGTCTAGATCTCTTCCCTTTCCTTTCTGGGAAGAGAGCCCAGCAAAAAGACTTGAAGCATAAAAATACCAATTTGAAATTTGAACAGTGGTTGTTTAAATCTCCCAGTATCTAATAGAATAAAGTCCTCCTCAGCCAGCCTTCCCCAGGGTCACGGCTGCCCCAACCCCACCCTCTCATATTGCAACTGAGATGACCTCGGATCATTTATTCCCCACCCCGCAGGGCCACGTGCTTCCAGCTTCCCTTTCCGCTCTCCCTTCTCTCCCTCTTGGCCAGTGGAGTGGGTTAAGTGCAAGCGGAACCTCAACTCTTTCACCAGGTGTCCTGGATGTGGCGTGACTACTCGAACCCCCACCTTAAAACAGGAGGCTGATTCCTGCTACGGAACAAGCCTTCAAAAAATGTCAGTTTCCCCTTTCTTGCCTTCTTTCCCTGTATAAATTGTTTTTCTCTCCCAATATCAGGAGTTAATCCCTCTTGCCCAGGAGGCTTTCCCTGACCTCCCCATCCTCCAACTTTGCTGAGCTTGGAAACTAGGTGGCCTCCAGCTCACTCACGTCTCTGTCGGTCCCTTAATCGAAGAGCTGCAGGGCAGAAGGGAGCCGCCTCTAAGCCTGGATAAAGGTGAAATCCAACAGTTGGGAGAGGTTATTTTTGGACCTGACACAAATGCTAAATGAAGAGCCCCCAGCCTTCCAAGCAATCTTTGCTTTGTGCTCCAAGGCCCAAAACTAACATTTTCATAATAATTTTCCAGTATCAAAGTGATAGTTTTGATTCAAGACAGCTGAAGCCTGCAAAACTGTGTGGCAGCCTCTCCCACCCTTGAGCCAAACATGTGCCTCTGTCTCTATTTTAACACCTTTGATAATCATCGAAAAATGCACGGCCCAAGCAGTTTTCTCAGCTTTCTGACCATAACAGCCGCCTCTGGAAGGAGTCCGTTGGAAGTCTGTTTTCCTTCTGCATTACTCTGAGCCCAGGGCTTAGTTCTCCCGGTTCGCCTGGCTTTCCACCCTCCCTCTCTGCATTCCATTAGTAATGTCTGATTAAGGAATTGGCCTTTCTAGTGCTATTAGAAAAAGGGGGAGCCCAAGAAATACAGTAACACAATATCATGGAAAACTGATATAATCTTTTCAAAACTATAAAGATTGCTCACCCAGAGGAACATCTGCATGGAAAAAGAAAAAGGTTTTAAACAAACTGGAAAGGGGTCGGGTAACTTGTAAAGCCTGGAGTGCTGAGGAGATGCTGGCTCGTCCTCGGCCTGCTGTCACTTTGTAGGGGAAGGCCATCCTCGGAGGAGCCAGCTCCCTCACTGAGAGCTCCCACCATCTGGAATTCATTGCAGGATGGAACACGGTGTTTGCAAAAAGAAACTCGGCCTTACAATAATTGTTCCTTAAATCATTAATATGGCCCGAGCACCAGATGGAGAGTCAGAGGACAGCAGGGGCCCAGGGCCAGAGTCCTGGCCCACCCCCACTGCCCTCTTCCTTGGAAGCTCCGGCCACCTCCTCCTGGGAAACAGCCTCAGGTCAAATTCTAGGCTCACCCCAGCCAGATTTTGGCTGCCCTGGAGAAGAAACTGCTGCAAAACAATGATTTGCAAAGATCCTTTGGGTTCCTGGTGCCTTCCGGACTCCAAGACTTGGAAAGGGCTGAAGCTCATGCAGTCCCCACATGAGACCTGGCCCTCTAAACACCCACACTCCCCGGAGGACTCCAGGCATCTTTGGTGATGAGTCGGCAAAGGCGGCATCTGCCACGCTCAGGGAACCTGCTGAGATGAACTCACACACTGGGCCACATTAACGCATGGCATAGCCAGCACAGGCAAGGCCAAAACCGGGGACCCTATCTGTTCCACCACCAGCGTCCTGAGGTGGAAGGGGTTAGTGTGGGCCCTAGTCACTTGGTCTTAGAATAACAGGATCTGCAGATCCGAGCATCCAACTGCCTGAGAGGTCTGGAAGCACAGACCCTTAACAGCAGAGAGCTCTAGAAACTTTAGACTCTCCAAGCCTCTCCCCTTGGTATAGGGAATCCCAAATGCTGAACTTGTCTCCATGCTTGGAAGTGTTGATTTGCTGAAGAGGTGGTAGTGGGGCCTGGGAAGCCTGGAGACCCACACAGGTGCCTGAGCCTCCAGGGACTGGGAGAGCCCTTGGGACAGAAGGGAGGCTCCCACCCCTGGACAAGGAGTGCCTCCGGGCAAGGGTCTCTGCCCCAGAGTGCTGGGTGGGGTCACAGGGGGGATGTGCTCCCCTTGCGGGTAGTCAGGGCCTCTCTACTTCCTTTGCTCCTCTGCCCCAGGAACTGCCCCAGGCCACTGCTCTGTACTTCCGACCCTGACTCTCTGTCCAGCCTGCCCCTCCGCCTTGAGTGGAGAGCCATGTATCCAAATGCCTGCTAGACACCCTCTCCTTGATGTCTGAAGGCTCCGAGACCTGGCACGTCCCAACCAGGACTCTTCATCACCCTGAAGTGGCTCCTCCTCAGTGTTCCCCATCTCAGAGAAAGCACCACCATCCACCAGGTGCCCCACCCTGAACCCAGGGACTCCTCCCTGCCACCTCTCTTGCCCTCTCCTCTCACATCCAGTTTCCAAAATCTAAAGCCCCATCCATCCCTTCTTCCCCTGATTCCTCAAATCCATTCACATCTTTCCAGCCTCACTACCATACCCTTGTTCAGGTCTCACCATTTCATGCCTGCCTCACCACAGCATGTACTGGAATGATGTCCAGACCCCCCACCTACCCATTCATCCTCCACCCAGCAGCCAGGGCCATCTTCCTAAAACACAGAACTTACCTGGGCTCTCTCTGCTCAAAACCCTTACATTAATTATTCATAGGAAATACACCCCACATCATCACTGTGCTAGTCCAGATGGGATAGGATATGCCGTGGTAACTAATATCTCAGAATTCTCAAAGTTAAACTATCAATGTTTCTCACTCATACATGGCCATTAAGAGTTGATGGGGGCTCACTCAGGTGCTGGGCTGCTGGAGCAACTGCCATCTTGAAAGCTGTCAGTCACTGTGATGGAAGGAAAGACTGCCTTGGAAGGTGGTGCATTGGCAATTAACACTTCAGCCTGGGCTGGGCTTGGTGGCTCACACCTGTAATCCCAGCACTTTGGGAGGCCAAGGCAGGTGGATCACCTGAGATCAGGAGTTGGAGACCAGCCTGGCCAACATGGTAAAACCCCTTCTCTACTAAAAATACAAAAAATTAGCGGGGCATGATGGTGCACGCCTTTAATCCCAGCTACTCGGGAGGCTGAGGCAGGATCGCTTGAACCTGGGGGAGGCGGAGGTTGCAGTGAGCAGAGATCGCATGACTGTACTCCAGCCTGGGCGACAGAGCAAGATTCTGTCTCAAAAAAAAAGAAAAAAGAACAAATTACTTAGGTCTGGAAATGTGGAAATGGCACATGCTACTTCTCACATGCATTGGCTGGAACTGGTCACGTGGAACCAATCACCCGCAAAGGAGCCAGGAGGGCCACCCTCCCATGTGCTCAGAAGGGGAGAGCCAGGAAGAGCTGATAACACCCCAGTCACACACTCCCTTCAGTGCCTTGAAAGTCCATGCTCTCTTACCGCTATGCCTTTTGAAAAGCTGTTCCCTCTGCCCGAAGCCCTCATGCTAAGTCACTTAGGTAACACTTGCCCATCCTTGGCCTCGCCCTGAGAAGCTGGCTCTGGATCTCCCACTCTGCTGGGAGCCCCTCCTCCAGGCTCTCTCAGCTCCACTCACACTCAATGAGAATTGGCTACTTATCGTCTGCTCCTTCTTGGACTGTGAGTTCCATGAACACCGGGACTTGAGAACTTTGTTTACTACCCTACTCTAGTGCCTGCTCAAACGCCCATAAGGAAGGACACTCAGAATGTGTTGAATGAATAAATGAATGAGTATATGAATGACAGAAATAGATTAAGATCCAGTGGCAGAGCTATCAGGAGTGGCAGGGAGCGTGGAGATTTGGGAATAAAGCCCTAGTCCATACTGGGTGAGCTCCAGAGGGCAGATGCCATGGGCTGGCTAGTGGAGCAAAGGGGAAGGAGGTCTTTGATAGGGCTGCCAAGAAGAAGGGGGATGACGACCTGCAGCTAACCCCCCAGCAGTCCAAAGCCAGTCACAGAGCCCCAGTCTAAAAGCAGAGTCCTGTGCACAGCCAGAGCCACAGCTGCTCCCCTGGCTGTCCTGAACCCTCTCTTCCATCCTCTGGCCTCCTTCAGCCTCCTTCACCTACAGCTGGGGCAGCTAAAAGGCAGAGACCCTTCAGCACATTTTACTTATCGAAACTGGGTGCTCTCCAACGGCAGAGACTTGTGTCGCTCTGGCTCCCCCAGCAACTAGCACAGTGCTTGGCACATAGCAATAGCTCAATCAGTGCTTGTGAAATCTAACTCTGATCCATTCCCTACTCTCCAAGCCCTCAGGAGAGCTCAGCCTGCCTGTCCCTCTAATCATCAAGATGTTGGCCCCTGACACCTTCCCCGTTCCACCCCGCCCCACACTGATGTGCCTAGGGGCAGACAGGGATGTGTACACTGAGTCTCAGACTTCACCCCTCAAGCTTTGTAAATCTCAGCCAAGGCTCTCTGGCATGTGAAGCCCTTGGACCAGCCTCAAGGGCCAGAGAAGACATGGGGTCTGTGTTCAGTGTAAGTGACAACTGGAGCTCCAAGCTGAGAGCCCCACGGATGGTGTCCAGGCACTCAATGGGACCCACTGTGGACTGTGGTTAGAGCCCAGGGGACTAGGATTTCCACAGTGATGATATTCATTCTCCCCTCCTCCCACTCACCCCACCCCCGCCCCCAACCATCTTATCAGTCACCAAGACTTGCCAGGGCCACCTCCTAAATGTCTAGAATCTGTCCACTCACCTGAATTATTGTAGCAGCTAGAGTCATCTATCTAAAACCCAAACAAGCTTAGGTCATATCCCTGCTTAAAACCTTACACTCTGGAGTCAAGACGAAGACCTGCAAGACTCTCAGTGTTCAGGCCCTGGCTAACCTGCCCTCTCCCAGTCTCATCTCTTGCCACCTCTCCCCTACCACTCCACATTCCAGACACATGCACTTCTAAAAGTGCAACATTTCCTACGCTTTCCAACTTTGAACATGCTGTCCCTTCTACCTGAAACTCCTCTCTCCTAGAAAATATCAATTCCTTTTTAAGTCTTGGTTCAGTCTTCACTTCCTCTAGGAATGTCTCTTGGATTCCTGCCCTGTAAGGAGTGAGATACATCTATTCATTCAGTCAGTCAGTAGTTCACCAGTCTCTAGTATCTATTGACCTGGCCAAAAACATCTGTTGAAGAAGAGTGAAAGGTGAGGGAGAGGTAAACAGCTAAATTGATTTGGAACAGAACTGGTAGGACAGACAAGAAGGATGGAGGAAGCGGCAGAAATCTCCGACTATTGAGTGATCTGAGAAGGCTTCCTGGAGGAGGAGTGGTTGGAGTTGAGTCTGGAAGGATAAGAAGAGACAGAGTCCCACATACCAAGCTTATGAGTTTGGACTTTATCCTGAGGTCAGTGGGGAAGTATCAAGGGATTTTAAGTAGGAGATGTTTATAATTAAGCCATGATTAAATCTCCACGTTAGAAGGGTCTCCCTGGCTGTGATGTGTGTGGGAGACCAGTTAAGAGGCTCCAGCAGACTCTGTAAGAGAGATGCTGACAACCTGTACTCAGGAGAGGCAGTGGAGATGCAGCCATGGATCTGAGACCTGCTTCGGAGGCAGCGTGGATGGTACTTCGTGACTGACTGGATGCTGGAGGGAGAATGGGGATGAGTGGCTCTGGGTTTTCCCACGTGGGACTCTTACACCACTAATAAGGACTGGATTTTCTCTGGACACATTATACATGCAAGCTTCGGGTGGAGAATAGGGGTAAAGGTGGCCATAAGCAGTCACTTCTGAGCACTTAGCAAGGGCCAGAGCACATGTTAGGTGTGCAGTTGAGATGAGTTGACTTAAATTGAGGTGATTTGTCTCCTTTTCCCAATAGACAGTGTCCCACTCGTGAAGGCCCACCTCACCTGAGGATCAGGATGGGCCTGGAAGCTCTGCTGGGAGGGGGCCAGCCTAGGAGAAGGCCTGGAGATGGGCAAGCCCACAGCACACAGGAGCAGTCCAGTCCCGTCCAGAGACAAAGAGTGGACAGCTGCCCTCTCAAGGATCCAGGCTTCATTCTGGGATGGAATATTGGGTGTGCTCCTAGTTTGCCTGCCAAGAAAAAGGGTCTGGTGGCCCTCGCAGACAGACAGGAGGCATGAGTGGCGCTCCTGGTACCCTGAAGCCAGACAGTTACCAACAAGGAAGTCAGATAAGAACAGGGTGTGTGGCAGCCAGAGACAGCCCACTCCAACCAGCCCAAACCCCAGGTCCAAGGCCTGGCAGACAGTAGGTTCTCAATCAATATCTCAGATCAAACAGTCCTGCCTCTACACTCTCAGCCCAAACTCCTAGCGTCCAGGATGACGAGAAGCAGAGATCCTCTCTGGTACAGTCCTTTTCTGCCCACCCTCACACCTCCCCCTCTCCACCCCAGGCTGGTGAGCCAACCACAATTCCCTGGGCCCTCCACACTTCCTCCTTCCTCCTGGCTTGTGTTTATGGTGCTCCCTCTGAGAGGAACATGGTTGTCCTCCCCTACCCCTTATCCAGCTTAGATCTCACCTCCTCCAGGAAGCTCTCTGTGATGCCCTCAGGATGGAGTCATCTTTGGGATCTTGCAGCCCCCAGCTCCAGCTCCCCTGAATCCCTGCAGGTGACCCCCTGACAACGGCTGGCTTATTCATTACCGACCCAGGCACCTCACCCACTAAGCCCGGGCTTCATATGCCACATTGCCTCCCTCCTGGGCCGCCACAGTGCTCCTCCTTCACCCGGAAGGTGCTGTCTTCTCACATATTCCTTCTTCCCAGCTCAGGACAAAGGTTACTTCCTCAGAGGCCGTCCTGGACCCCACACTGTGCCGGAGTCCCCTGCACTCAGCTCCCTCAGCCCCTTGCCCCGCTCCCTTTGCCACTGCAATCATACTTCTGTATCCTTCCTGTTTCAGTGAGTGGCAGTGAGGCACAGCAGTTAAGGGCATGGACTCCAGGCCAGACTGCCTGGCTCACCTCTCAGCTCTGCCATCCACCAGCTCTGTGTCCTTAGGACCATCCCACAACCTCCCTGCACCTCAGTTTCCTCACCAGTAAAATTGGGATAACACAATTCCCTACTCCAGAGGTTTGTGTGAATTTTACATTGATAACGGACATGAAGCCCTGTGATAGCCACTGTTCACAGCTATCCTCATCCGCCCCTAGAACTGATGTCCCCACTGCCTTTGAAGTCAAATGGTGGCCATGTGACTAGCTTTGGCCAGTGATTTGAGTTATATGTGCCACTTCCAGAGGCAGCTTAAAAGACATTTGCCATGCCCCCTTGTTCTGTCTCTGCCTTAGCCTTGGTCTCTAAGTGAGATGTGCCAAGCACCTCCTGCTAACCCATATGCACACATGCCATGAACCAGAAATAAGGCCTTGTTATTTTAAGCCACCAAGATTTGGGTGGCATTTGTTTCTACAGCAAAACTGTCCTATCCTGACCAATGCAAGCATTTAGAATAGGGCCTGGTGGAAAGTGGACACTTTCTGCCAGGTAAGGGTTATCCATTATTATTGTACTTCTGTGTCTGCTTGCCAGACTCTAAAAGCAAGGCCCAGCTCATCTCATTCACTGTGGTAGCCTCAGCCCTGGCACAGTGCCCAGCACATAATAGTTGCTCAATAAAATACTTGCCGACTGGCCAATGGTCAGGCAGGGGCCCTGCTGAGCACATACACCTCACCCACTTGGCCAGGCCCCCACCTGTGAGTGACACAGACCCAGGACCGCCTCTCTGTACTCCCATAAATCCCAGTGGCCTAGTTTCTTGTGAACAGCCACCGAAGTTCCTAGCAACGCCTGTCAGTTGTGATGGAACAATCTGGTCTTGCCAAGGTTGTGGTCTGCCATGGCTCCCTCATGGACATTCCTCCTGGGCTGGCACAGCAGGCAGCCTTTCGCCTGGCAGTTAGTTGCCAAGTAGTTCCAGGTGGTTTCACTCTACCCTGCACACTTAAAACACTCTCAGTGACTGAGAGGATTCTTGGTTCTGATAAAAGGCATATAGAGATATCTTGTTCAATCTCCTTGCAGCATCTCAGGCGGCATCACTCCCCGCTTGCACACCTCTGTTGACGGGTACCTCACTACCTGAAGGGCTTTAGCTTTGCTGTGGAGTAGCCCTGACTGCTAAGCTCTTCCCCATATAGGACTGGCATCTGCCTGCCTGTAACCTACCTGACCCCAGCCTCCAGGGGGAATGTGCCCCACACAGATCATAGCTGCTTTATCTGGTCTGTGACAATTCTACAAGGTGAGGAGACCCTACTCTCCACCCATGCTCACCTCCGCTCATCTTCTTCTCCAAAACATTCTCAGTTTCTTCCTCTCTGGAATTTTTTCTTATCATTGAGATTTTTATAAAAACTTTTAAAATCTCCCATTTGTGGGATTTTTGTCACCATTTATCATTAGTCCAGTCCATATTTTGACCTCAAAATATGCAGAGCAGAATGGTAGGTGACTCTGAGAGCTGACAGGTCTGATTTTACTGGGGAGGAAACTGGGGCATAGAGAAGCAAGTGACTTAGCCAAGGTCACACAAGGAGTCAGTGGCACAGAAAGGACAGGAGCCCAGGGCTGGGGGGGAAATTACCAGCCACGGAAAAGCATGATGGAAAGAAATCAGAGGCAGCAATAATATGTTCAAATTATTGGGATTCTTGGCGTTTCTAAGAGCCTTCAGCCATCCCATCCAGGGGAAATGAAGGCAGAGGGGCGCAGGGCAGGGAGGGAAGCTCCAGAGTTCAGGGCTGGCCCTTCATGTGGCCACTGCCTAACGGGTGGGGAGACGAGAAGACAAAGCCTCAATACAATGATGCCTCCCCTGGTGTATTTCTGTGCCAAAAATAGCCATCATTAACTTAAATATAGCCAATGGAGGGTTCTTGGTGCAACATAGAAGGTGTAAAAGGCCTCAAAAAATGTCTCCAGGAGAATTTCCACTCATGGTACCCTCGGCTGGCATTCAAGCTACAGCCCTGATATTAATTTTGTGTGATCCTAGGTTAATTCCCTCACTTCCTAGGACCTCCGTTTCCTCCATTTTCTCACAACGAGAAAGCTACACTTTGTAATCTCTAGAGGCCCTCCTGGCTCTATCAACCACTCACATCTCAATATGAATCAGTACCTCAGATTAGCTCTGGCAATGAGTAAATCTCCAAATGAATCAGTCATGGGTCTTAGTTGCAAGTAACAGAAATCAACTCTAGCTAACTTAAAGAAGAAGAAGGAGAAGGAGAAAAGGAAGGAACATGAGGTGGAGGGAGAAGGAGAAAAGGGATGAAGAGAAGGACGAGGAGGATGGCAACAACCATGAGGAAGATGAGGAAGGCAAGGAAGAAGAGGGGAGGCAGAGGAGGAAAAGAATGTAGAAAAGGAAGAAGAGGAGAAGGATGTACTAGGATGCTTTTGGATGGTCCACAGGATTAAAGGTAATCCTGAATGAAGAACCAGGCTCAGAAAACAGGCAGGAACCAGGGAAAAGTATCACAACCAGGGTCATTCCCCAGAAACAGCCAGGTTCAGGCAGCCTGTCTGCTCCTGCTGGGATAAATTTTAATCATCTCTGCTTCTTTGCATCACTAGCTCCAGATTCAGTGCCCTAGGTGGAAGCATCCAGCTGGAAAAGCCAGGGGTCAAGGGGAATGTGTGCACCTGGCCTTTTTGGCTTCCTCTACTTAATTCCACATTAAGCACAGTGGGCAATACCAAGTCGGCAGAAAGGTTTAGGCCCTGAAAGTCTCCACTGAGTGCCTGTCGGGTACCACTTGACCCCCGGGACAGCACCTGAGATGTGGCAGGCAGGTAACGCATGTGACACTCTCCCGGTCCACATGCCTTGTCATCTCAACCCATCTGCACCACAGGCCTGGGGGGCAGGTACTACTATGGTCCCATTTAATAGATGAAGTACTGAGGTTCACGGAGGGATCAGCCACACTGTACAATTAGGCAGAGAGTATAAAATCAGGCCTATCTGAGACCAAGCCTGGCCATTTGCACTGGCACCTGCTGCCTGAGAGTCAAGTACAGCAGTCCCCACTGATTCTGGAAGAAGGCACTCCAAGATCCCCCGCCCTGGATGCCTGAAACCACGGATCACCAAACCCTATATATGCTATGTTTTTCCCTATACATACATACATACATACATACCTATGATAAAGTTTAACTTATAAATTAGGCACAGTAAGAGATTCACAACAATAATAATAAAATAGAATAACTATAACAATATATCATAATAAAAGTTACGTAAATGTGCGCTGTCTCTCTCAAAATATTGTACTGTACCCACGTGTTCTTGGACCAAAGTTAACCACAGGCAACTTGAACCATGGAAAGCAAAACCATGGCTACAGAGGAACAACTGTAATGCCTGGCTGCACCTTATGTATCTTAATTCCTGTAACCTTCACCATAGCCCCAGGAGATGTCTGCTACGACTATCCCCATTTTACAGATAAAGAAACAGAGGCACAGAGGGGTTGAGTAGTTGGTAAATGGCAGAGCTGGGATTTGAACCCAGGCAGTCTGGCACTACCATCTGTGCTCTTAACTCCCCCAGTGCACCGCCTCTCATGACAAAAAAAAATCTCTACCATTCACTGTCCCCCTGCTGTCTCGCCCTGGCTCTGGGAAGCTGCCAAAGGCCCAGAGGCAGATTTGAGTGGAGCCCCACTGAGCCCCTGAGGCCAGGTCTTGACTCCGATGTGAAGGTTCATGTGTCCTTAGCAAAACCACACCTTCTCTGGGCCTGGGATATGCCTCTGCATATCCAGAAAAAAGCAGAAAGCAAGGTGAACTCATGGGGTAGTGAGCTCTCTATTCCTGGGGGCAATCAAACAATACTATCTTGCATAGTGATTTCTACTAATATCCTTTTTCTATTGCACCCTGCCCTGTCCCCCAGACTGTGAAACCCTCAGAGCAGGGACTCTGATTCGTGTCTTCATCCCAAGTGCCTAGTGAAGAACTTGACACAGTGGCTGGATGGAGTAAAGGGCAGGGAAAGGGAGGAAGACAGGGAGGGACAGGATGATAAGATGTCAAAGAAGGAAGAGACTTGTCCATGCCCAAGCTAGAATCTTCCCATCAGCACGGAGTGGGATGTGTGGTGGCCATCCTTACAGATGGTCCTTTCCCATCTGGCCCTTTAGTTCTCTGTCATCAGAGCCACTTCCTTCTTTTTCCTATCCTATGCCCAAGGATGGGAACACTATTTCCAACCATGCCGTAACCCCACAAGCCACTTCCCCCTGGAAGCCTTCCGAGCTCTCTATGCTACTTCTCCCCTGGGCTTTGCTGTGGTCCAGCCTTGTTTCCATGACAGGTTGAGACTGGGGTGGTCCTCAGACAGTGTCTCCTCTCCAAAGCCTGAAATAATGGAAAGTAGAGGTTAGGGCCAGACACCTCTGGATTCTAACTGTGGCTTTGCCAGATGTCATTCTGTCACTTGGAGCAAATCAGGTCCCTGTGTAAGCCTCGGTATCCTCATCTGTCAAATGGGAGCGATAAAGATACCACTTCACACGCTGGTGATGAAGAAAATGACGGAACAGGTGAAAAGTTTGGGGCAGTTGCAGGACCGCTGGATTTGGGTGACCCCTCAGCAGCTCTGTGAGATAGGCACTGCTGTCCCACCTTAAGAAAGAAATGAATGCACTGAGCTGCTCCAAAGTTCCACAGCTAGTAGCAAAGGTGGAATTCACAGCCAGTGCCATGTGGCTTGAAATCTTTAGCTTTGGTATGCAGAGAATAATAATAAAAGTAAGATAATAACAGAGTTCACTTTTATTGAGTGTTGGCTACATCCCGGCACTGTGCTAAGGGGTGACATAGATTCATTTCATCCTTATGACAATACCATGATGAAGCTTCAGAAGCTGAGGCTCAGAGAGGAATACCAAGGCCTATTGCTGGAGAATGGTAAAGCCAAGTTCTGAATTGAGGAAGCCTAACTCTAGCGTCTGAGCTCTTAACCACTACAGCTGATGGCACTGCGTTATGGCCCAAGAGCTGAAAAGCCCCTCCCCTCTGCCTCTGAGCAGATTCAAATCCCCCCAGCCCCTCACTCACTCCCCCACAGGCCCCTCTTTTCTGGCCCTACCTCTCGAAGCCCTTCTCCAACCGTTCACACCACACTCACCCCTTCACCCACCCCAGTCTGGCTGGTACCTATCAGCTGCCAGGAGCCAGTGCTCACCAAGGCTGCTGGGGACCTCCCTGTGCTAAATGGACACTTTTCGGTCCTCATCTTGCCTGAGCTTCTGCTGAATTTGAAACTGTTGGTTACTCTTTTTCTTGAAATTCTCTCCTCTCTTGGTTTCTGGGACAGTGCTCACTTCAGTTCTCCCACTGTCCTCTTCACAGGCCACTTCCTTTTCTGCTTTCTCTGCTTGTTATTCTTTGAATACACACCTTTTCTGCATATTCAGTTCCCCAGGGTTCTGTCCTTGGCTCTGACTACACACCCTATGGGGTTCATGGTCACAGCCAATGCCTCCAACACCCTGTGTCCTCACCACTGTGCCCCACTGCCTTCCGGTGCCTGCTCTTGGGCAAGTCGTTCCAGCCGTTTGAGCTCAGCCTTTCCATCACACCAAACTGACCCCTTCTCTCCTGTGGGCTTGTGAGAATTGAGGAGCACCCAGAACAGAGGTGCTGGGACCTTGGCGCTGCCACCCTCTCCACATGTGCTCCCTGTCGGTGGATGGAGTTAGGGCGCAGTAGCCCCCTTTCTTCCTGCCCTCTCCTCTCTGCTAGTGACATTGATAGCTCAGACACAGAGCTGGTGCCCTGGACCATCCAGTCTTTGGCCTCTGCATTTGAAAGGGGCCACCACTGAGTGTCTGTATGTTGGGGGGTGGTGTCTTGCTGTTGTCTTCTTCTTTATATTTCAGCTGAGAGCCCCCACCATGGAGTTGTGGGTGGGGGTGAGACACCCCAAGACATGACTGCACTCTCCCCCTCCACCCGTGGTCCTGAAGTTCTCTGCCTTTCATGAAGGCCACTTGCATCATCAAGCTAAGTGGACATTTTCCTGGTAGCAGAGGGGGGCAAAGGAGCAGGGCCTTTTGGGTGGTTCTCAAAGGGCCTCTGGCTTTCTCCCCTTCCCCTTCTCATCCTGGAGAGCCCACCCCACACCACTGCCATTCAGGGGGAAATTATACCAGGTTCTAATGGGGACTGAAGGAAAGCGTCCCCTCTATTCATCCCAGCGGCTGAGCGGCCTCTCGAGCACCCATTGTGCCCAGCCTGCCGCCTCCACCTCAATTGCGATCAGGTGGTCTGGTGTGGCCCCCCCTCCCCCTGGCCTAGGACAGGAATGGGCTCAGGCAGTGGGCCAGCCCACAGAGTTCTCTGTCCACCCTCTCAAGGGGCTTTTGTTGAATAAAATAGCACCCGCCACTCGGCCACTTCAAACCGAGGCCAGGCACTTGAACGTGAAAACGGGGCCCAGGCACTGGGAGCACAGGGACAATGGCCACCCTCAATTAGCTCACTGAGGTGCCCCAAATGGACTTGAGGAGGGGCCGCGGCCACAGCCCATTCATGCATATTTATCACAAGCTGCTGCACATCGGTTTGCACTGTTCCCATGACAGCCCCAGGGGAGAACAGAGGGGCGGGCTCGGGGCCCTGCAGAGGTTGTGGTTCAGGGACACTCTGGGGCTCACCCCAGCATATTGGAAAACTGCCCCCAACCCCATGTCCCCTTGCCTTTACTTGGCCCTGAGACTCGTGCCCCGCATAGACTAGAAATCCTAGAGTATCAGAAGCAAGGGACCTTGCAGTGTGCTGGGCACACCCACTAGACAGGTGGAGATGTCGCGGCCCAAAGCAGAGGAAAATGAGCTTTTTCTTATTTTTGATTTCTACCTCAAATGGGAGAAGGTGGGTAATAATGAAAGCATGTATTGAATGTTTGCTAAGTGCCAGGATCTGTGTCAAGTGCTTTCAACTGTCCTGTCAATGCCATAAGATAAATGCTGAATTGGCTTCACTTGAGAAAACTGAAGCTCAGGAGAGGGTGGGTAATTGTTCCAAGATCACTGGTTGATGTAAGTAGCAGAGCTGGGATAGTCACCCAGGTTGTCGTTCCCCATAGCATGGGCCTGGCCTTCTTCCCGCCTGGCGAGCAGGAAGTTAGGTAGGGAACTCTGCTGTTTGTCCTCAGCTCCTAGATGCCAAGTGCCGTGCATGAGCTAAGTTCAAGCTACAGCACCTGGCATCTAGGAGATGCCACCTCATTAGACATTCACGATAACATATGAGGGCTCCATTGACAGATATGGAGACTAAGAGATGCTATGTGCCCTGCCATGGGCCATACACAGAGCTAACAAGTGGCATGGCAGGGACCAAAGCCATGCAGCGTGGGGTGGTTGCCCCCTTCCTTTCTGGAGCTCCTGGAAAAGGAAGGCAACCTCTTCTTCCAGATTCTGCCACACTATGGAGAATCTCAGTGGCTCCCCAGGAAAGCCTTTGTGGGAGGGGCAGCAGCTAGACCTCCCCTCACAGCATCCTCCTCAAGACCACAGCAGAGGCCTAGTAGGCAGCTGCTGCTGCTCGCAGCTCCTCAGCAGAGCTCTGGGGTACCCCCTCTTTCTGCGGAGTTGAGCTCCTTCAAGGAACTCACAGCATCAGCTGAGAGGCAGGCAAGTGTGGAGGTAGACAAAACTGTCTGCCCGACCCTGCAGGACAGCATGGCAGTGAGAACCCCCAGGTTCCTCCCAATCTGTGCCGTTTTGGTGCTTCTGGCTCCACTGTGCTGTTCTGGTCAGGCTGCCCTGGCCCACTATGCTCCTGTTTTCCCCCAAGCAAGTGTTCTTGCCTTCATATCTCTGCTCATGCTGTCTCTCCTGCCTGGAATATGAGTTGAGTTGCGATGAGTTGAGGGTTGAGTAGAATTTGATTAATCGGTTTGGATTGAGCTCTGCTCCATTTGTTTAGTTTGGGTTGGATGAGTAGGTTGAGCTCCATGTGTACCATGCTGAGCGATGAGTTGAGTTCCACTGCATTGATTTAAGCTGAGTTGAGCTAAAGTAAGCTGAGCTGAGTGGGGTAAAAATGAACTGATGAGATGATTCCATAGTATGACTCTTCTATTAACTTGCTCTGTTATAGCAGGCGAGCCTTAAGCTAGTGATCTCCAAAGAATCTCCAACTCTGAAAAACTAGGACGCCAAGAAGCAAGAGTCCCCACAGGCAGAAAGTGTGTCCTTTCCACTCTGTCCCTCACTTGCTGGTGGATATGACTCCTCCTTGGTCTGGGAAGCAGACATGGGGCTCTGGGACAGTTTCTTTATTTTTATCAGCAACCTCCTTCAAGGTCAGAGGAGCAAACAATCATGATGGCTGGTAGAAGTTAACATAAGTCCTCAAACTCCTTGACTTTCATATACAGTACAGATTCACAGCAACCAGAAGCTCTTCCAGGAATAGAATGATAGACTCACAAGTCATCAGGTCTGATATTTTCCCCCATTTTTCATTGGCCTCAAAACCAGGACCCCTCCACATCTCCCCTAAAGGGGCCACCAGCCCCTGCTCAGGTGCCAGAGGCAGCAAGCCCAAGACCTCAAGGGATCACAGTATTATCTAGTGGTAAAGAAGTCCTTGGCTTACCAGCACTGTTATCTGAGGCAAATAACTGTCCCTTTCTGAGATTTTTGTGAGAATAGGGTTTTCGTGGGGATTAATATGACAAAATGTGTAGAGCACTTAACATAACACCCAGCATACAGTGAGGCCTTTATCAAAGGTAGTTTTTATTACCATCACTAATCCTGTTGGCCTATTACTGTTATTACTGACAATACTGGCCATTGTTTAGCAGTCTAATGGCCAGAAAATGCTTCTTGACTACCTGAGGTGAGGGCAGGCCCCAGGTAAATGGATGAAAAGATAAAGTTTCTCACCAGCCTGAGGTTTAGTGCCCAGCCTCACTCTCTACCCTCTTCCTTTCCTTATTTAGCCTCTTCCCTGCAGCCTCAGATGCCAGGAACAGCAGACTCCCTGTGCTCAGAGATGGTCCCAGTCCTAGCTTGGACACTGCTTTTCTGGGAGAGCAACCTTGGGCACATCCCTTCTCTCCTCCGGGCCTCAGTTTGCAGAGCTATACAATGGAGGATCAGGCTAAATTTTCTTTGAGATGGCCCTAGCCTCAGACACCTCAGTCATCTATCTGAGCGCTGTGCCCCTCCCTTCCCCAGCCCATCTACTCAGTAGAAATCTGTACATTGGCCCTTTTTCTTCTTGTCAGTCCTGAGGACCTCCCCTTACAATGATTTCTGTCAATATTTTCAACCTTCCATGTGTTCGGTTCCCAGGGAAAGGGAGTCAGACCCAGCCACCACCTGCATACCCACAGAGTGTGACACTAAAGGCTAGAATCAGAATCACTGTTTACGTCATGGTGAGCCGGGTGTCCCCAGTCAGGTAAAGGGCCCTCTGCCTCGCCCCACCCCCCACCCCATCCCCAGCCACCAAGCAGATTAAAGGTAATAATCAGGCCTCAATTCCAGGTCTCCTGACTTCCAGTCCAGTACCGCTCTAGCAGTGAGCAGTCCAGCAGTCTATTATTCAATACACAATAACTGAGTACCAAGCACTGCTAGGGCGCTGGGAGTATCAAGGTGAGAGGGACTTGGCCCATGCTATTGAGGAATTTTAAGAAAGTTCCTGGAAAGAGACTCAGTCATTCGTTCATTCAACAAATACATAAGCACCTACTCTGGCCAGGTCAAAAGACCAGCTCAGACCCAAAGGCCAGCTTCTACTGCTCCCATGGCCTGGCCCCTGCGGTGGGGAAGAGGCCTGGTGCTTGGGCAGGCCACCCACCTCCTCCCGAAGGAACCGGCAGGCATGAGCTCATGTCTGCAGAGCCCTGCAGCTCTCAGAGTGGGCTCTGAACACAAGGCCTCCTTGTGATTCCAAGAGGGATGTGGTGGGGGTGGCCGGCCCATGAAGCCCTGGGCATGGTGGGGCTGTCAGCAGACACTCCCGAGGCTGAGGGTGCTGGGCTTTGATATGGCATTAATGCGCTAATATCTTAATCTGGCCACCACCGGCCAGCTGCCTGGCCACACAGCAGAGCCCTGGGGACGGGTTTCCAAATTACATTATTGAATGTTTACCTACTGAGCTGTCCAAAGAGTGTTTAACACCAGCTGAGGGGAGCAACTACACACAGGACGGCCCCACACCCACAGCTCTCACATACGCCACACACACGCATGCACCCGCCTGCAGAGACTCACAGACACACAGGTTCACAAAGCCGAACAGGCAGCACACCCCTTAGAAACACACGTGCATGCACACGCACGCACACACACAGAGATCCCACACTTCACAGCCTGCACAACCCCCTGAAGACCCACACCATGCACACACGCACGCACATTCCACAGGCGTTTACAGAGCCCTATCTGGCCAGCACACCGGAATGCCTGCTGCTCCTCACCTTGCACAGTCACCCGGGTGGAGACCCCTGTCAGACAACCCTGAAAAGTCGCTGCTGCCAGGGCCTTGCAACTAAGAACCCAGCCTCACTAGGCTCTCTGGCCTCAATTTCCAAGTTCAGAGACAACCCCAGGCCTTGCTGATGGTGCTGTTAATATGGCTGTGGAGATAACACAGGCCGGGAGTCCTGCCCTCAGGGATAAGCAGGGCTGACTTCCCACCTGGCCCTGCCCTCTTGCTGGGATCCCCACTACCACCACTCCACCCTCTTCACCTCTTCCCATGCTAAACATGTCCCCTCTTCCAAGTCTTTTGAAATGCTCTTCCTGCTACCTGAAACGCCCTCCCCACCTCACATCTTCAGTCCAAGCTACTCATCCTTCAAGGTGAGCTCATCACTCCTCTTCAAAAAGCTCTCCCTACTCCAGCCAGCAGAGGGAAGGCTCTCCTCCATGGATCCCCAAATTGGGCCCTGACTTGAAGGTCAGAGCAGGCACTGCCATGGCATGAAGATGGTAATAGCATCTACCTTGTGGGGCTATAGTGAGAAGTAAACATTGATTCAAAGGCTGGCATAGAGTCATCACTCAATTAAAATTATCCATTACACGTATTATTACATGATGGCAACCACAATGACTGCGGCTCGTGACCCCTGTGCCTGGTCCCTGCCCTGATCTGTGAGCTCCAAGGTGTGAAGCCAACATTACCCTTTGGCCCACAGTGGGAACTCAGTGTTGGTTGAGTGAGTGACTAAGAAGTCCACTGTCTGCCCTGCATTTTCATGACCAGAGAATAGATTTTTCTAGAAATACTCAGTTGAGAAGGAAGTCTGAAAAATTAACTGAATTAAGTAGGGGTTAGGTGGGTCCCCAGATCCACCCACTCCTGGCTCTGCCACAGCACTCTGTGACCTCAGGTAGGTCCATTCCTCTCTCTGGGACTCAGTTTCCTCACTTGTCAAATAAAGAGGTTAGATGGCAAGGTCTCCCTGTCTCTTCCAGCTCTGAAGTTCTGAAATTCTAAGCCCTAGTTGCAACCTTGCCCTAGGGGTCCAATCTAGATACAATATCCTTGAGGAACAGGACATTTCAGCAGACCCATCTAGGAAGGAGGAAGAGGCAAGAGAGAGAAGATGGGAGAGTATTGCAGTGGGGGACACAGCAGAAGCAAAGGCACAGGGGCTGGATGCCATATGGGTTTTCTGGCAACAGTGAGTAAACAGGCATAGAAAGAATGGAGCGCTGGCCCAGGGGGTGTCATGGATGGATGAGGCCAGAGAAGTGAACAGGGGCTGCCACAGCAAAGGCCTTGTAGGCTAGGCTGTGTAGTAGAGGTTTTATCTTCCAGACCAGTGTATTCCAAACTTTCATGATCATCAGAATTACCTGTGGCAATTCTTAAAAATACAGATTCCCAGGTCCCCACCTCAGCCCTACTGAGACAGAGCCCCTTGGCAAGAGACCTGGGAATCTGGAATCTGTATTTCTATCAAGTGCCGTAGGTGATTCTTATGAACCGGGCAAGTTTGGGAAACACTACTGGGTGAGTTGCCAAGTCACTCAACAGTCTTGTGCCTTGGAGGGACACACCCATGTGCTTGTCACAGAAAGTGGACATGGGCCGTGGTGTGGGCATTTGCTCCAGGCTCAGGTTGCCTGGGTTAGAGTCCTGCCTGCCTCCTTTACTTCTTATCCCTGTTGCCTTGGCAAATGACATGACCTTTCCTCACTTTCCCATCTGTAAAATGGGAATATTCCTTAAAGGCTGGTGTATTAGTCCGTTCTCACACTGTTATGAAGAACTGCCCAAGACTGGGTAATTTAAAAAGGAAATAGGTTTAATTAACTCACAGCTTTGCACGGCTGGGGAGGCCGCAGGAAGCTTACAATCATAGTGGAAGGGGAAGCAAACATATCCTTCTTCACGTGATGGCAAGAAGTGCTGAGCAAAAGAGGGAAAAGCCCTTTATAAAACCATCAGATCTCATGAGAACTCACTCACTATCAAGACAACAGTGTGAGGGTAACTACTGCCATGATTAAACTACCTCCCACCGGGTCCCCCCCATGACACATGGGGATTATGAGAACTACAATTCCAAACAAGATTTGAGTGGGGACACAGCCAAACCAAATGAGCTGGTCATGTAGATCAAACAAGCTAATGAAAGCTTGACCAAGGCTAGGAATGATGAGGCTGTTTCAGGAAAATGGGTGAATGTGCCACCACCCAAGGGATTTTAGGGAGGAGAGGAGCTAGCTGTCTGTGAGTGGAGAGATTGGCCAGGGGTGGGCAGGGGAAGAAGGTAATTGGCAAAGGGAAGCTTCCATAGACTCCCTTTTGGTTATCCAGGATTCATTTATCCATCCATTCATCCAAGAGTACTTATGAATATCTACCATGTGCCAGTTGATGCTAGGTGATTCAATAGGAATCCTTCTCTTTGAAGATTTTACATTCTAAAGGGAAAGGTTAGAAAAATGGACAACTAACTAAAATAATCCTGAACCATAACAAGAGATATGAAGAAAACCAACAAGACGCCAGCCAGAGAAGACCTGAGAACATGGCATTTATGAGGATTCGCCTCAGGAACAGTGAGAGATAACTGTGTGGGCAGAGGGAACAGCATGTGCAAAGGCCCTGGGGAGGAAAGTTGCTTGGTATGTTACAGGAACTGAAAGGAACTGGTCTAGTTGGAGCCTGATGAGTGAGAGGCAAAGAGGCACAGATGAAGTTGCTGAGGTTAATGGGCTGGGTCGCGCAGGATCTTCTAGTCATGGCCAGAAATCTGGATTTTATTTAAGTGCAATGAAGAGTTTTTAACCTGAAGAGTGACATGATTTGATTTATATTTTAAGAAAATCCCTCCTGCAGCTGTGTGGAGAATGGAGCACGGCGGGGTGAGAGGGGAAGCAGAGGCTGTGAGTCCAGGAGGTGGCAGCAGGGGAAGCAGGAAGAGGTAGACAGATTCAAGAGGCTGGCACTGCACCAGGTGGTGCAGAATGGATAGGACTCACAGATGGATTGGCTATGGGGAAGGAGAGCAAAGGGTTGGGGGATCAGGAATCACACCCTGGTTTATGGCTCACAGAACTAGGCAGATTATGGTGCTGCATATAGAGTTGGAGGAGCCTGGGAGGCAAGAGTGCTCTTGTCAACTGGCCCATGGCACATGAGATTCCCCAGTACCAAGAGAGACTCAAATAAACCTCATGCTGGAACTCAGAGGGACTGCCTTTCCCACCACCGGCCTGGGGTTCTCTGGCCTTCCTGCTATGAACTGATCTGAGGAAAGAATAAGGTAGTCATCACATGCCACCTTATTCCAAGAAATTCCTCCAGGGAATGTGCATATAGCTAGTGTTTAAGAAGATGGGGTGTTGGAGCCAGATTGCCTGGGTTCAAATCCCAGCTCTACCACTTCCTGGCTGCGTGACCCCAGGCAATTTGATTTGCTCTTTCTGTGCCTCTGTTTCCCCAGAAAACATGGGATGATAATAGCACCGATTTCCTAGAGTTGATGTGAGAATTAAAGTGCATTGCTGTGCATGTGGAGCACTTAGGAGAGTGCCTGGCACAAAGTAAGTGTGGAGACAGGCCAGCAAGAGCCAACAAGTGACACCTACTCTGTTTGTGGCTACAGGCCAACTTGCTGGTACTCACTTGTTAGGGAGGCAAGGGGCCCAGTGGTCAGAATTTGCAAGTCTGGGCTCCAGGTCTGCCTCTTCCATGTAGTAACTACATGGCTTTGAGCAAGTTACCATAAGATCATATCAATGATCTCTGCCGTACCTGCTCTGTAGGCTTGGGGAAAGAACTCCGTTAGATGGTGGACAGGTGGGCCTATACAGTGAGAAGCACTGTACCATTTGGTTCTGCACATGGGAGACTATGCCACTGACCTGTCCTGGACAGTGGATCCATAGGACAGGGCCTTGGGGCAAGGTGCCCATTCAGGGCTGTATGGCGGCCCAGGCCAGGCTCTCTCAGCTGTGATTCTCCCAAGGCCCAAGATGAGGATTTACCATCCTTCACAAATAATAACAATGATGTCCAAAATGCTTCCTTTTCTTTATTTAGACCATTACATGAAGCTATCACTCCAGAATCTCCATGGACTAACAGCCATTTGAACAGGTCAGGGAGCAGTCTCTGTATTTTGGGGATGAGTACAGCAAGGGTCAGGAGATGCTCATGGTCTTGCAGAGTTTGCAGTAGGGGCTGGACAAGGCCTTCTGACACCCAGGCAAAAGCACTTTCCCCAACATTACACTGTCCCACCACCTTGGCCCTGGCCCCCTCCCTGCTCCTGTGGGGCTCTCTCTTTCCCAAACTCCAGCTTCAGTTTGAGTCTCTCCTGTTGTCTATCTCCTTCACTTCTTCCATGTTCTCTTTCTTCTTAAGAAATGTCTCAGATATGTTTCTGAGGCTGTAGTCTTGGAATTCCACAGTCCACTCAGACTCCTGTGAAGGTGTACACCCAATCTTTCCTGGAAATGCCTGCCTGAGTGATGCCCACTCCTTACAGTTTTCCACAATTGGGCCCTTGCTGGCATTCATTTTTGGGGAGTTCTGGGCTCCAGATAATTCCAGTTCAGCTCTTGGAAGAGAAAGTCAAAAGAGAAATGGAAAAAGAAAAACAATCTCCCTACTCCAACCACACATTTTCATAACCCGTTCCAAATTTCCCAGCTATGAATGACATAAGTTTTACTGTTTTACAAGCAACTTGCCCTTAAAATGGATGGGAGGAAATGACAAGCAAAGGGGTCCCTCGAGAGACTGATCATATCCCAAGAAGTGAGATCCAAGGACCACCAGCCACAGTTCCCTCCTGCTTCCCCATCTTATTCTGCCCAGGACGCTGTAGGCTCTGAAAGGAAGGCCATGGGCTGGGCAGAGTCCTAGCCTCAGAATCAGAAGATCCACACTCGTGTCTTAAATCTGCCCTTATGTAGATCTCAGTTTCTCCAACTATAAAAGTAGGGGTTGGACAAGATCATCTTTAAGGTCTTGCCCTACTCTAGAGGACATGATGTCTGAAAGTTAGGACGGAAACCCTGAAGCCATGTCGGAATGTCAATAAACAAAAATCCATGTGAGCACTGGACTGGCCAGAGACACCCAGAGAAAGATTATACATGGTTCCCTGGTCAGATTAGGGCTTAGAGGGGAAGTGAAGGCGGGAATCAAAAATCTCAGAGTATCTAGGATGTTCTAGCAAAAAACACTCTCTAGAACGCTCTTAACCCAAGCAGACTTGTATTGGTAGACAGAGAGAGAGAAAGAGAGATAAAACCCCATTCCACAGATGGGGAGATGGAAGACCAGGGAAGTTAAGTGACTTGCCCCAATCACACTGCCCACAAGGGCAAAGGGCAGCACTTAAAGGAAAAGAAATGCTTTAAAAATATCCTGGCATCTAAAAATAGTGTGCAGCTTGGCCTGGCTGACTCAAAGGGGTCATGTTTTATGGCTGCCCCCATCTGCTTTTCTGGGACTATGCAGCTCAGCCTGCTCTGGTTATAGTTTTTCCATGAGCTCGGCTCAGATTTCCCTGTCCCACTGGTGAGCCCATGGGTCAGTGCCTAATTTTCCAAAGTTTATCTTTCCCATTTACAATTTCCCCCATGTAAATGGCCAATTCATTCAGTCTCTTGTGATTCTGACTCTAGAGCTAGACTTTGGGCTGATCAAGCAAGAAGTCTTCCCTCACTTCTCAGAAAGCCCTACAGCCATTTGTAAGCACCATACCCAACAGTATTGAACCCATCCTGAGCTACTCCCTGTGCCCCACTAGCCTGCCTGCTGGGTCTCTTTCTCTCCACAAGCCCTGCAGCCTCAGGGTCTATGGCCTCAGTTCCCTCATTCATCACCCCTCTGCAGGTCAGCTCCACACTAGCTTTATACCCCACACTAAGGAAACAATGCAAATTTGGCACCTTCCTTCCCTTCACAGCGCCTACAGTCTAGGAGGAGACAGAAGTGAGTGGCACACACTCCATGGGCACGTGGAGAAGATGGTGGGCTCAGCCGGGACCATGTTAACTTGGAGGCTGTAGTGGAGATGTCTACTCTGAAGCTTAGATGTGGGGATTTGGGGACCAGAGGAGGAGTCAGGGTCGGTGTGTCCCTGGCTGTCTCAGTCCACTATTTCAGCACTGGAAGGATCCTGGTGACACACTCCATGCTGGGTTTGATCCCCTCCTGGATCTATTCCCAGTTTTTTCTCATGGGATTGTCTCATCTCCTCAGGCCCAACACAGGGTCTGCACAGAGAGGCCGAGGACAGTCTATGGACTTGAGCTGAACAGAAGCACTACCTATGGCTCTCTAGCCAATTCATTAGCATCCTCAGGGAGGAAGGCAAAAGGGAGGAGAGAAAGTACAAGTCCACAGGGTGGTAGGTTTGGCTCACCCATGTAGAAGATGAGTGTGTTGGCCAGGTACAGTGGCTCACACCTGTAATCCCAACACTTTGGGAAGCTGAGGTAGGGGGAACACTAACCCAAGTTAGAGATCAGCTTGGGTCACATAGTGAGACCCCATTTATACACAAACACACACACACATATATGTGTGTGTGTGTTTGTGTGTATATATATATAGAGAGAGAGAGAGAGAGGTGGTGGGGGGTGCTGGGAGATAAGAGGAGGCTGGGTCACCTGGGAAAGTGCTCTGTGAGCAGGTACTCAAGCCTAGTTTTTTTTTCCCAACCTTGGCAATCAGATAATTCCTTCCTCTCCCTCCTCCTCCTCTACCCCAGGGGACAATCAGGAGTGAGAGTAGCATTGGTGTCAATCACTGCACTGGAGAGATTAGAGAAAGTCTTTAAAGGAGACTACTTGAGGATGATTTGAAATTGGTTGGGATTTACAATTAGCATGGTCTATTGAAATTCCAGTTTCAAACCAGAACCTTAAATTACCTGAAGCACTTTGTTTCCTTCCCAATTCATCCCAAAGCAAGAGTATTGTCCCTCATACTTGTATTACTGTCGCAGTCATTAACTCATTCCATTCTCTGGTGAGCACTATTGTTCCATCGGACAGATGAATAAACCAAGGCACAATGAAGAGCAGTCACTGAAGTTAGGAAATAATAAAAGTAGCAGACTGAGATCAAACACTGATCTCCTCCCTGGAAGCCCCCATTGCTTTCCCCATGGTTGCCCTGAAAGATCCACATAAGGCTGGACTTTGGACTTTCTAGTTTGAAACAGAACCATGGCTGACTCATGCATATGCATTGGGTTTCCCTTGGCTCCTTTTGATTTTGTCCCCTACTCTCCCTTATGTGATCTTGGCCAGTGTTTTGGCTATAAATATTGACTCTCTGACCATGACTCTAAAATCTAAATCCATAGCCATGAACTCCAGATGCATCAACTTAGGCTTCTAATTGGCATCTTCCACTTTCCTGTCCAACTCGTGATTTACCGCGAAATCCTACTCCCCAGTCTTCCTGCATCTCAGTAAATGTCTCCACCTTGCCCCAGGTTGCTCACATAAAGATCATCTTTGATTCCTCTGTCCCACTTGCCCTTCATCTAATCCATCAGAAAGCACTGTTCCTCAGAAGCACATCCCAAATCTATCCACCTCCCTCGATCTCTACTGAGACATCTTAGTCAGTCACTGTCATCTTTCTCCTGGACACTGCAGTAGCTTCCAGACAGGTTGCTCTGATTCCACATTCCCTACCTTGTCCCTCAACATTCTCCACTCTGTAGCCAAAGCAATCCTTATAAATGGAGATCAGATCAAGCTACACACTTGCTACAACCCTCCATTGACTCTCCACTGCAATTAAAACATAATCCAACCTCCTTGTGCTGGTCTACAAGGCCTACTTAATCCAGGCTTCTGCCTCTGGAATCATCTGCTCCCTGTCACCAGCACCATCCGCCCTGGCCTTCTTTCTGGTCCTCCAACGCACCCAGCTTGTTCCAGTCCCAGGATCTTTACAGTAGCTGCCCCGCTGCTTGAATCACTCTTCCCCAAGAATATTACATAGTCAGCTCTTTTTTTATTTTTGTAAATGCTCTCCCTTTCTAAGTCTACCTACCAAAGTAGCCAATCCCTAGCCAATTGGAGCCCTCCTGCTATCTCAATTCAGGGGCATATTGTCTGTCTCTGACAAGCAAAGACCTTGTCCATCTTGTCTGCTCTGACTTCCTGAAACAGAGCTGGGCCCAGGGGAGTTGTTGAGTGAACAAATGGATAAATGAATGAAGCTGCTCACACCTCATAATATGAGAACTAAATGCAATATTCTGAAGAAACAGGCCTAATTCATACCTCCCTGCCATATATACACGTGCATATAATGTACATAATATCCACAAAGAAACAAGGGTTTGGGGGAACGGAAACATTCATTAGTGATATGGCTTTGGAGGATTTGTTTAAATCCCTCTGTACCTCAATTTTCTTATCTGAAAAGTGGAAATAATACTTATTGCACTGAAATAGTGTGAGGATTTAGTATCTGTAAATCACCAGTGACAGAGCCTGGCAAGTAGTAGCTGGGGTCACTAGATGGCATCTGTCATGATAGTTTTTCGTTGTTATTCCATGCCTCTCAGGTTCCTTGCCTGGTCAAACAGGCTCGGTGACTCCATCACCCAGTGGCCTCCTCCTCTCCTAATCTTTCCCTCGTGTTGCTAGGAATTGAAGCTTTGAAGTGAGAAAGAAGATCAAGCCCTGACTCTACCACTTACAGCTTTATGATCTTGGGCAAGTTACTTGAGCCCTCTGAGCTCCAGTCTCTTTATTTGGAAATGGTGCTAATAATAGCACTTACCTACTGGGGGTGCTGTGAAGTCTACATGAAGTCAAATAGGAAAAACGCATCACACGTGTTTGAAAAGTGACCGCTGTTGTTATCTATCATACATACCTGTGCATGTACATGCACAGCCACGTGCACACACACACGTACACACACAACTCTTCTCTCTTGGCTGGGTCTGAGAGCTACTGATGTGAACTTTAGGAATGGAATCAATTAGAATTATTTTTGAAACCTCATCTGTTTTGATTTAACAGGAAGCTTCTGTTCAATGAAATGCAGCATTAGTCAATGAAAAATCAAAGGCCCTGGATTTCAGGGCTCAGCTGTCCATGAAGGCCGAGCCGAGACTCCCAGACCCCACAGGCTTTCCAGGCCCAGCCTTCACTTACACATATCCCTCTCCCGAGAGCTGCCTTGTCCTCAGGGATCTCTGGGAGGAGAGAGGTCTGTCTATTCCAAGTGCGGGGTCTCTGTCCGCTGGCCCTGAGCCATGCCCCTCTAAGCACTGGGCATCCCTCCCTGGGGATGTAATTACCAGTATCTGCTTCTGTGTTCCCCTGATTCCATATTGAAGACAAGAGCTGTCTGATTTTTATCTGTGGCTCCAAGGCCCAGCCAAGTGCCTAGCACAGAAAAGATACTAGATGAAAATTTTTTTATGGAAAAAAGTGAGTGATGATTGAATCAATGAATAAATGATTTAGTTGCAATAATTATGACTAATATTTACTGTGCTGCTTACCATGTGCCATGCACCATTTTAAACATTTTTCATGTATTGACTCATTGAGTCATTAAAACAACACTATGAGATAGTTTCTCTTATGTAGCCCCATTTTACAGATGAGAAAACTGAGGCATAGGAAAATTAGTAACTTGCTCACAGTCACATACAACAAGTTCAGTAACTGGGATTCCAACCCAAGCAGGAGGATTCCAAGGCCAGCATTCACAAACCCCGGCACTGTGTCACTCATTCATTCATTCATTTATTCATCAAACACTCACTGAATGCCTCCATCGTGCCCAGCCCTGGACTGGGCTCTAGAAACACCCTGATGGTTTAGACCCGCTTCCCACAAGGAGGTCACGGTCTAGGGGAAGAATAAAAAAATTAGTCATTACGGTGGGGCAAAGGCAGAGGTGAGTGTGGGGAAGTTCCTCAGCAGAGGCCAGCACAGCCAACCCACCCTGGTCAGGTTAGAGGAGACTTCTTGGAGGAAGTGGCCCTTGACTGTGTTGGCCAGACATAGGGGAGAGAAGGGGCATTGCAGGCAGAGAGACATGTACAAAAGTGTAGAGGTAAGTAAGTCTGGTGCCTCTGAGAATGGCAAGCACCTGAGGTGAGGGAGTAGTACAGGTGGTGAGTAGGAATGGCAAGAGAAGAGGCCAAGAGGCCATCAGGGCCAGGTCAGGGAGGGCTGATGTAGTCTACAGAGGAGCTTGGACATTATCCCAGAGGTGCGGGTACCCAAGGAAAGGCTTATGGCTCTTCCTATTGGATTGCATGATTTAGTGAATTAATGCAAAAGGATGAGGAAGAGTGGAGGCACTTCACAAAGTAAATATTATCTACACATACTTGCCATAAGCATATACATCCACCATACACCCATGCACACCCACCTGTATGGCACCAGAGTTAGGAACATGGACAAGAAAATTGAGGACTGGAGATGACGACTTTTAACAGATTCCAGATTTGGCTGCCTCAGTATGATCCCTTCCTTCCAACAGAGGGTTGTGCCCCAGGCCTGGAGGCATGCCCCCCACCACCATTCGTATAAAACATTCCCATCCTCACCTACCAAAGATGTTGGCTCTCACTTCACAGGAGTCCAGTGTGGGAACCGTAGGTGTCCATGCCTGAGGTTGGGCTCTGCAGCCATGCCATGGGCCAAGACCCACATCCCAGAGGATAATGATTGTGATATGGGGGAAAGAGGCTTAGAGGTGAACAACTGGTTTTCCAGAGAGCTCAGTGAGCTGTGGGCTTGAGCAGTTACAACCTGAAGGGAAACTTGGAGGCAAGACCAGAGGACCTCATGTCCTGAGATAATCAGGACATGGACTAGGTCCCTTCTTGAGAGTCCTTCCCTTGCAATCTCCAAGGTTTTGCTCCGGGATTCTATCATTCTCTTTCTGGCTCCAGCCTCAAGTGTTTTAGAAAGTAATTCTAACATTATTCCCTGCCATGTGATTCTAGCACAAGGCATCATAGAATAGTACCAGAAACAGCTAGTTTTACAACCAGATGTCTGTAGGTTTGGCTCTTGACTCCACCACCATCAGCCCCATATGCTCACTATGTTTCCTTGCCTTGTTACTTCACCCCTCTGAGCCTCACTTTCTTCTTCTGCGAACAGGAATTAGTCATGCCCACCTCATAGAGTTATTGTGAAGATTAAACAATTCAGAATGCAGAATTCAGAAGGGAAACCAGTGTCCTTCCTTACTTTCTGCTCTATCCTCTTGTAGTGAGAGGCTGTTCTGTCCCCTCCACAAGGGTGGCATGTTTTCAGTCAAGGAATCTCCAGCCTTACCCCAGAGAGCAGCTCACCACTTCCTGTGCATGCAGATGCAACTGTGTCCAATAGAGGGTGCAGGTGAAATGGACAGTGTGGGGTGACTATGATATCGGGATGGAGAGCCCTCCCATGCGCCTTGAGACCCTTGGTGAATCTGTCCCCAGGTTGGAGACCTACACCAGTCCCACTGATGATCCTGTTCTGCTGGACTCACATCTCACAAGGGACTGGCCCAGGAGAAGTCATGGGATTTTGCTCCAAGCAGGGCCCAGGCACTCATCCCTCACCAAACTCCCAGGGATTCTCCTGGCTGAAATGACAAGGACTTGCTCCTTGACGGATCTTGAGTCAGCTCCTCTGAGCCCTCTTCTGGACTAGGCTCTGATTCAGGGCCCTATCCTTGGCTTGCTTAGTGCACTTTTAGCAAAAATCCTGCTGATCAGTTTAGTGAAAATCCCCGGCCTCTGATCACCCTCCATATATGATCAAATTCCTCATCCCCACTCTCTATAGCTTATCACCCAACTTGCCTTCAGCAAGAATCCTGTCGAGTCAGGTTACCCAGAATCCCTCTTCCCCCTGATGTTTCTTTCCTCTTAGTAATTTTCCATACACACTGCCCCCCACCCTGCTCCATGGCTATAATTCCCCATTTGTCCTGCTGTATTCGGAGTTGAGCCTGATCTGTCTCCCCTCCTGCAAAACCCCCGTTGCAATAGTCCTACTTGGAAAAAGTCTCCCTTACCATCTTTAACAAGTGTCATGAATAATCTTCCTTCAGTAGCAATTCCCAGGAACTGACATTGTGTTTTGGACCATTTAAGAACTTGTGGTTTTTTCATGAGAGTGCAGAGAGATGCGGTCAGGGTTGGAAGTGCCCAGCTAGCCAAAGAACCCCACTGCAGTGGGGAAATGAAACAGCTCCATGAAGACTGACAAGTAATTCCCTTGTCAGAAGAGGAGGTGGAGGTGTCGTTGACCATGAGTGGGGAGAGCAAATACTATTTCCATCACCAGTGAACCAGCAGAGGGACACAAATGGAATCTTACCTCCACAGCAACCTCACTGTGCCTTCCCTTCTCTCTCTTCTCTCCCATCCCAGCTTTCTTCCTCACCAGTCCCTTCCACAACCTTTCCTCCTTCTCCTTCTCAGCACAACTGCTGCACACCTTGAATAAAACTTTCTCTAGGTCCCATTTTCTCCATTGTAAGTTGAAAATGGTAACCTCTCTCATAGCTACTTCTCTCTCTCTCTCTCTCTCACACACACACACACATACACACACACCCTTGACGAATCAGTGGTTTACCGTTTATTCTGCTAACATTCAAAGGACCTTGATCTTTTAGGAGTCCCCCAAAAAAATCAAAGTGCAAGAGTCCACGTTATGAGGTGGTGGACTGAACCATCATAATAGTCTCATGTGATGGTGTTTACTGTGTGTGAGACACTGCTCAGTGCTTCAGACATGTTGGCTTATAAAACTAAGAAAACATCAACTGTCTTTCTCAAAGAATAGGGTGAGCATGAGGGGAGAGGGAAATGTTATAATACTACACTGAGTTTATATGTTAATTTGGGGAGAATTAACAGCTATGCAGTCCATCAACGTGTTGCCTCTATTCCTTTATTAAGGCCTTATTTTATATTTTCTTAAAGTTTGAAATTTTTCTTCATAAAGTTCTTGCACACTCTTAACTCCTACTTTATAGTTTCTATTGTTATTGTAAAAAGGGGGACTTACTCGATTTTCTAGTTAGTTATTATTGTTGTAAAGGAACACTTAGTCTTTTGCAATTATAAAATATGTCTGACATCAGAAGGTACAGAGAATAAGAAAATGAGCACCCAGTGCCCACTATTCTGATAAGAATAAAAACAATATACATATAATTGAAGACCTCTGAGGACCTCCCCTCAACCTCATTCCTTTCCCTCCCACTACAGTAACCACCCTCCCAGATAGGATGTATCCTTTCCATTTATATCTTATGCTCCTATACTCCTTCACACATTGTATAGTATCGTTTTGCATGTTTTTGAGTTTGTGTGAACATAAACGTTATATAGTATCATTTTGCCTGCCTTTAAACTTCATACAAATGTTATCCTACTGTATATCCTTCTGCGATTTGTTTTTTTGTTTTGTCCTGTTGTGTTTTGTTTTCATCCAATAGTGTGTGTGTGAGATTTCCCCACATTGATTCACGTAGCTCTGGATCTTTTTTTTTTAATTTTGACTGACACATAGTACCTTACAGTAGAGTTATACAACCTATTCACCAATTCTGCTCTTGATTAACATTTAGGTTGCATGCATTTTCTTTTTACTCTTTCTTTCTTTTTTTTTTTTTTTTTGAGACTCCCATCTCGGCTCACTGCAACCTCCACCTCCCAGGTTTAAGCAATTCTCCTTCCTCAGCCTCCCGAGTAGCTGGGATTACAGGCATGCACCACCACGCCCAGCTAATTTTTGTATTTTTAGTAGAGATGGGGTTTCACCTTGTTGGCCAAGATGGTCTCCATCTCCTGACCTTGTGATCCTCCCACCTCAGCCTCCCAAAGTGCTGGGAATACAGGCGTGAGCAACCACACCCGGCCTTGTTCACTCTTTCAAACAATATTGAAGAAATATTCCTGTGCATATTTCCTTATGTAAGAATTTCATATATATATATGAGATGTGTTTGTGTGTGTGTGTATCTTTATCAGATATTACCAACTTGCCCTTCAATGTAGTTTCACAGATGTCCTCTCCCATGTGCCGTATATGAGAGCTCCTATGGCCCCATAGTCTTCAACATACGAAATTGTCAGACTTTCACATTTTTTTGCAAATCTGATATGTGCATAATATAATTATAGTGTAATTTTAACTTGATTTTCACTGCTTAATAGTGTGACCAAGCGCCATTTCAAATATGTATTGGCCATTCAGGTTTTCTCTTCTGTGAATTGATTCTTGGCATACTTTGGCTATTTTTCTGTAGGTCCGTTGCATTATCTAATTGATTTGTAGGTCTTTTTGTGTATTCTGCATACTCATCACTTGTTTGTGAAACGTGTTGCATATATCCTCTCCTAGTCTGTAACTTCTCTTTTTACATTGTTTGTAGTGTCTTTGTCTTTTGATGCATATAAACGTTTGAATTTTAATGTAGTCAAATCTATCCATGTTTTCACATACTTGTTTCTGGTTTTTTTGTAAACTGTTTAAGAAATCCCTGAGGTCAGAAAGATATTCTCCTGTTTTTATCTGAAACTGTTATGTTTTTGGTTTTCCATATTCTTCCATATTGATTCTAGAATTAATTTTTGCATAAAGTGAGAGTTAGCAGAACAATTTTACTTTTTCCATAGATCGAGAACTATCTGTAGAGAGATAACACTTGTCCCAGCTGATTGAATTGTCCATCATTTTGCCACTGGTTTGGAATGTCACCTCTGTCATGTAAAACAGCGGTCCCCAATCTTTTTGGCACCGGGGACCGGTTTTGTGGAAGACAATTTTTCAACGGACATGGGGGCAGGGATGGTTTTGGGATGATGCAAGGGCATTACGTTTATTGTGCACTTTATGTCTATTATTACTACATTGTAATATATAATGAAATAATTACACAACTCACCATAATGGAGAATCAGTGGGATCCCTGAGCTTGTTTTCCTGCAACTAGACGGTCCCATCTGCGGGTGATGGGAGACAGTGACAGATCATCAGGCATTAGATTCTTGTAAGGAGCATGCAACCTAGATCCCTCACATGCACAGTTCACAATAGAGTTTGTGCTCCTGTGAGAATCTAATGCCACTGCTGATCTGGCAGAAAGCAGAGCTCAGGCAGTATCACGAGCAATGGGGAGTGGCTGTAAACACAGACGAAGGTTTGCTCCTGCTGGCTGGCTCACTCCCCACCTGTCACTCACCTTCTGCTCTGCAGCCGGGTTTCTAACAGGTCACAGACCTGTACCAGTCTGTGGCCTGGGGGTTGGGGACCCCTGATGTAAAAATTTTCCATAGGAGTAGGGGTCTGTTTTTAGGCTCTCTATTCTTATCTGTTGCTCTATTTACTTAATCCTGTACCAAGTATCAAATGTTTTCATTTATGAGATTTTTTAAAGTATTTAATTGTTTAAATAGGTAATACATTTACATAAGGCAAAATAAGATATAAAAGAAAAAGTGTCCATCCCACATTCTTTCCCCCATCCCACTTCTAAACAGATAAACACAGATTTTTACGTATATTCAAGCAAACATAAATATATAATTATCCTTCCATCTTTTCACACAAATTGTGATGTGTCATTTACACTAGATATTTTACCTAACAATATGCCTTGAAGATCTGCCATGTGAGTACATTGAGAGATTCCTCATGTTTTGTATAGGTTTATGGCTTTCTTTTGTATGGGAATAATATATGTATTATAGTTTATTTAATCATTCCCCTATTGATGAGTATTTAGGTTGTTTTCAATCTTAACTATTACAAAGCACTCTGCATATGCCCCTTCCCCCTGCATATTCTGCAAATCTACCTTTAAATTCTTAGATTTGTTAGATCAGAGAATATATACATTTCTAATGTGAATAGGTTTTTGCCAGATTGTCCTTCATGGAGACCAGACCAGCTTATACCCTAACAGCATTGTTTCCTCAGCCTTATCAACAGAGTATATATTTCAAATTCTTGGATTTTTTTTATCATTCTGACAGGTGAAAAATGGTATCTTGTGTTGCTTTAATCTGCTTTCTATTATGAGTGAGGTAGAACCTTTTTCTGTGAACCTCTTGATCATATCCTTTGCCAGTTTTTCTATTGAGTTCTTGATTCTTTATCTCATTGGTTTCTATGACCACTTTATAAATTAGGGAGATTAACCTTCTGATGAAATGAGTATCAAATATTCTTTCCCAATTAAGTTATCTTTGGCTTTGTATTTTGGCATAAAGATTTCCTTAATGTAGTGTAATTTTTCTATTTTTTTTCTCTAAGGTCTTCTCTATTTTGGGTCATAATTTGAAAGATCTTTCTGATCCCAAGATTACAAAAAGTTTTTCTCAAGTTTTCTTCTAGCATATTGTGGCATTATTCTGCTTTTTCAATCTTTGATCCATTTGGAAGTTATCTGGGTATATGGTGCTAGGTATGAACCTAACTTTATTTTTTTTCCACATGGCCAACCAATGACCCCAACCACATTTATTGAACAGTTAATCATTTCTCCCACTGATCTTAGAAGCCAGTTTTTTTCATATACTAAGCTCCCATATGTGTAGTCACTTCTATTTCTGGACTTTCTATTATAGTTGATTGGCCTGTCTTGCTATTCATGCATCAGTTCCTCACTGTTTCAATTACTGAGACAATAATGTTTTAATATCTGGTAGAGCTAGTCCCCTGATAGTACTCTTCAGAGTTTTTCTGAATGTTTTTGTTTCTTTATTTTTTCACATGAACTTTAGAATCAGCTTGTCTGGCTAAAAAATAAAACTGCTGATATTTTATTGAGCTCACATTAAATTTAGAAATTAACTCAGGGAGAATTGACATCTTTATGATGTTGAGTCTTCCTAGCCAAAAACATGGTCTTTCCAATTATTCAAGTCTTCTTTTGTGTCCTTTAGAAGTGTTTCAACATTTTCTTTGTATAGGACTTGCTCCTACCTTTAACTTTATTGAAAGATAGTTTATTTTTGTTGTTGTCATTGTCACTACTCTTGTAAATGAGATCTTTTTTTTCATTCTGTCTTCCAAATGGTTATATTTATACATGATGGTAGTTAATTCTTGTTTTTTAACTTTACATATCCCTCTTACTAAATTCTCTTACTGTTGGCAATAGTTTCCCTGTAGGTTCTTCAGGGCTTCCAGGTATATAATCATCTACATGTAGTGCTAATGTTACATCCTCCTTCCCAGCTTTTGTCTCTCTAATATTTTTCTTTTGCCTTGTTGCATCGTTTAGTAGTATAGGGGCAGTCCAACAAATAACATCCTTCTTCTTTGCCCAAATTCTGAACCCACTAAGAATAAAACAGATGGAGGACAAAATATCATTTTATTGCTGATAAAGTTTAGGTATTAGAAAGTGTGGCTTCTATCTGCCCTACCCACTCATTCACAAGCAACACTGGCCTGGGTGCACCCCTTTAACCTTAGGCCATGGGCTCTGACATGGAGTATTTCCATCAAAATTCATTTTAAAATATTCTTCAATTCATATTTCCTCTTTGACCCAAGGCTGTTAGGTCAAAATCTTTGTTTGTTTTCATTTTCCAGATAGAGGGTGATGTTATTTGGTTCTGTGTTCCCATCCAAATCTCATGTCTAATCATAATCCCCATGTATTGGGGGAGGGACTTGATGGGAGGTGATTAGATCATGGGGGTGATTTTCCCCATGCTATTGTCACGATAGTGAGGGAGTTCTCATGAGATCTGATGGTTTAAAGGTGTGTGACAGTTCCACCCCTCCCTCTCTTTCCCCTGCCACCATGTAAGAGGTGCTGTGGTTCCCCTTTACCTTCCACCATGATTGTAAGTTTCCTGAGGCCTCCCCAACCATGCGGAACTGTGAGTCAATTAAACCTCTTTTCTTTATAAATTACCCAGTCTTAGATAGCTCTTTATGGTAGTGTAAAAACGGACTAATACAGAAAATTGTTACTGGGAGAGTGAGGTACTGCTATAAAGATATCTGAACATGTGGAAGTAACTTTGGGACTGGGTTACAGGCAGAGAATGGAACAGTCTGGAGGGCTCAGAAGAAGACAGGAAAATGTGGGAAAGTTTAGAACTTCCTAGAGACTTGTTGAATGGTTGTGACCAAAATACTAATAGTAAAATGGACAATGAAGTCCAGGCTGAGATGCTCTCAGATGGAGATGAACAACTTACTGGGAACTGGAGTAAAGGTCACTCTTGCTATGCTTTAGCAGAGACTGGCAGGATTTCGCCCTTGCCCTAGAGATTTCTGGAACTTTGAACCTGAGAGAGATGATTTAGGGTATCTGGTGGAAGAAATTTCTAAGCAGCAAAACAATCAAGATGTAACCTGGCTGTTTCTAAAAGTGTACAGTCATACACATTCACAAAGAGATGATCTGAAATTGGAACTTATGCTTAAAAGGGAAGTAGAGCATAAAAGTTTAGAAAATTTCCAGCCTGGCCATGTGGTAGAAAAGGAAAACCCATTTTCTGGGGGAAATTCAAACCAGCTACAGAAATTTGCATAGTAACAAGGAGCCAAATGTTAATAGCCAAGACAATGGGAAAAGTGTCTCCAGGGCATTTCAGAGATCTTCGTGGCAGCCCCTCCCATCACCGGCCTGGAGGTCTACGAGGAAAAAATGGTTTCATGGGCTAGGCCCAGCGCCTGGCTCTTCTTTGCAGCCTTGGGACATGGCACTCTGCATCCCAGCAGCTCCACCTCCAGCCATGGCTAAAATGGACCAAGGTACAGCTCAGATGGTGCAAACCCCAAGCCTTGGCAACTTCCATGTGGTGTTGGGTCTGTGGGTGTGCAGAAGAGAATAATTGGGGTTTGGGAACCTCCACCTAGATGTCAGAGGATGTATGGAAATGCCCGGATGTCCAGGCAGAAGTCTGCCACAGAGGTGGAGTCCTCATGGAGAACCTCTAGTAGGGCAGTGTGAAGGGGAAATGTGAAGTTGGAGGCTCCACACAGAGTCCTCACTGAGGCCCTGCCTAGTACAGCTGTGAGAAGAAGGCCACCATCCTCCAGACCCCAGAATGGTAGATCCACTGACAGCTTGCACTGTACACCTGAAAAAGCCACAGGCACTTAACACCTGCCCATGAAAGCAGTCACAGGAGCTCTACCCTGCAGAGTCACAGAGGTGGAGCTGCCCAAGGCCTTGGGAGTTCACCCCTTGCATCAGCACACCCTGGATGTAAGACATGGAGTCAGAGGAGATTATTTTGGAGCTTTAAGATTTAATAACTGCCCTGCTGGGTTTCAGACTTGCTTAGGGCCTATAGCCCCTTTGTTTTGGCCAGCTTCTCCCTTTCAGAATGGAAGCATTTACCCAATACCTGTGCCCTCATTGTATCTTGGATGTAACTAACTTGTTTTTTATTTTTTATTTTACAGGCTCTTAGGCAGAAAGCACTTCTGTTGTCTCAGATAAAACATTGGACTTGGACTTTCAAGTTAATGCTGGAATGAGTTAAGACTTTGGGGGACTGTTGGGAAGGCACAATTGCTTTTGAAATGTGAGAAGAACATGAGGTTTGGGAGGGGCCAGAGCAGAATGATATGTCTTGGCTCTGTCCCCACCCAAATCTCATGTCAGATTGTAATCCCTACATGTCAGGGGAGGGATCTGGTTGGAGGTGACTGGATCATAGGGGTGGTTTCCCCTGTGCTGTTCTCATGAGAGTGAGTGAGTTCTCACAAGATCTGATGGTTTAAAAAGTTTAAAAGTGGCAGTTCTTCCTTCACTGTCTTTCTCCTGCTGCTATGTAAGATGTGCCTTGCTTCCCCTTCACCTTCCACCATGATTGTAAATTTCCTGAGGCCTCTTAGCCATGGAGAACTCTGAGTCAATTAAGCCTCTTTTCTTTATAAATTACCCAAACTCAGGTAGTTCTTTATAGCAGTGTGAAAATTGATTAATAGAGAGGGGCTTTTTTGTTTTGTGATTTTAGTATTAATTTCTAATTTAAACTTATTGGTATTAGAGAATATTGTCTAAACCATCATTTTTACTTTTGTATTGATATATACTAGTTGATGATTTGATACCAGTATACAAGGTGTAATGATCAAATCAGGATAATTGAGATATCCATCACCTTAAACATTTATCTTTTCTTTCTGTTAGGAACATTACAGTGTCCATATTATTAATATTTTTATTTTTATTTTTGTAATTTATCAAGGTTTTCTTGTTGGTCTTACATTAATTGTCACAAACATTTTATGGCCAATTGAATTTTTAAATGGTAGATTATCTGTTATTGGAATATAGATTTCAAAATGATATTTAGTCTTCTCTATCCTTGACTATTTCTTGTCCATTTGCCTAATCATATACTATGATCACTGAATTAAGTCTTCTCTTAATCATGTATTTATGGTTTATTTCCCCTTGTAGCTCCTGTAGTTTCAGTTTTATGAATATTGATGCTATATTGTTTTGTGCATAGATACCTATAATGTTTATGGACAATGTTGTCCTGGTTTCATACACATGTGTAGTCCACACCCACATTATATCAGGGTTGGTCTTTATGACCAATAGAATATGAAAATATCACAGAAATTATGGTATATCTTACTTTTGATATTAGGTTATAAAAGACATCATGACTTTCATCTCGGGTGCTCTCTCTCTCTCTCCCTCCCTCCCACTTTCTCTCTGCTGCCCCAACAGCCAAATGAGTGAGCTTGGAGCTGCATCTGCCAGTCCCAGTAAAGCTTTCAGCTGATTATATCCCTGGCCAGCAGCCTACTGCAGCCTCCTGAGGAACCCTGAACCAAGCCAGAACCACCCAGCTAAGCAGCTCCAAGATTCCTGATCTTCAGAAACTGTATGAAATAATAAATGTTCATTGGGTTAAACTGCTAAATGTTAGGGTAATTTGATATGCATCAATGGATAATAAATATGTTAATTGCAAATGCAAACTTTACATATAACATGTCTGTCTTTGACTCATTTAATGCTTTTGACTTGAGATCCTATTTGTCTAATTATGATCTCTCTCTTCGTGTCTGCATTTGATGGATAGACCTTTGCCAAAACATTTATTTTAAATCTATATGAATGGCTTTGCTTTAGGTATAATATGTCTCTTTTATACTGCTTAGAATTTCTTTCTTCGTGACAGTCTTTTTCTTTTAATAGGTGATTTTAGCCTGTTCACATTTATTAATATGACTGATGTATTTGGTCTTGGCTTCTGCATATTTTTCAGTATTGATGTTACTTTGCCAAGTTCTTTACTATGAGCTCTCTTTTCTTTATTTGTGTGTGTGTGTGTGTGTGTGTGTGTGTGTGTGTGTGTGTGAAGTTACTCTGATAGTTAGAAAAATTGCATTTTTGTTTTAGTGGTTATATTTATACTTAGGACTCTATATAACTTCTTTAGTTCTCTACTTCTTTAGATAGCATCTATTAGCTCCCTCCTGTGAACAATGATAAAGTGGTGTACTTCTTTCTTCTCCTTTCCTTTTCTTTTCTCCACTTCTCAATTTCTGTCATTAATATTACCTTTTCAGTGTATACTTCTGTACTATTAAATAGGCATATAGTTCAATCACTTGATTTGTCAGCTTTAAAATACATGCTTTTACTCTTGGTTATAAAAGTTTAAGCAAACAGCAAACACTCTACCTTCAATCTTCCCCCTGATCCTCTCATAATTTATATTAGTTGTATTCCTATATTTTTTGAACATTATTTATGTTCTATTCCTCAGCCTAATCTTCACACTCTTTTTAGTTTTTTGGTTATTTTGCTCCAACTTCCCTAATTAACTATTGGTTGATTATGCTGAAATCATGCATGTTCAAAATTTCTTGTCTGTAGCCTTTATAACTGAAGAACTGTTCACTGAAGAGCACTTGGGCTGGATATAAAAACCCTCAGGTATCATTTTCTTATCTTGAGGATTTTATAGATGTTACTCCTCTGTCTTATAACATTAAAAGTTAATTTGAATAAATCTAAGCCTATTCTTATTTATTTTTTTCCCCTATACGTGACCTAAATTTACCTGGATTATCAAGATTCTTCCTTTATCTGTAAGGTAGAATACATTTACCAGACTATGTCTTGGTATTACCATGAATTAATGTATGTAGTCAAGCCAACTTTATTTCAGGAAATAGCCTCTTGAATTAAGCTTTAAATATTCATTCTGTACTATTATATTGGTTAATTGCTTTGAGGACTCCAAAAGTCCACAAGTTGAATCTTCATTGCCTGTTTTTTTTAATATATATATATATATTTTATTATACTTTAAGTTTTAGGGTACATGTGCACAATGTGCAGGTTTGTTATATATGTATACATGTGCCATGTTGGTGTGCTGCAATCATTAACTTGTCATGTATATTAGGTATATCTCCTAATGCTATCCCTCCCACCTCCACCCAACACACAACAGGCCTAGGTGTGTGACGTTCCCCTTCCTGTGTCCAAGTGTTCTCATTGTTCAATTCCCACCTATGAGTGAGAACATGCGGTGTTTGGTTTTTTTTGTCCTTGCGATAGTTTGCTGAGAATGATGTTTTCCAGCTTCATACATGTCCCTACAAAGGACATGAACTCATCATTTTTTATGGCTGCATAGTATTCCATGGTGTATAGGTGCCACATTTTCTTAATCCAGTCTATCGTTGATGGACATTCGGGTTGGTTCCAAGTCTTTGCTATTGTGAATAGTGCCACAATAAACATACGTGTGCATGTGTCTTTATAGCAGCATGATTTATAATCCTTTGGGTATATACCCAGTAATGGGATGGCTGGGTCAAATGGTATTTCTAGTTCTAGATCCCTGAGGAATCGCCACACTGTCTTCCACAATGGTTGAACTTGTTTACAGTCCCACAACAGTGTAAAAGTGTTCCTATTTCTCCACATCCTCTCCAGCACCTGTTGTTTCCTGATTTTTTTAATGATTGCCATTCTAACTGGTGTGAGTTGGTATCTCATTGTGATTTTGATTTGCATTTCTCTGATGGCCAGTGATGGTGAGCATTTTTTCGTGTGTTTGTTGGCTGCATAAATGTCTTCTTTTGAGAAGTGTCTGTCCATGTCCTTTGCCCACTTGTTGATGGGGTTGTTTGTTTTTTCTTGTAAATATGTTGGAGTACTTTGTAGATTCTGGATATTAGCCCTTTGTCAGATGAGTAGATTGCAAAAATTTTCTCCCATTCTGTAGGATGTCTGTTCAGTCTGATGGTAGTTTCTTTTGCTGTGCAGAAGCTCTTTAGTTTAATGAGATCCCATTTGTCAATTTTGGCTTTTGTTGCCATTGCTTTTGGTGTTTTAGACATGAAGTCCTTGCCCATGTCTATGTCCTGAATGGTATTGCCTAGGATTTTTTCTAGGGTTTTTATGGTTTTAGGTCTAACATTTAAGTCTTTAATCCATCTTGAATTAATTTTTGTATAAGGTGTAAGGAAGGGATCCAGTTTCAGCTTTCTACATATGGCTAGCCAGTTTTCCCAGCACCATTTATTAAATAGGGAATCCTTTCCCCATTTCTTGTTTTTGTCAGATTTGCCAAGATCAGATAATTGTAGATGTGTGGTGTTATTTCTGAGGGCTCTGTTCTGTTCCATTGGTCTATATCTCTGTTTTGGTACCAGTACCATGCTGTTTTGGTGACTGTAGGCTTGTAGTACAGTTTGAAGTCAGGTAGCGGGATGCCTCCAGCTTTGTTCTTTTGGCTTAGGATTGACTTGGCAATGCAGGCTCTTTTTGGGTTCCATATGAACTTTAAAGTAGTTTTTCCAATTCTGTGAAGAAAGTCATTGGTAGCTTGATGGGGATGGCATTGAATCTGTAAATTACCTTGGGCAGTATGGCCATTTTCACGATATTGATTCTTCCTATCCATGAGCATGGAATGTTCTTCCATTTGTTTGTATCCTCTTTTATTTCATTGAGCAGTGGTTTGTATTTCTCCTTGAAGAGGTCCTTCACATCCCTTGTAAGTTGGATTCCCAGGTATTTTATTCTCTTTGAAGCAATTGTGAATGGGAGTTCACTCATGATTTGGCTCCTGTTGTCTGTTATTGGTGTATAAGAATGCTTGTGATTTTTGCACATTGATTGGGTTGTGGTGTGGATGTCCTTTCTGTTTGTTAGCTTTCCTTGTAACAATCAGGACCCTCAGCTGCAGGTCTGTTGGAGTTTGCTGGAGGTCCACTCCAGACCCTGTTTGCCTGGGTATCAGCAGCGGAGGCTGCAGAACAGCGAATATTGCTGAACGGCAAATGTTGCTGCCTGATCGTTCCTCTGGAAGTTTCGTCTCAGAGGGGTACCCAGCCATGTGAGGTGTCAGTCTGCCCCTACTGGGGGGTGCCTCCCAGTTAGGCTACTCAGGGGTCAGGGACCCACTTGAGGAGGCAGTCTGTCTGTTCTCAGATCTCAAACTCCATGCTGGGAGAACCACTACTCTCTTCAAAGCTGTCAGACAGGGATATTTAAGTCTGCAGAGGTTTCTGCTGCTTTTTGTTCGGCTATGCCCTGCCCCCAGAGCTGGAGTCTACAGAGGCAGGCAGGCCTCCTTGAGCTGCGGTGGGTTCCACCCAGTTCAAACTTCCCGGCCGCTTTGTTTACCTACTCAAGCCTCAGCAATGGCCGACTCCCCCTCCCCCAGCCTCACTGTCACCTTGCAGTTTGATCTCAGACTGCTGTGCTAGCAATGAGTGAGGCTCCGTGGGCGTAGGACCCTCTGAGCCAGGCACGGGATATAATCTCCTGGTGTGCCGTTTGGTAAGACCATTGGAAAAGCGCAGTATTAGGGTGGGAGTGACCCAATTTTCCAGGTGCCGTTTGTCATAGCTTTGCTCGGCTAGGAAAGGGAATTCCCTGACCCCTTGCGCTTCCTGGGTGAGGCAATGCCTCGCCCTACTTTGGCTCATGCTTGGTGCACTACACCCACTGTCCTGCCCCCACTGTCCTATGAGCCCCAGTGAGATGAACCTGGTACCTCAGTTGGAAATGCAGAAATCACCCATCTTCTGCATCGCTCACACTGGGAGCTATAGACTGGAGCTGTTCCTATTCAGCCATCTTGGAACTGCCCCCATTGCCTGTTTTATGTATTAATCATTTTCTTTCCCCCAATCCTTTTTAAAAATATTCTTCTGTTTCATTTTGCTTTCTTTTCTCATTTTTATCCTCTGGTTCACTTACTGTTTTCCTCAAAGTACATTCTCCTTTGTACTCATTCTAAGCTATCTTCATTTCTGGATGATTTTTTTTATACTCTTTTCTTGGATTTTGCCAGCTAATGTATTTTTTCTTTCTATAATCATACCTTTTCTTCCCTGGGCTCTTTCATTTTTGCTTTGTTGTCTTACTTCATATAGGCAATAGCTCCAAAAAGATTTTTTAAATTCATGATAATGTTTGGTCCCAATTTTTATCTGCTCTGTGGCAACTTTTCTCTGGGGAGGAGTCTTTGTCCATTAATAAACTTCTGAATATTTTCCTTTTATCTTAGTACACAAAATTATCTTTGTATTGATGCATTTCTTATAATATCTTTGTATTGATGCTATGTTAGATCCTTGTTATTACTCCTCATAGCACTAAAAATCTTTGCTAGCACTAAATAAGTTGAGTTCAGTTTTCCTAGACTTTCCACTGCCAGACAGGAGAATACTTTGGTTAGGGCAAGATGGAATCCCTTACTTGCTGGTTTTTACTAGAAGGGCCTCTTCTCTGCTGCCACAGAAACAAATTGCTTCTGAAAAGAGGTTCACCTTTATGATTTTCGTGTAGCCCTGCATCTTCAGTTTTTCTCAACCAAATCAAGTCCAAGAAGTCTTTTCCCTTTAGCACATTTCACTCCAGTTATCACACCTGTTTTTGAAAATAGGAGATATAGCTTTTGCATCTCTGAATATATACCCCTTACCTTTAGGAAGAATATTTTTGCCTAGCTATCTCATCAAAGAGATCTTTCTGGGAGCTTCTTTCTCTTCATTTCCTCCTATTTATTTTCTTCCTAATCTCAGCTTCTTTGGACAATTCTTACACATATTTGGGAGTCTTGGGTAATACCTGTCCTCAAGTTTTGCCAAAAATGGAGTTTATTTTTTCATCCTTTTTGTTGCTTTTGGATGATTTCTAAGAGAAGGAGAAATATGCTGATTTATACAACCATATCTATTCCAGATGTACACACTGTCTTAATTACCAAGATTTTAAAATAAGTCTTACTTTTTGCTAGGGCAAATTTAACCACCTTGTTCCTTTTCTTCAATTGTTTAACTATTACTGAACCTTAGTTCTTTCATGTAAATTTTAGAATAAGTTTTAAAAATTATATACACACATACACACACACACACGCACTGTTGGTATTTTATTTTAATCCTAATAAATATATGATTAATTTAGAGAAAATTGACACTTTCATAACATTGACTCTTCCTATCCATTAATATTATATATTTTTAGTTTATTTGGATCTTTGATATCTTAAAGTTTTATATTTTTTCCCAAAAGTTCTCTTATCTATTTTGTTAGATTCATTCCTAAGTACCTTACGTTTTCTGTGCATATTGTAAATGTTATCTTTTTACATGTTTATTTTTAATACTTTGTTGTGGTATATGGGAATACAATTGATTTTTGTACATTGATCTTATTTGTAGTGAGCAAATTCACTTAGTTCTCATTCATTTTAATAGTTTGTCTGTAGATGCTCTTAGGTTTCTACATAGATCATCATATCCTATCATAATCAATCACAATCTAGTTTATTTCTTTATCTTGCCTTACTATTCTGGTGAGGAATTCCAGGTCAATGTTTAATTGAAACAGTGATTGCAGATATCCTTGTGTAATTCCTAATTTTAAAGAAAGTGCTTCAAATATTTTCCTACCACATACTGTGTTAGCTGTAAGTTCTTGGTAGAAACCTCTTTTCAGGTTTAGAAATATCCCTTATATTACTAGTTTGCTGAGATCTTTATCACAGATGGATATGGAATTTCATCAAATCCTTTTTCTTAGTTCATTGGGACCATTGTTTTTTTTTCTCTTAACTTGCTAATATTTGGGATTGAGTTAATAGATTTCAAAATGTTACATAATCTTTGCATTAACGAAATAAACACAACTAATCACAATGTTTTAATAAACTGCTGGATTTGGCGATTAAGGGATCATTCATTAGTCTTATTTATCTTCACGACATCCTTTTCCAACACTTTATTTTTAACCTTTCTGGGTCCTTATGTTTTAAGTGTGTTTGGGGTAAACAGCATACAGCCAAAATGGGGTAGATAGACATATTTGTTTATTTTTGCCCAATATTACCATCCTTATCTTTTAACTAGAGATTTTAATCCATTTACATTTACTGCATTTCCTCATATATTTGGGTTTATATCTACCATCTTATTTTCTGCTTTTTGCTTACCCTGCTTCTCTTTGCTTCTTTATTTACTTTCATTTTCCATCTTCTTTTGAATTAATTGAGGCTTTTCTTTAATTCATTTTTTCCTTTACTGGTTTATAAGTTATACATTTTATTTCTACTTTTTTACTAGTTACCTTTAAATTTTTAACATGCATTCTTAACACAATCTAAAATGAAGTAATATTTTTCCTCCTCCCCAACGATACAGACTTTAGAACGCTTCAACTTAAATTACTCTTCTTCCCATCTTATACAATATTATTCTCCAGTATTTTAGTTCTACCTTGATTTTTGACCCCCAATTAGTCATACTCCTTAATATTATATTATTGTTTGACAGTCAGTGTTTGTTTAAATGTATCCTCATATTTACTTTACTTACCCAGCGTTCCTTTTTGCATCACATTCCCTCTTTCTGGGTTCAATATCCTGCTTCCCAAATATGCCTTTGGAAGTTACTTTAGTGAAGGTTTTTGGTGATAAACTCTCTCATACATGAGCTCCCCTTGTTTCTCCTCTGTAATTACTTGGACTTGCTTCATGGTCCCCATATCCCACTTTGTCTCTTTGAGGACTCTTACTATGCTTATTTTAAATTATTCTTCCTCCTGGTCTGTTAGCTCTCTCCCTCAGATGCAATCATCTATATCTCAGATGTAATGAAGGATTGATGGGAACTGGGGAGGTGGAAAGCTCAAGGGTTGATCCATTCACTGCACGTGTTATTATCACTGTCACTGGTGTTTTCTACCCTGCAGTGGCAACAGGATGGGCAGTGACCCATTGAGGGCAATGTGGGGGAAATTCAAGAATGCCACATAATCCTATGGCCCCTGTACTCCTCCTTCTGGCTTCATGACTGGCTTTGTGCCCTGGACTCCCTGGGGAGAGATGTCTTTTCTGTGAAAGCCAGAACTTTTGCATTAATTGCACTGTCATTTGGGGCTGGTTTCTTTTTTAAAGCAAAAAAAGTAGATCAGAAACGGTCTTGTTTGATGGTCTGTTTTCAAACTGTTGCCTTTTTATCAACCCAAACCTCAGCTCTGGGGAGATTTAGAAGATCATACGTTTCTTGTATTTGTTTAGTGTCCTAATCAGGTCCCAGTCAGATTTGCTATCCAGTCACCACTCACATAATAGCCTTCCACAAACCCACAACAAACTCCCGAAGAGCCCAGCAACACACATGGAGCTCCAAGGCCTTCCGGAGTCGCTTACCCCACGCCGGCCACCCCACACACCCAGGCACAAAGTCAGACACATTCAACACTCCCACGCGTGTCACATGCAGCCTTCGTCACCTACAAGCACACACATACCACACACGCATGCTCATCCTGGCACAGGCTCACACTCTGGCCCACAAACAGGTCAACACACACTCTCACACACATTCTGCTTGGGTAATAAAACCTAAAAGCAATGCCAAAGGCCCTGACTGCACAAAGCTGAAGTCAAATCTTCAAACTTCCCTAGAGCCTTGGAGGTGAGTATAAAGGCAAGCCTCACCCACCATTTCTGAGCCCTGAGGAAAAATGCTTCCTGCCTTGCCTTTGAGGTCAGGAGCCTTACACATTTAGTGGTGCCTTTAAAAGTCTTTCATTATAGACATTTTGGTGTTGTATTTTTCTGAACAAAAATGGAGTCTATTTCCTTTTCCAAATTCTAAATAATCATACACAAGAATTTCATAGCTTCATAGAATAAAGGTGCTTTGTGGACAAAAGATTTTCCTTCAAGAAAAGCTGCAATGCTGCACCTACTCTCCATGTGCCCCTACGACCAATAGTGCCCCATGCCTGGGGCCATGATCAGTCTCAGGGTATCACCATGATTAGGGCACTTATCATTCTGCATCATGGATGGGATTTTTAAGATCATGGTCCAGCACTTATTTGACTAAGGAAGAGGAGACCAAGAAAGGGGCACAGCTGCCCAGGGTCACCAGGACACTCTGTGAGGGCAGTACTGTCAGAGGGGGGATGTGGAATCCCGAGGTGTACAGAGGCTCCATGTTTGGGGAGATAAGCACCAAAGCTTGCTCTGAGTGACCTCATCTCTAAAAGGGGGATCAGGATGGTTGCTACATTAGGGGTGGGTTGAGGCTCAGATAAGATGCATGTATTGTCAGGCGTGTAGTAAGGACTCAAAAAATAAGCACACACACTCACACACACAGTACTACAACGACAGCCAGCCCCTCATGTCTTGGTGGCACACCAGGTGTAGCTACCTCAAATCTTCCACCAAAGACAGCGTGCCACCATCACCGTTGTCATAGGTATGTAAGGAAAAGAGGAAGCACCCCAGGGGAGGATTCCTGGTCCTAGCCTCTCACCCCACAAAAAACTCACTCTATGACTTTAGACAAGTACTGTCTTCTCATTATATGAACTTGGTCAAGTCAATGAACTTTTTTTTTTTTTTTTTTTTTTTTTTTTTTTTTGAGACAGAGTCTCGCTCAGTCCTCCAGGCTGGAGTGCAGTGGCCTGATCTCGGCTCACTGCAAGCTTCGCCTCCCAGGTTCACGCTATTCTCCTGCCTCAGCCTCCCGAGTAGCTGGGACTACAGGTGCCCACCACCACGCCTGGCTAATTTTTTTTGGTATTTTTAGTACAGACGGGGTTTCACCGTGTTAGCCAGGATGGTCTCAATCTCCTGACCTCGTGATCCGCCCATCTTGGCCTCCCACAGTGCTGGGATTACAGGCGTGAGGCACCACGCCCGGCTGTCACTGAACTTTTTTTAAATTAATTTTTATTTTTATTTTAAGTTCCGGGGTACATGTGCAGGATGTGCAGGTTTGTTACATAGGTAAACGTGTGCCGTGGTGGTTTGCTGCACCCATCAACCCATCACGTAGGTTTAAGCCCAGCATGCATAAGCTATTTTTCCTAATGCTCTCCCTCCCCCGACCCCTACCCCCACAGGCCCCAGTGTATGTTGTTCCTCTCCCTGTGTCCATGTGTTCTCATTGTTCAGCTCCCACTTACAAATGAGAACACGCGGTGTTTGGTTTGCTGAGGATAACGACTTCTAAGTTTTAAGGGACAAAAATAGTGCAAGCTCAGAAGCCTGTTTTCAGAACTAAAGAAAAAGCACATCAAGCACTACCCAGAGTGCCAAGCAGCCAGCTCTCGGTGATGTCCGCCATTGTGACTTTTTAGTTTGAGAATTAAAGTGGCTTCTTGACATGCTTTAATAGCAGGGGTCTGGATTGTGGCCTGGCCCAGGGGTGGCCACAGAGCCCAGGAGAAGCCTCGGTGAGTGATCTGGGAAGGTTGTGATAGGCCTGAGCTGATTCCTCTTCCCTGGCCACCCCATACCCCGGGCCTGGCTCCTCTGTGTCTCTTCTGGAACCGAGTTAAAATGACTGTTCATCTTGTGGCCTTGTGGGCGGCTGTCAGGTTTATAAGGACTTGACTTTGATAACACAGGCTGCTGGGCCAGCAGCTGGGAGAGTGTTTGCTGCCCAGGCCCAGCCAGGTGAGGTGGGCCAAGTCAGCAGGAAAGAGATAAATTAGGGCTCTGTCCCAAAGAGGTGAGAGCACCAGACACATGTCGTGTAACACTGTAACAGCAACTGACAGTTGATATAATTTGGCTCTGTGTCCCCACCCAAATCTCATGTTGAATTGTAATCCACAATGTTAGGGAAGGGACATGGTGGGAAGTGATTGGATCATGGGGGCAGATTTCCCCCTTGCTGTTCTCGTGATAGTGATTGAGTTCTTATGAGTTCTGGTTGTTTGAAAGTATGTAGCACTTCTCCCTTTGTGCTTGCACTCGTCTCTCTCTCTCTGTCTCTCTCCTGCCACCATCTGAAGACATGCTTGCTTCCCCTTCGTCCTTCCACCATGATGGTAAGTTTCCTTAGGCCTCCCCAGCCATGCCTCCTGTGCAGCCTGTGGCACTGTGAGTCAATTAAACCTCTCTTCTTTATAAGTTACCTTGTCTTAGTTCTGTATAGCAGTATGAGAATGGACTAATACAACAGTATTGGTCCATTTTTTCTACATCGGTGCCACTTGGTCTGTAGTCTGGCAGCCATCAGCTGTCATGTGGGAACAGGACACAAATGCAAATTCTTGGACCCCCATCCCAGACCTACTGAATCAAAATTTCCTGGGTGGAGTACAGCAATCTGTTTTCACAAGCCCTCCAGGTGATGCACACTAAAGTTTAAGAAGCACTGCTCTATATTACCTCCTATTATATTATCTCTATTTATCGTCATTTTCCAGAAGCAGCAGCTGAGGCTATAGCAGGTTAAGGAGCTTGCCCAAGGTTTTAAAGCAAGGAAGTAATGAAAGCAAAATTCAAACATGGGTGTAACTGACTCTTCCCTCGCCCATCTGGGGGTGTTGAGTTCGTTGGCCTAAAGGAGACCTAGTGGAAGCTGGAAACCCCTGCTTGTGGAGGGGCTTCCTGTCTAAGGTGGTCTTAGTCCATTTTACATTCCTATAAAGGAATACTTGAAGCTTGATAATTTATAAAGTAAAGAGGTTTGCTTGGCTTACAGTTCTGCAGGCTATTCAAGAAGCATGGCACCAGCACCTGCTTCTGGTGAGGGCTGAGGAAGCTTCCAATCACGGCAGAAGGTGAAGGGGGAGCAGGTGTGTCACAAAGAAAGAGATAGAGCAAGAAAGTGGGGCAGGGGTGCCAGGCTCTTTTAAACAGCCAGCTCTCCAGTGAACTAATAGTAATGCACTCATTACTTCAGGGACAGCAACAAGCCATTCATAAGGGACCCACCTCCATGACCCAAACACCTCCCATTAGGCCCCATCACCAACACTGGGGATCAAATTTCAACATGAGATTTGGAGGGGACAAATACCCAAACTATATCAGGTGGCAAACCAGTGGCCTCAGCCTCTGGCTTGTGACTTGAAGTTTAAACTCTAAGGCTCAACCCAGGAGTTCTACTGTGGATGAGTTGGTAAGTGATGAGGTCTGGTGGGGACACATGCTGTGGAGAGAAGAGAGGGCCAGAGCCAGCTCTTGGAGAGTACCCACTTCAGCTCCTGCCAGCTGCCCTCGGCAGTACCTGCCCACATGCTCCCCTCCCTGGCAGACCACCGCACCTGCCAGATGCCAGGGATGAAGCTGGTCCAACTCCCCAGACTGGAGCTACCCAAGTATATGGCCGATCTTGCTCTTCTCTGACCCCATTGCCCAGCTGAGGGCCTGGCTGATTGTCTGTGAAGCTGCATGGTCAAGTGAAGCAAGGAATAAACCACTCCTTTCTGGCAGATTGACTAGGGAAGGCACCAGGCAAGGCCTTGCAGACCTTAAGTTGCATAAATATGTGGGCAAGCAGGAGGTTGTGGGAAATGTGTTCCTGGTGACAGTTACAGACTGAGAAAAAGCATGGTGGTAGGAGAACGTGGAGTGTGTTGTTTCAGCCTCTCTCTAGTGCTTATGAGGTAAGAGCATGAAAGGTGGATTTGGAAGCCATCATAGAAGGCCTGTACTGTCAGTAGAGGGATTTGGGTTATTCTATAGGTACTAGGGAGCCATAGAAGGCATTAGAACAGGAGAGTGATGGGATCATATGGAGTATTGGGCTGTAGAGGGTTTGAGCAGAACCCCTGTGCCCTGAAGCCTATTCCGCGCCAAGCACTGCACCTACTGCTTGCTGAGTACACCCTCATCTTAGAACTGAGGCTCAAGGTGTCTGCTCAAGGGAGCATAGCTAGTAAGCAGCAAAGCAGAATTTGCACCAAGGTCTGTATGACTCCAGAGCGCAGGCCCTGGCTCCTCCACTACTGCTCAATCTCTGTCTGAGCTGTCTCCAGGGTTTGACCCTGGGTGGGAGCAGGGCTTGGAGGTTTCCTGCCTCTGCCTAGAGTATAAAGTCAGTGCTGGGACCCTGGCCCCTCATGGGGATTCCCATGGGGTAAGCCTGGGGCTTAGGGGTGCAAGCAGGTGGAAAAGATGCCCAGGAGAGGAGGGTGTGGGCATGAAGGGCAGAGCTTGGCTGGGAGGCAAAGCCTGTTCCCAAAGCCCTTGCCAGGACTCCTGACCTGAGCTCTGAGCCCTGGGCTTACAGGGCCGCCTCTCTGCATGGGAGTGCAACGGGGTGGGCGGGCCGGGAGCTGGGGGCCCAGGGGCGGGGTCGGGGTGGGGGAACAGGGTGGGGGGTGTCCAGGGCAGCAAGCTCTAGAAGGCAAAGCGTGGGATCGGGTGAACCCAGTATCCCCCTTTCAGATGGACCAGAGACCTCCAAAATGTCTTTGATTCCACGAGATCTTAGAAACAGGGAGAGAAAACGAGAGACAGACTGAGCCCCACCAAGACAGAGAGGACGAGAGAGAGCCCCGCGGGGCGGGGGGAGACAGAGAGAGGGCCCGCGCCCCGTGGGCGCTCCAGGCCCGCGCAGCCTTGCTCGCTCTGCACGCAGTCACTGCGGTCCAGCCAGGGCGGCAAACTGGAAACAGCTGCGGAGGTTTTGGGTTTCCGCCCGGCCTCCCCCTAGCCCCTGGCTCTGGCCCACCCGAGCAGTTTCCCCTTAATCCCGCTCTCTCGGGAAGCTGTGCTGTGAAAATCCTCCGCCCTGCTCTGAGAGGTCAGCCCCGGGCTGGCGGCGGCGGGCCGTGGAGCAGGAGTTGCGGGCCCCGGCGCTGCAGACCCTGCGGAGACGGCCCCCTCTACTGCAGGCGCCGCCTCATCTAATAAGCCGGGCTGATAACGCCTTCCGCGCAAGACCGCTGGGAGACCTTCCCTGGCACCTGGCAGACGCGCGCAGAACCTTCACCAGTCCCGTTTTGCCGGGATGCTCCACCCACTGAGCGCCTTTTTCTAATTGTTCTAATTCGCACGAACAAGTCCTAAGGGCTAGTGGCAGCCCTGCCTCCCCTTCTCCCTCTCTCTCCCAGAGCCTGGGGATGAAGTCTGTGCCCAGACAGTTCCCTGGGGCATAGACCCAGTAGCCCAGGGAATCAGTCGCCACTCCAGTTCCTCTAGCACTTCCTGATGCCCTCCCCGTGTGCCAGCCCTTCACTGAATCCCACTCAGCACCTGCGCTCAGGAGGCTGGGAGATAAAATTACATTCAATGGGTCACAGGACTTTGCCTCTGAAGCTGGGCGATCAGACAGGCCTCATCGTTCCCTTTGATCTTGAGAGGGCATCCAGGCTCATCCATTCGGCACCCAGAGTGGGCAAGGGGCTTACTCAAGATCACCAGCAGGTCTGCGACAGACGTGGGCCTCTGGGCCACGACTTCTGAGTTCCAGTCCAGGTTTTGTTTCATTTTATTTTGAGCACTGTCTGTTTCCACTGAAAGACCCAAATTGGGATTTGAGTCCCTGCGCCAGCTGACAGCCAGGGCTGCTGCCAGCTCCAAAAACTGCTCACCTGGCAAGGTTTTCCTGAGCCTCTTTGCCCCAGTCCTGGGCTCAGCTACAATAGGGAGCACACAGGTCAGGGCAGCAGGTGCAGCAGGCAGAGGCCCTGGCGGGGAGGCAGCTACAGCACTGGCCTGTTCAGCCCCGACGGCATTGCAGGCGCTGCAGGTGAGCTGTAGCCGGGCAGCAGGATCTCCGAGGGCCTCTTCGGCCCAGATGCTGGATCCCCTGAAAAGGGCTTCTGGATTCTCAGCTGGCCCCTCACTGCCAGCTCTCAGTGCCCCTCCTTCCTGCCGCCCACTTCAAAGGAGGAAAACCCTTGGGAAGAATTGGGGTCACCGGGAAGCAGGTGTGCTCCACCAGGCCTCCCTGCCTCTACCTGCTGCTGGCTGTGCACACACAACACAGAATCTCACGCACACACACCATGCAGTTACACACGCAAACACACCTTCACCTCACAGACCCACACGCACATTACACACACAACACAGTTACACACGCACACTCACCTTCACCTCAGACTCACACACTACACACACAACACAGTTACGCACACTCACCTTCATCTCAGACTTTCACACACTACACACACAACAGTTACACACGCACACTCACCTTCATCTCATAGACTCACACTACACACACACAACACACAGTTGCACACACTCACCTTCATCTCATAGACACACACTACACACAGAGTGACACATGCACACTCACCTTCTCATAGACTCACACACAACACAGTTACACACGCACATGCGCACTCACCTTCACCTCACACACACACGACACGCACAACACAGTTACACACGCACACTTACCTTCACCTCACAGACTCACACACACTACACACACAACAGTTACACACACTCACCTTCATCTCAGACTCACACACTATACACACAACACACAGTTACACACGCACACTCACCTTCATCTCATAGACTCACACACACACTACACACAGAGTGACACATGCACACTCACCTTCTCATAGACTCACACACACAACACAGTTACACACGCACATGTGCACTCACCTTCACCTCACACACACACAACACGCACAACAGTTACACACACACACCTTCATCTCAGACTCACACACAACACAGTTACACACGCATACTCACCGTCATCTCATAGACACACACTACACACACAAGTTACACACGCACACTCACCTTCGCCTCAGATTCACACACACACTACACACACACAACAGTTACACACGCACACTCACCTTCACCTCACAGACTCACACACACACTACACACACAACAGTTACACATGCACACTCACCTTCATCTCACAGGCTCACACACACCCACATACTACAGTTACACACACACACACCCTTTCACCCCACAGGCACACACACACTAAAGTTACACAAGCACACTCACCTTCACCTCACAGACTCACACATACACACACCCTGTCATTGCTGTGCCATTTCATGCTCATGCACAGAGGCCTCACACAATCTCACACTCACCCACACTCCGCTTCACACACATTGCAAGAGATGTCCTCTTGTTCACATGCACACACAGCCTCACACTCGTACACACCTCTTTCAGGTGCCCCCAGTCCGTCTTACTCTCACGGGCACACACCCTACACACCAAGCTCCCTCAGTGCCCCTGGCAGTACAATAAAAGGGACCCGGACATCCCACCTGGTTCCCAGCAGTGCAAATGGCCAGGCCCCGCCTTCCCCGCTCCCCAGAGGGCTGGGCCTGGGAGGAACAGCTCTGGGTGGGATTCCTTACAGGAAAGTGTGTGGCTAGGAAGCCCACATGCTGGCTGGCTGCTCCCAAACGTGAGCTCTTTGTCCTTCCACAGGCTGAAGGCTGACGATGTTCTTAAGGAGCTCGCCCCCACTATCCGCCTCCCACCCATCCTGCCCTGCCCAGCAGCCTGCCAGCTGCCCACCCAACGGAGGAGAGAAATCAAGCTTGCACCTCCCACCTGAGTCACAGATTCACACCCACCCTCCCACCTTCCCACGTACCAGAGGTGCCTTCCTGAAAACCCACTCCCAGCATGGCACCCTCAGACCAAACACCATTGGTAGCTCCCATTCCACTGCTGGGCAAAACTCAGACTCCTTAACCTATCATTCTAGGCCCCCCTGACCCAGCCTCCCTCTCCATCCTCAGCTGATGCTGAAAGCTCCCCCATTTCATACACACACACACATGCATACACACTTTCAAAAATATCTTCACTTCCTTTGAGGTAATCTTCTCCAGGAATACGGGAGGGAAGAAGCAGCCCCAGCCACACTCAAGAAGCACAGGGCTCAGTTTCTCCATTTGAACAGAGGGGCTGGCCAGCCATGCATGGCCTATCTTGCAGAGCTAGTGAGAGGGTGCAGTGGCAGTCTTTCAGAAGCTTAAATGGCTGTACACATGGAGGTACCACTTAGTATTACAGCAGCTACTCCCAAGAACTTTTCTCTTGAACGACCTCTCTCCTCTGGGCCCTAGACCAGGGCAAGGAGCCCTACTTGGACCTCAGTCTCTGCTGTTCCCTGGCCACGTGACATTAGGCAGGCCCATTCCTCTTTACTCTCTCTGGGTCTCAGTTTCCTATGAGGTAGAATAGCAGGATGGACTTGGACAATCAGTACGGTTCCTTCCATTTTTTATCTTTGTGGGATCCATAGGGCCCTGCTGCAAATGAGGTCAAGGGGAGCGAGCCACAGGAACTCATAGCATTCATTCCCAAATTCATTTACACCTCACTTCACACACAGTCACACACTTGTTCAGCCACGGACAGCAAATGCCAGCCCTGCCCCCCATTTCACATACTAGGCTAGGGACTAGGCACTGAAGCTGTCGCAAGTGAAGGAGGCATTTACTATCCCTGCCCTGGGCACCCACAGTCTATCACGGAAGAAGAGAAACTGAAGAAGTAAATTGCAAATGCACAGAGTATGCAAAAGGAAAGAAAGCTACTAAAGTTTGTAATAGGCAGACCTCTCCTCTAACGGGGGCAGACAAGGCATCAGGGAAGCTCCTTACCACCTCCTCTTCACCCTGGAAGAAGTTATGCTTAAGGGAGACCTGAATGGTGTAAGAGAGGAGTCAGGCAGGGGAAGAAGTCGGGAAGAAATCCAGAGAATGCAGAGAAGGGCTGAGTGGCTGGAGACGGTGAGGAAGGAGGGATGATGGTGAGGGTGCAACTAGACATAGCTTTGGTTGTGGGAAGCTGAGGAAAGTCTCATGTGGCGCCCTCTGCGTCTCTGTGAGTAGGGAATAAGGTGTCTTCTGGGTAAAAGGATAGGATGGAAAGGGTGGGTGAAGATCTGAGAAGATAGATGAGAACTTGTGTACTTCACCAGAAAGGCTGCAGACTGTGACTGGGTCCTAGCTGAAGTTGGTAACCATGATGTAGAGTAATCCATGATCCTACTCTCTCCCAGACCCCATGCTGAGCACTGGCGCTCATGTGGAAAGGAATTCTCTGAGGATTCCTCTCTATTTGCTTATTTTCATTTATTGGAGCAAGAATGGATGCCCGGCCCTTCAGAAGCCCAAAGTAGTTAAACAGTCCATTATGTGCAGTTGTACAGGTTGTTCATTGTTCAAGACACCCTGGCAAGAGGGGAATGGTGGCTGAAAAATTCATTTCTTGTTTTGCTCTCCAAGCTATGTGCATTGCCACAAGGCTGTGTCCTTTGCTGGGGGGTGGTGGGGGGCGAAAAGGGCTCCTCTTTTCAATTTTTCCAAAGACACCATCCCCTCTCCAGCAGCCTGACTGTGAGCATGCTAGGCAATGCCTGCACAGGGGCACCTTTTCCTAATTCTCACAACATGTGTGGGCACCACAGGTTCTGAGTGAGTCAGGAAAGCTAGAAATGCACTTTCTTTTCAACAATTCTAAGAAATGAGAAGGTTAGATATCAAGGCATCTCAGCACCTCCTCCAGGAGGGAGGTGTGAGCATAAGCTGCAGGCTTTTTGTAGAAAGAAAGCTCTCTGATACCCAGCATGAGGGTCAAAGAAATATGAGCCAGAGAAATATTGCAGTTTAGAGTCCCTCACTGTGAAAACTGAGAGGGAACTCCGGGCCATCTTATTTCATCCCCTCTCTTTTAGATGAGACAGCAGAGGACCAGAGAAGTCACATGGCTTCCCTGAATCACACTGCAGTGTTCAGGACAGTGGCAGGGCTCTCTCTCCGCTGCTGCCTCTGCCAGGCCCGTCCCAGGAAGTCCTCATGTGAGCCCCTGAGAGCAGGAGTCAAGCAAACCTGTCCCTTTCAGGACTCCCAACACACACACACACACACACACACACACACACCCCCGCAATTCTGGTGCCCTGGTGGCTGCCTTCAGCGCGGACAAGGGCCAGGCTCCATGTTCACCAGACTGTAAAACTTGGAGCCACTGAGCAGGCTCCGGAACCTTGCCACACCACCCCTCCCAAGGGATTTCAATTTCACTTTGCTTTTATCTAAATATGTCCCTGTGCCTTATCTCACAGGAAACAGAGTAGCACCTCTCCCAGGAGACTGAGCAGCCCAGGGGCCATGCAGAGCTTCCCAGGCCAATACTGCCAGGCAGTGGTGGTCTCAGGGGATGGGAAAGACAGAGGAGACAGCCTCAGGCTTCTCACAGGCACCCAGCTACCCCCATCATCACCATCACCTTTCCCCAACATGGACCCAGACCCATTCTCATCCAGGTAAGGACTAATTAGGAAGGGACGCACCAGCTTAACTGGAGACCTGTAAATTTCGCAGATGGGTTTTTTGTTATTGTTATTATTACTGTTGCTGATGTTTTTAAGCAATGTGTCTGTTGTTTTTTTTTTCCATCATAGGGATGTTTCTCCATTTTCTTTATCTCTTTGTCTCTGTGTTTCAGAGCGTCTTGGAAACTGGAAGAAAGAGACCACTGCCGGTCAGGGTCACCCAACTCTGAGCAGACAAGGGCTGCCAATATACAGGTGCTTGGGGGGTAAGTCCAGAATGCCATATTTGTGACTTAGTCTTTTTAACCTTTTATTGTAAAACAACAGAAAACCATACAAAGCAAACATATCGTTTAATGAATCACTCTAAGGTGAATACCTTTGTAACCATTCCCAAGGTAAGAAATAAAGCTGTGTCGGTCACCATAGAAGCCCCTCCAGGTGCCTCCTCTCTCTTCTCCAAAAGTAACCAAAATTTCTAACTTTTTTTTTTTTTTTTTTGAAATGGAGTCTCACTCTGTCACCCAGGCTGGAGTACAGTGGCACGTTCTCGGCTCACTGCAAGCTCCGCCTCCTGAGTTCACGCCATTCTCCTGCCTCAGCCTCCCAAGTAGCTAGGACTACAGGTGCCCACCACCACGGCCGGCCAATTTTTTAGTAGAGACAGGGTTTCACCATGTTAGCCAGGCTGGTCTTGATCTCCTGACCTTGTGATCCACCCGCCTCGGCCGCCCAAAGTGCTAGGATTACAGGCATGAGCCACCATGCCAGTTCTAACTTTTATAATAACTATTTTCTTGCTTTTCCTTATAATTTGATTACCTAAATGTACATCCCTAGACACTATCATTCAGTCATGTTCATTTCCTATATTTGATGTCTTTTAGGTCTCTTGTAATCCCCAGCCTTCCACTGCCATCCCTTGCTCTACCTGACAGTTTATCCATGGAAGTACCCTGGCTCTTTGACCTAAAGAGTTTCCAGGCCGGGCACGGTGGCTCGTGCCTGTAATCCCAGTACTTTGGGTGGCCGAGGCAGGGGTATCACAAGGTCAGGAGATCGAGACCATCTTGGCTAACACGGTGAAACCCCATCTCTACTAAAAATACAAAAAATTAGCCGGGCGTGGTGGTGGGCGCCTGTAGTCCCAGCTACTCGGGAGGCTGAGGCAGGAGAATGGCGTGAACCCGGGAGGCGGAGCTTGCAGTGAGCCGAGATCGTGCCACTGCACTCCAGCCTGGGCGACAGAGCGAGACTCTGTCTCAAAAAAAAAAAAAAAGGTTTCCGTAGTCTGGATTTTGCTGCTAGCCGATTCATGATGCCATTCACCATGTGCTTCTGTCCTGTTTTTCCTTCAAATTGGCAGCTGGATCCAGAGAGTAGATCTCACTTAGGCTCAAACCCCTTTGGCAAGATGATAGGTGGAGTTGTGCGCTTTCATTGGGAACACACATGGTCTGGCTGTGTCTCTTTCTGAGATGGTTGGCAGCCATTGATGTCCAGTGTCTAGCTCCATTAATTCTGTGGGTATTGCAAAGTGTTGGGTGATACCAAATTCTGTCTTTTTTTTTTTTTCATTCATTAGTTGGAACACTTTTACTATGACCTATTCTTGATGTCTTAATTTCCATCATTCAAGGCCATGGACTTGGATCATGGGAGGAGGAGGATGTCTCAGAGTTGGAAGAGGGTCAATGGCAATGATGCGACATGTTTAATCTCTGAAATCTCTTAGCAGCTTAGAACATGATTCCTGGAAGTACCTCAAAGTGAGGTCCACTCCAGTTACCCGCCTAGAACAAGAAGCCACTCTGCAGGCTCTCTAATAATTATCTGTTCAGCCCCTGCTTGCATACTTCACAGATCAGGGAGCTCACTACTTTCAAAGTCAACCCATCTCATCTTTGGGAATATCTGACTATGAGAGGGCCGTTTTATAGGCTTTAGAGCCTCCTCCTTGTCCCCTCCTTCAGGGACCCTGCAGAACAGATCTGTTTGCTCTGCCAGGGAACAGCCCTTCAAAGACTCCTCTCCCAGGGAGTCTTCCAGCTGCCCCTCTCCCTCTTCCTCCTCTTCTGGCTGTAATTTCACATAAAATCCATAGCTGTGGAGCTGTGGCTGATGTTTGCTCAAAATTCCAAGGCAGGCTTCTTTATAATTTTCAAAAGGCAGACAATCATTTGGAGGCAATCAAGTCCAAGTGTCAAACTCTAATGCCTCATTTCCCATCCCAGTCTCACCACAGCTCTTGCCAGCCACGGCGAAGGAAAGCCTATGGGCGGTTCTTCCATTGTGCAAACCCCTTTCACATTCGAACCAAGAAGCCACATTTCACAGACACCAAGATGTAAGACAGCAGAGATGGATGAGGTGCCCAAAACACCCTCTTCTCCAGGCGCCTGGCAGAAGCAGACAATGTGAATCAAAAATAAAATCAACACAACACAGAAAACATGGGTCAAATTGTAATTGAAAGTTGCTTTTGTAAGAGAGGTCTTGAAGCCATTGTCTTTCCTTTTTTTGAAGCCCCCGATGTCTCCCTCGGTTAATGACGTCACTTCCACCCAGACTGTCCAACACACAACCTCAGTCATCCCCAAGGCTTCCCTCACCCTCAGGCCCTACATTCAATTACTCACCAAATCCAGGCATTTGGCCTCAGGAGCATCTCTGCAAACATAGCCTGTACTTTTCCACTTGCTTTGTACTAGCTGTCCCATCAGCCTATAATGATCCACCAGTCACCCATCACTACCTCTGTTAACACAAGCATCCCCAGCCTTCAAAGTTCACCCTACGAGTGTCTATCCCAAGCTCCTGTCCTGGATCCTGACCCCCTTCAAAAACGACTCTCTATCCAGCAGACTCTCAGAACTGTATTTCTGGAATAAAATAAATAGATTCATTAATTCCATAAACACTTATCAATCCCCTTATGTGCCAGACACTATTCTAGGCACTGAGGACCTAGTCATAAAAGCAATAGACACAATCTGTTTATTATAATTAGCAGAGTCAAACAATGAAAAAGCAAACCAGTAAATTAGATAGTATATTAGGAAAATGCATGGAGAAAATCAAAACAGGTAAAGGGCTTTTCCTGTGGTGGAGGATAGAACGGAGAGCCTCACTATGAATGTGACATTTGAGAAAAAGACTTAAAAGAGGTGAGGAAGTATTCATATGTAGGTATCGGAGTAAATGAATGAATGAGAAAACGAATAAGCGAACAAGCAAAAATAATTGAATATAGTGATGAATGAATAAGTTAAATAATGGATGAGAAGATACGAATTATTTCTAGTATGCTATAGTGAATTGAATTGAATTGGTCAAACTACACTGACTGGAAATAAATCGCCAGCTATTTCTGTAACTTCTTAGAGCCTGTTTGGGCCTTGAAAATGTGCCTAATAAACTTGCAAAGTGGTTCCAAGGACCTTTCTTCTCTCGACAGGTGCCAGCCTCCAAGGGTTCTGCACACCACACCCAACTTGCTCACAGCCACAGGGGCTTGTGCCAGGTTGGCAGTGTGAGAACAGCCAGTGCCTTCTTGGAGGGCAAGGCTGCAAAACATGGTCCAGTCTGGCTCCAGCTGGGCTCTTTGCCCATCTGTACAATATACCCTGCCTACTCCTCCTTGAAGGGTTGGTGGGCTCCACATGCCTGGTGACCCTGCTCTGGGATGCAACAAGTGCCAGGAAAGGGAAGGTGCTATGGTGATTGCCTCTTCAGTCCCCAGAGGAAGTGCCAGGGGTCCAAAGACAATGCCTGTGAGTGATGCTCCCAACCCACTGCACAATCTTGAAGGATTATTATTTAGGCTGGCAGGGGCTAGAATGGCATACTAAGGACTCTGCTTCTGCTCATCCTTGACTGGTCAGAAATCTGTGAGCAAAAACAGAGAGGCAGGCTGGAAACACTGGGGGAAGCACCGCCCTCAGGAAGGACAGTCATCAGGAGGCAGGATAGCACAGAGCTCGAAATCAGGGTCTTTGAAGGCAAACACAGGTGCAAATCCAAGCTTGGTGGCCTTGAGTCAGCTACTTCACTGCTCTGAGACTCACTTTTCTCTAAAATGGATACAAAAACAAATCCCTTTAAAAAAATCAAATGAGACAATATTTATAAAGAACTGTGCATAATGCTGGCACATAGTAAACACTCAGTAGATGATCATCATCAGCATTAATAGAGCATAATATATCGTTAATAATAATATTGATGATATCGATATAGCATAATAAAATAATGCATTGCATATATTGTTAATGAGTACCATAAGCTTAATCTGAGCAAGCAGTGTGTTGGGGCTAATGAAAAATAGCAACAGCAACACACTGCTTGCTCAGACTACAGGCCAAAAGGAGGGAGAAAAAACGACCTGCTTTTCTCTGAGCTGGTTGGTTACATGCCATTTGGTGGACTGTGTCAGGTCCTGGGCCTGCCCTTTGGCAGAACAGGGATGGCTGAGATGGATGCACAGGGGGCAGTCAGGGTATGAGGGGCTGACAATCCCACCCTATGAGAAGTGGGTGCTGCTCAGCCTGCAGGAGAGGAAGCCACAGCCAGCCACCCTCATTGTCACACAATCGTCAGAGCTGGCCCACAGTAAAGGAAGCTGAAGCACTGGCAGGGGGCCCCAGAGGGCAGAGCCAGGGCTGGGGGAAGGGGCGAAGACACGAAGGAGGCAGGTTTCAGCTCTGTGTGAGAATAAACCTTCCTACAGGTCAACAAGACGCCTCCCCAGTGACTAGCTCTGTGGACAGGGAGCTCCTAACCACCAAAGGTAAAGTAAAAGAGTCTGGACAAGCTCTGCCATACCAAGAGGGGGTTCTCCCTAGTAAGGAGGTTGATCTTCATCAATACCTACCTATTTTCTGATGTGACACTCAGAGTCTCTGACTCATGGCACATTTGCCCTCATGACTCATCCATCCATCCATCCATCCATCCATCCATTCACTCATTCTTGTGCTGCTGCTGTGGTTTTCTAAGACATAGAAAACACAAATTCAGCCTTCCTGGGGTTAACAATCTAATGTAGTGAGTCTCAAACTGTACATGCACCACCTATGGAGGGACAACTGGATAGCCATATGCGAAAAAATGAAGTTGAACCCTTACTTCACATTATATACAAAAATTAACTAAAAATGGATGTAAGACCTAAATGTAGGAGCCAAAACTATAAAACTCTCTATAGAAAACATGGATAAGTCTCTGAGACCTTGAATATGGCAATGAGCCCTCAGACATGACCCCAAAAGCACAAACAACAAAAGAAAACAATACATAAATTGGACTTTATCAAAATTTTAAACTTTTGTGCTTCCGAGGATACTATCAAGAAAGAGGTAAGACAATGCACAGAATGAGAGGAAATATTTGTAAATCATATGTCTGACAAGGGACTTGTACCTAGGACATATAAACAACCCTTGAAACTCAATAATTTTTAAAAGCTAATTTTAAAATGGATGAAGGATCTGAAAGACATTTCTCTAAATAAGATAGAAGAATGGCTAATAGGCACATAAAAAGATTCTCAAAGTTATTAATTATCAGGGAAATACAAATCAAAGCCATAATAAGGTACCACTTCACAGTCAGGAGGATGGTTATAATCAAAAAGTCAGAGAAAACAAAGACGTGGAGAAATCAGAACCCTCATACACTGCTGGTGGGAATATAAAATGGTGTAATTACTTTGGGAAAAAGTCTGGCAGTTTCTCAAAAAGTTGAACATAGAGTTACCATTTGACCCAGTAATTCCTCTCCTAGTTACATATCCAAGAGAAAAGAAAACATATGCTCACACAGAAACTTGCATATGAATGTTCACAGCAGCATTATTTATAATAGTCAAAGGTGGAAACAATTGAAATCTCCACTACCAGATAAATGGATACAGCAAATTAGGTTTTTCAGCCATAGAAAGAATAAAGTACTGATACATGCAACAACGGGGATGAACCTTGAACTTTGAAAATGTTATGCTAAGTGGAAAATGCCAGTCATAAAAGACCATACATACTATATGATTCCATTTATATGAAATGTCCAGAATAAGAAACCTGTAGAGACAGAAGGTAGATGAGCGGTCACTTAGGATTGGGGAGGTGGAGGAGTAAGTGAGTGAAAGCAAAAGAATATGGTGCTTCTTTTTAAGGTGATGAAATGTTCTTAAATTGATGGTGGTGATGCTTACACAACTCTGAAATACTAAAAGCCATTAAGTTATACACTTTAAATAGGTGAATTGTATGGTAAGTGAATTATGCCTCAATAAAGCTTTCATTTAAAAAAAGATTAAAAAGAAGAAGAAAAGAATCACCCAAGGAGTGCTTTGAAACATCACTGCCAGGGCTGCAGGCCCACAGCTGCAGATTTCATGCTGCCAGGGGGTGGGGTCTGGGGATCATAGATTTTAGAGCTCCCCAGGTGGCTCCAATATGTAGCCAGGGTGGAGAACCACCAGTCAGGGGGAACCAATACTTCCCATTTTCTGAAAATCTGCAAGCTGCCTTATGCCCACTCTCGCTGTCTTCACCACAAGCCCATGGCATAGACATTACAGGTCCCTAGTCTGTCATCAATTCCAAAATCCAAGAAGATCAGAAAAAGCAGAGCTTTTCCATAAATTTGCAGCAAACTGTTTTCATGTCAAAAATCCCAGCCTGAACCTACATGAAGCTATTTATGATCTTTACTAATTCTACTTAATGTGAGTATTCATCCATTTCACTGCAGAAATCAGCAAGCGCTTGTTTACAGGCTGCTCCCCTTACCTGGCTGTGGCTGTTTTATAAAGTATGGTATATGCAACATTACTCCCTAAAAATCTGAAAAGTTCTGACTTCCAAATACATCTGGCTTCAAGCATGTCAGATAAGGGACTGTGGACCCACATTTGTTCCCATTTTACAGATAGAGGAAGCTGCAGCTGGAAGAGGAGAAGCAACCTGCCTGAAGTCTTCCAGAGCCTGGACTCAAACCCTGGCCCTTCTCTGCAGACAGGAAGACACTCTCTGCCTTGCTTGCGTACTTCCCTGCTCTTTGCTAACCCAGGGTAACTCAGGGGCTCCTATATGTCCTGGTGGGTGGACGCCTGCTGCTCCAGACCCATTTGGGGCCAGCTCCTTGGCAGTGCCTCGCCCACCACATGAGGTGCCTGCCCTGCCAGAGTGGGAGCTAGAGCCAGAGGCTTCTTTGTAATTTGCTCTGCCAGCCCGACCTCCTTGTCTCTCTCCCAGCTGCAACGGAAAATCTGAGAAGGTGGTCTGCTTTTCTGGCAGATGTCAGCCCCAGCAGGCTGGGATGGTGCAGCTCAGCAGGGACAGGCCCGCTGCAGCCTGGCAAAGGGGCCGCTGCTAGGTTGGAAACATATATGGGGGAATTAGCAGGGAGGAAGATTGTTAATTCTGTAACAGCAAGAGTCGTACTAAATATCTTGTCTGCAACAAACAACAAAGATGCTTCTCACCTGCCAGTGACATTTGTTAATATATTTAATAACAATAACAGAAGCTACTATTTAAGGAGACCCTGCTCTGGGCCAAGAGCTGAACTCAGCACTTTTTGGACATTGACATCCCCCAGGGTGTGAAGTATTACTGTCCCATTTTTCAGAACCAAAACTGAAGCTCCAAGAGATGGTGTGAATTGTGTGAGGTCACACAGCAAGAACACAGCTGAGCAGGACTGGATGCAACTCCTCCTGATTCTGAAGATCAGCTCTTTCCTCTGCCCCGACACAGGGGGTCATTTTAGCCAAATGCCCGGCCTGTGAAGAAGCTGAACCATCCCTCTCTTCAAGTCAGAGTTACTCAAGGGCAAAGAGTAGAACAGTTTTAATTCACTTTGCTTCCTTCCCTCTGCTTTTGAATTGGAAATGTCCCCAAAACCATGTAGCCCTCTGCAACTTTCCTCTCAAAAAGCTCTGGATATGTTACTAGCCCATTTCACAGATGAGGAGACTGAGGCCTGCAGAAAGAAAGTAGCTGCACAACTGCCACGCTCAGTAAGACTCCTCCCCTGTGTGGCTCTCAGATGGATGCCTGTTTCCTGCAGCTCCACAACAGGGTGAACCTGTGCTGGGAGAACCACGAAGCTTTTGCTTTTGTGCTTTAGACAGCCTAAGACTATAGGAGTCACAGGAACACAATGCTGTGTATGGGTCTGCCGTTCCCTCATTCACTCATTCAAAAACCCTCCATGCAACCCATCTCTGAGCTCTGGCTGGGCACTAGAGACTTCACAAGGGATCAAACACACCTTGACTACCAGGAGCTCAGAATCTAGGTGATCAACGTGCACATCCCCAGTTCCGACTCAAACATGGAGTGTGAGGAAAGACAGTTCCATCAGATCCAGAGGACACACAGAAGGAGACCCCAGGCTGCCAGGAGTCAGGGAAGGAAACATTTGAGCCGAGAGCTGAAGGAGGAGCTGATTTTGCTCAGGTGGACAAGCTGGGAAAGACACCCCAGGCCAAGAGCACAGTATCTGCCACACCCAGAGGCAGGAAAGACAATAGGGACCCCTAAGCTAATTGGGGTGGCCAAAGCACACAGCAGCATCCTGGACCCAATACCCCACCAGCATCTTAGGACCATCTCCTCACCTAAGTGGGTCATGACCAGAAGAACCCTACAGAAGAGACGGACTTGAGGATGGCTGTTACTTTTAGGGAAACAACATCCTAAATAAAGTTCTCACCAAGGAGAAGACCCTACCCTAAGCCCTGAAGTCCAGGCAGCCTCTATGGCTTTGGACCAGCCGGTGACGACTTCTCTTGGTCATTAATCACAGCATGTGCTAATGTTTGATAAATTGCCCAACAGTTGCATTAGCTAATAACTCCCCGAACAAAACCAGAGAGTTCATCTGTTTTTATAAGACGCCCAAGAGCATCCTGGGAACAGGCACGGTGGTCGTGAATAAAAGAGAAACATTCATTTATGGTAATTGGTTTCAGCTCCTCACTTGGCTGCTTGTCCTGACCTAAATGTATCCAGTTGTTCCCTCTGCCTGGCTCTGGTTTGGGGGTCACTCCTAATGGTTTAATTCAACAAAAAATGTCTGCCATTTCCTGTAACCTCTGTCTTTTTTCACCCTCCTCCCAAACGGTTTTCTTGCAAGCAGCATCTCTGCAAGTCGCTCCCAGAGCTGTTTCCTTCTCGGGGAACAAAGTCAAGATTGTTGACAGAGAAAAAAGGTCTTAACTCCAGGCCAAGAAAAAATGGTGGGGGGAGGGGATAAATGAAGGTAATAATCATTTGTTTGTCTTCCACCGGGACTTCACAAAGCAGGTTTTGTCCAAGACTGGTGGTCAGGGACTCTGACACAGAACATGGCCCTGGTGACCAAGGGCAATTTATGGGGAGGGAAGGAACACAAATCCTCATTCATGGAGCCGGCTGCAGAGGAAGTGACTGGGAGGAACATTTGTGCCCGGCCAGCCGGGCCCTCCCTCTGTCCCTCCCACGGGTCTGAGGCTGTGGAGGGCTAGGGGAGAGGCTCGCTGGGTGCTGTGAGCTTTGGCCACACTTCAAAACCCGAGTGCGGCCCTGCCCCTCCTCGGGCCAGCTTTTTTTCCCCCAGTCGTGAGCATAAATGATGCCCCTGCAGGGCAGTGCCTGAGAGGGTCAGAGAAGGGCCGGTCCCTCAGGCCAGCTGGGCTCTCCTATCCCTCAGGTGGATTTATGAGCCTCTGCTGGCATTTGGGCCCAAGAGGGAGTGGGGGCCGCAGGGTGGGGGCGGGGCAGGGGCTGGAGAGGATCTGGAATACATTGCGCCGTCAGCAGGGACAGCTTGTAAACTTTGTTGGGATGCATCTGGTAGAAAGGCGTTGTATAAATATTAGATCATTATCGGCGTATTGTGTTTCCCTCTCAGGCAGAGGAGGGGTTGGCAGACCCCAGATGCCTTTCGTCAAGAAGACAAGGATGGCTTCGAAGACTCCTTGGAAGGTTGCCGCTTGCCCACGGACAATCCCGGGAGCTAGGGTGGGTGAGGGGAGTGGGTCAGAAGCTGGGGAGGGCAGTGGGGACCACCAGCCTAGCCTACCAGCTCTCCTCTGTGAAGATGCTGTCCACCAAGCTGTCAGGGGAGTGGAAGCAGCGGCCTAACCAGATGGATGGGATGGAAAAGGCCAGCAGGAGCAGGCAGGTGGGGATGACTGTGTGACCCTGTCGCTCTCTGAGGGTCCCCCTCACTTCACAGTACTGATGCCACCTTATGCTAGGTCCAGGGGACATAGTGGTGGATACAGCCCCACAGGGGGAACTCAGCAGCCTCAGGGCCCTCCTGGATGGGCATTCTTGGTTGCAGAGCACTGAGTGCCTCCATTTCCTACTGCCTGTGCACCTCCAACCTATGGGAGCATTTGCGAGCCAACTGCAAGCAGCACTCTTCAGGAAGCGGGGCCTAGACAGTGCTGCCAGCAACAAGTCATTTTCACACCATCACCATCATCATCATCATCATCATCATCATCATCATCATCATTGTCATCAAAATGCAGCCCTCCTGTAGGGTCCTTCTGGCTGTGACTCTCCACGGCCACTTGGGTGAGGAGATGGTCCTGAGACCCTAGTGGGGTCTTGGGTCCAGGATGCTACTCTATGCTCCAGCCACCCCAATCTGCTTAGGGGTCCCCATTGTTTTTCCTGCCTCTGGGTGTGGCAGATGCTGTGCTCTTGGCCTGGGGTGCCTTTCCTAGCTTGTCCACCTGAGCGAAGTCAGCTTCTCCTTCAGCTCTCGGCTGAAATGTTTCCTTCTCTATGAAGCCTTCCCTGACTGCTGGCAGCCTGGGGTCTCCTGTGTGTCCTCTGGATCTGATAGGATTATCTCCCTTACCCCCCAACCCCAGGAACTTGCACTATATTTGAGTTGGAATTGTGGGTTTGCACACTGATCACTTCGATTCTGAGCTCCTGAGAGTCAGGGAGTGTTTGACCCCTGTGGTGTCTCCAGCGTCCATCAAGAACTCAGAGAATGAATGCACTGTGGGGTTTTTGAATGAATGAGTGAGCGAATAACTGGATGTCATCGTTGTCATCACAACAACGGCTCCATTTGTTTATACACATTCTCAATATTAAGCCACTTCATTTTCACAGCGTACTCATGTGGTTGACACTATTAGTGCCCATTTTACAGCTGAGAAAACTAAGGCTTCATGAGTGACTCCCCAAGGTCAAACAGTTAGTAAGGCTTTCAAACCCAAGTTTGTTCATCTCCCCCATGGTGTTGAAAAGCTTTTCTGTCAGCAGGTATCACAAAGTTCAAGGAAGCCCGAGAGGAGAAGCCAGCTCTGCTAGTGGCTCAGGAAGGACTGCAGGATGAGTCAGACCTTAACAAGGAGATCCTCTGAAGACAAGTCTCCTTCCCTACCCCTTGGGGGTCACTCCTAATGGTTTAATTCAACAAAAAATGTCTGCCATTTCCTGTAACCTCTGTCTTCCCTACCCCAACTCCTTCAAGATGCTCTGCTGCCACCTAGTCCCCTCTACCTTCTTGTCTCTTAGCTCAGGGGCATTTCCAAACTGCCAGCCCCATGCTGCTCCCACAGCCTGATTTCTTAGAGCCTGGCCTCCTCCCACATGCTGTCTCGTCCAATCCGCTCTGTAGCTCCCTAAGGGGACATTATAGTGCCCAGATAGGAAAACCAAAGCACAAAGAAGTGACATGACTTGCCCCAGCCACACAGCCAGTGACTAGCAAGACTCAAACTGGGGTTCGTCATGATGTGAGACCCCTCAGTACGAGTGTGCTCCAAGTACAGGACTGCAGACTGAGAAACCAGGATTTAAGGGCTGGGTCCGCCAGTGTCTCATATACGACCTTAAGCAGAACCTTGCTCCCCAGACATCAGCCTATCCTCCAGAGCAAAGTCAGTGAAGGGGAATTTGGTGGTTTCTGAGGTGCCTGCGAGATGATGTCATCTTGTCCCTATGCAGTTCTGCGAAGCTGGAATGCCTGGCGTTAGCATCTCTGTTCTGCAGAAGAAACTGAGGTCCTGGGGGATTACATAACCAAAGCATTGGAGTATGTCCAGAAGAGGAGGCTCAGGTGTGGTGAAGACTGGACCCATGAACACTGATGGGCAGTGAGGGTGCTGAAGTCCTTTAGTCTCCATCAGTGCAGGGGGCCCCAGGGTAGTGGGTCTGCCCCAGATCTGAGCAGGACACTCCCAAGTCAGATATAATAAGTAGAGTGTAGCCCCCATGGACAGAAGATCAGGTTCTGAGGGTCAGAGGAAGTTCATCAGCATCTAGTCTAAACCATAAATGATATCCCTGCCAGGTATTGTCTGTCTATGTCCTGAATGCCTCCAGTGACAGAAAGTTCGGTACCTGTCAGCACAGCCAGTTCCACGGGGGTGCTATTCTGATTTTAGCTCCAGCAAAGGAAGCGTTTTCTATGAAGAAGCAACAGGAAACATCTAGGAGAATAGGCTGGGAGTGACGGGAAGGCATTGGAAGCTATACCTGGACACAGTAATAAAATCTTCCCTCCCAGGGGGCCTTCCCTTTTTCCAGTGACCACAAATGTATATGCAGCACTTCACAGTTTACATTTATCCAAATGCATCTCTCTAACCACCTTGCCAGAAGACCAGGGCAGAAATTATCAAGCAGCTGGGGCAAGGCGAATGGCAGGTGTCCAGAGAAGGTATGGGCCTTCTCTGCCTAGGTCACTCAGCCAGGGAGAGGCTGCGCCAGGACCAGAGCCCAGACCTTCCCTGTCCCAGTGCGGCTGCCATAATGGTGCTTGCCCAAGTCATCAAAAAGCCACCCACGTAGGGTGCCCGAAAAGAAGAACATTACAGGTCACTTCCAAATTTGGAATGGGGCACCCTCAGAATTCCAGGGTCTGCTATTTTTAGGCTGATCAGCTGTTCCACCCCTGCTCCCCCACCCCAGGCCCCCCACACAGATTTCCCAAACAATCAAATCCATGTGTTGCCAGTTCCAGCCCTGGCGCTCGGCGAGGTGAGCACTGCATGCTCATAGAGCCACCAAAGGACGCACGGCCCTCCAGACTGGGACAGTCTTGCCTTTTCCCGATGGTCCAGACTCCAGAATCTCCAGCCACATTTCATCTTGGGGCAGACTCTCGACACCTCAAGCCCACCCATATCTCCGAGGAAACTCCAGAGGCCAAGGGGAAGGAGGAAGCTACCCCATTTGATGGAGAAGCAGACTGAGAACCAGAGAAAGGTCCAGGGGTGCCCTGATCCCCTGGCCCAAGTTCCTTCCAGGCCTCACAAAGCCCATCTAATTGCTTCCGGTCTAAGCTGGGCTGGGAAGGGCTGGTGGAGGCTCCTGCTCCTGCTGCCTCCTCAGGAAGTGGCCCTGTGTTGAGAGAGTAGCACAGTCCCATACAGACCTGGGGTCAAATAAAATCCCTGCCCTGCTACTTAGCACCATAAGACTTGGAGCCAGAAGCTCTGCCCCACAGTCTGTTCTCCCATTTCTAAAATGTGAATAATAATAGGACCTCATCCATAGTGTAGTTGTGAGGTTTCAATCACAGCATGCGTGTAAAAGGCTTCACGCAGCACACAGCAAGTAGCAAGCATCCTGTACATCTTTAGCTACTACGACTTCTTAATGATATAAAGAGAGGAGTGGAGCCCTTGTTGAATTATCACAAAAATGGGAGGGAGGCAGCAGGGGTAGGAACATCTATATAACCCCCTTCCCTTTCAGCACCGTCCCTGGGGATCTCAGCTGGCGCCCCCTCCAGCCCCCTGGCAGTGTCAGTCAGGGGTGCTGGCTGTGCCCACTCCAGCAGCCCTGGCCATCTTGACCACTCCTATAGACACAGGAGACCCCAACCTGGGTGACACTGTCTGTGCCTTTGGACCTGGGCTCCCTGTTCAATGAGGGCAGGAGCCACAGCCCCCACCTAGTCCACAGCCCCACGGGGTTGGGTATACAGCAAGCACTTGAGACCTATAAAACATCAGATTTCAGGAAGGACACAGAGAAGTTAAAAAGCATGGACTTTGTAATATGACAGACTGGTTTCCATCCCAGCTCTGCCATTTTCTGGCCATGTGACTCTGGCCATGTGCCTTGACCTCTCTGAGACTCCATCTTCCTATCTGTAAGTGGGTCTGAGAATACCAACTCTGCAGGATTGTTGTGGAGGGTAAAGAGAGTAGATGTGAGCACTTCTTAAACAATGTAGATCCGCATCCCAGATTGTCAACTTAACAGCTGTTAGCGACCATAGAAGCCCCACAAAGAGATAAGAGAGGAAAGGGCTCCTGCAAGGCCACACATCAGCAGATCTTGCTGACCCAGGACCCAAGAGCCAGGCCCCAGGCTGGATCTTTTCCACACAAGATGAGCAGAATCTATAACGAATGCAAACAGAAAAATACTGGAGGTATCTCCCTGGTCCAGAAAGGTCCTAAGGCCAGTTGGGGAGAAAGGCTTTCTGGGAAGGCCTTGCCCACCAAGCCCCCCAGGACAGCATCCGCACAGCCAGGGCCCTCTTCCTGCGGCCAGCACACACACACAGTGCCAATGTGTTAGGACTTATGCACGCTCCCCGCCATGAGAACCAGCCACCTCCCTCCACCAGCCGCCGCCTAATTCTTCCAATGTGGCTGAGAGCTCTGAGACTCTGAGGGAGGGAGGGCAGGAGGGAGGAGAGGGAGGGGCGAGACCACCTCTGCTGACAGCTCGTTTACAGCCCCCCCATCAAGTGCACATTCCCTAAGGAGACTGGCCTCTGGGAGCAGAGAAGCTGGGGGGCCAGCTCACAGCTACCAATGACACATCACAGGCGCTGGGGGAGGCCTGACCCCTGTCACTCAGCGTGGTCCTGGGGACTGCCACAGCTGGACAGAACCAGGAAAGTCTGGGTTGTCCTCACCAGGCAGCAGAGGCCTGGCAGCTCTGGAGCAGACCTGAGCCCGAAAATAACAAACCCTTAGCCTTCCAATCCCGATCCAGCCCCACGTCTTGCCAGGGCAGCCAGCAGGTCTTGGTACCACAGGGCTGCTTGGGCTGAGGGGGCAGGTCCAGGGGCGGCAAGATGGAGAGGAAGACTGGGGATTCAGAGCTGCCTCCCACTCCTAGCGGCTCATGTGGCAGGTCTCCATGGGCAGCCTCTGAATGAGTGAGGCTGTGGGGATTGCTCATTAGCATGAGAAGACCGGGCTTCAATTCCAAGTCTCTCCCTGGCTTGCTGTGTAACCCTGGGTTGGACTCAGCCTCTCTGGATCTCTGAAGAAAGAGAGTAAGAATGTTTCTCTAAAAACAGTAAGACTAAGGTTCCCAAGAGAAAAGGACATCGAGGCAACTGTTTACCATCTGACTCCAGGCCCCTCACTCTAATTCACATTATCCTCGAAAGCTGAGCATGAATTAGGATGGGGGCGGTGGGAGGGGCTCAACAGACATGAACTCAGAGAACAGTCATTGATGCTTATATAGGGCGAGGGCTGGACAAGGCTGGGGACAGTGAGCTGAACCAACCTCAGTCCTTGCCCTTCAGGACCTCCCAGTCTGCTTAAGGACTGATTGTGACAAAAGGTATCTGGTGAGTGTGACACTGGAGGCACAGACATTTCTTCCAAGAAAAAAGTAGGAATGGGCCTTCAGATTCCACAAGAGAAGCTAGGAAATCACGTGGGGGAGGTGGCAGTTACAGCCCTTCTCTTATGGTGCATGGTACAGAGCAGGGACCCAGGGATGGATGGATGATGGACGCGTGGGTGGATGGATGAGTGGTAGACAGGTGAAAGGGATGGTAAATGAGGCAGTGGATGGATGATAAGTAGATAGACGATGACATAGATGGGTGGATGGATAAATTAGTGGGTGGGCAGATGGATGGTTGGATGAGTGAGTAGATGGATGAGCAGATGGATGAATGGATGGATGGATGGATGGATGGATGGATGGATGGACAGACAGATGGATGGACAGATGGATGGATAGATGGCCAGATGTAAGAACAAATATTATTGAACTGATTCTTACAACAATTCTGTCAAATAAAAGAATGAATGTGACAGCCCCCTACCCCAAGTTATCAAGATGAAAAAAGTGACTTGTTTAAGGTCATATGGTAAATTAATGGCAAATCCAGGACCAAAAATCAAGGCTTCTGACTCCTGTCTAGTACTCTTCCCACTCTATAACCCCTACCTATTTCATTCTTCTATTCCCCTCCTCCTCCACATAAATAGTTATGGCAAAAGAAAAGGAAAGGAAAATGAGAGGAAAGAAGAGAAGGAGGGAGAGATGGAGGGAGGGAGGGAGGAGGGAGAGAAGGAGGGAGGGAGGGAGGGAGGGAACCAATCATGACTTTGTGGTAAGGGTCCTGGATCATTTGATTTGTCTTGGCCTCTTTCTCTGTTAGTAGAAATGGGCTTAGATCACAGACAGGAAAAGTGCTTTGAAAGGCATGAAAAGCCCCTGCAAATGGGAGGAAGAAGAGAGTCATTTCTGTCATAGCTCCTCACCAACTGAGTGATGCCCCTTGGCTTCCAGACAGAAATGAATCCGAGGGCCCAGTCAGGAGAACGACCCCACTGACTCTTCATCCAGGACCCCACTCCAGCATGGAGGCTGGGAGGCAGGGGCAGGGGAGAGGGTGTGGGAAGACAAGCATGGCCCTGGTGCTGTGCTCTGGGCTCCACCCCCACTGTTCTTCCGCTTCTTTAGTAGGTAGGTGGCTAGAGCATGGATGCTGGAGCCAAGGGCCTGGGTTAGAATTCAGGCTTTGCCCCTTCTTATCTGTGTGGCCTTAAGCAGGTCCCCTAATCTCCCTGTGCCTCAATTTCCTGATGTGTAATGAGGTGCACTTTCCTCACAGAGTTGTCACAAAGATTAAATGACTTAACATACACAAAGGGCTTAGAGCAGCACTCCACACATAAGAAGCACAATTACGTGTTAGCCGTTAATACCATCTGAGGCTTCTCCTTGGTGTTGAGTCCTCCAGGAAGCTTTCCTGACCCCACAGGCTGGGTTACACTCCACTTTGTTGCCACAGGCTACTGTGCTTCCCTCCAGCAAGCCCCTTATCTTCCTGTAGTTAAGTCCTATTCTTGAGCCCACTTCACAGAAAAGGAAACTGAAACTCATAGAAATTAGATGACTTGTCTCCTTGCCCTGATCATCCATCCTTGGCTCACACATCTCCAACCACCGCATGTATCCTGGGCAGGCGGTACTATCTGAGCTGAGTTTTGCAGGGTAAGAGTTAACCAGGAGAAAGTGGGGCCTGAGATAGGAGGCATTTCCAGCAGAGGCCGAGCAGGATAAAGCAGCCGAGGTGAGAAACTCCTGGTGTGTGAGGTACCTCTAGCAGTTAGGTGGTGCTGGAGCACAAAGTGAGGCAGGGTGCCAGGAGGGGACAAAGATGGAGAGGTGGGCTCTACCACATCACCACAGCCTGGGATGCCAGGCCAGGAGGCTCAGACATGAAGCTGCAGCCACAGGGAGGCCAGCAGACCGTTTTCAGCATCACATGGAAATGGCCAGATTTCCCTTGAGGGCCCTCAGTGAGCAATAAACACTGTGAAAAGCTTACTATTATGGCTAATAATGGTTTATCACTCTGCGCCATAATTGCCATTTACATGTCCATCTTCCACTAATTCATAAAGCCCACTAGGGCAGGATGTGTGCGTCTCGCTCATCCCTGTGTCCCTATGCTTGACACAGAGCAGACACTCAAAAGATGTTCTGTCAAATTATTAATAATTACTTAACAAGAAAGGGTAGCACATGATGCCAACTGTTGTGAGTTGTTTTGCAGAGAAAAAACTCTGGAATCAGGCAGCCCTCAGTCCAAACACTGATGCCCCAGTCTCACCGCGGAATGGCCTTGGCAAGTCGCATTCCATCTCTGAGTCTCAGCTTCCTCCTCCTCCAAGTGAGTTGAATAATTCCTTCCTCTTGGGGTCAGGGTGGAGCTCCCAGCACAGTGCTTGACCCACAAGTAGGCAACTAATACCAACTCAACAAATAGCAACTAAAAGAACGATATGAAGATATCTGGGCCGGGCATGATGGCTCATGCCTGTAATCCCAGCACTTTCGGAAGGTGAAGCAGGCAGATAGCTTGAGCTCAGGAGTTCGAGACCAGCCTGGGCAACATAGCAAAACCCCATCTATTAAAAAAAAAAACAAAAAAACAAAACGTAGCCAGGTATGGTGGCTCACGCTTGTAGTCCCAGCTACTTGACAGGCTGAGGTGGGGGGATCACATGAGACTGGGAGGTGGAGGTTGCAGTGAGCAGAGATTGCACCACTGCACTCAAGCCTGGGCGACAGAGGGAGACCCTGTCTCAAAAAAAAAAAAAAAAATCTTGCTGCGCAAAGTTGCAAAACCACTGCCTATTTCAGACATTGGCAAACAGGAGAGAGAGTGTAAAGGGGCAGAATTTTAAATCTGAGAAATACAGATTTGAATCCTGGTGCTGTTCTTTCCTAGCTGTGCAACCTTAGGGAAGTAAATGAACCTCTCTGGTTTCCTAATGTGTTCATTCCGGGCATTATCAATAACACCAGTCTTAAAGAGTTATTGCATGGACTAAAGGAGATAACAGATGTGAAAGTGCTTTGTATACAAATGTGGGCGATTATTATTATCATGACAGTTCATAAAACCCGGGTGGAGATTTTTGTTATAAACAAGTTGTCTCCCATCCCACCGGCAGACCAGGGGCTGGCCCAGTGCTTTGTTCCCAGGAAAGGCATAGCTGGAGGGGCCGGCTGGGTTGGGGCAGAGGCCAGGGCGGGCTCCTCGCTCCCACCATCTGCACCGCGGGGTCGGCCCATCTGTCCAGCAGTGGGCACACATGTGGCCTCATCTGAGGGTATGAGGTCGTCGGGGTCAAGCAGGAGAAAATTGGGGGCAGATGAGGGGAAGGTTCCAGCTTATTTTTAGAAAAGGGGGAAAGAGAGGAAGACAGGAAGGGCCTTGTTCGTCAGTATTTCCACCATGTGGATGGCAGGCAGGAGGGTGGGCAGGCAGCCAGGCCAAGGCTAGAGACAAAGATGTGTCCACTTCTGCGGCTGCTGCCACAACCACCGCAGGATGGCCATCCCTGCCCACCCCACCAGCCTAGGGCTGGTCCCAAGCCTGCACCCTGCCCCTTGGGGGACCCCTCTCTTCCCAGAACAAAATGAATTAGAATGGTAAATCAGATTGAATTTTTTAATTAATTGATTCATTTTTAAATTAATTTTAAAGCATCATAAAGAACCAAGATTACAAATTCCATCCTTCAAACATGCATTAAGCACCTATTCTGTGCTATTTCTGTCAGGCAATGGGAACGAAATTAATAAATTTAACAAGGCCCAGTTGGTGGAAGAGCCCCTAATTCCAGTAGGAAAGAAGGATTGGAAGTTCCGTGAAAGTACAGACTACGTCTGTCTTGCTCACAGCTGTATTTCCAGTGCCTAGCACATAGGCAGCACTCAATAAGTACCTACAGAATCAGTTGCAACTGTCCAACCCAAGGCAGGGTGAGGGGTTATATAAAGATGCAGACACAGAGCAAAAGGGACCTGCAGAAACCGCCAGTACCAGCTGTGTGATCTAGGAGGGCTCCCAGAAGAGTTGGCAATTGTGAGCTTTGAAGGCTGGAGGAGGTAACAGAGAGTGTACAGTATAAGCATAATGTAGGAGGTGGGGAAGTTTAAACCATGCATGAGACATGCAAGTGGGAGAAGAAGACCAAGGGCAGGAAAGAATGGGTTTGGGAACTGTGTCCCACTTTGCACATTCAACCTCAGGTGACTGCACAGCCCAGTCCTGTCAGTGCAGCATTCTCACTTCCAGCCCTAGCTATATCCAGTGGGAACCCTTGTAATACGGAACCTGAAGGAAACTGCATCAGTCCAGAGGTGTTGAGCTAGCAGGACCATATCTGGGCTAGAGGAGGGATCCGCTAGTTGCAGTGTAAAGAGCCTGAGGGGTGGAATCTGATGGCAGCAAGGCCAATGGGCCCTCCCAGGACAGGGCGTGAACAAAGTAGGGCATGGCACCTAGTAGGCCCATAAGATGTACAAATCTCCTCCTCCCAGTCCTCCCCGGGGTCTCGAAGTCCTGGAACCTCTTCGAGTTAACCTGCCCTGTGTCCTAACAGGTGGCACTACAGAGTGATTAAGATGGTGACTGTTACCACCCATTAAGAGGGTGAGCTAGGTTGCTGAGATGTGAATCCTGGCTCTTCTATTTCCTGTGGTTTAGGATCAGTTGCTTTCCCTCTCTGTGCCTGTTTCTTTGTCTGCAGGATGGATGTAGCTATAGTCTGTAATACACAGGTTTTTTGTTTTTGTTTTTGTTTTTGAGACAGAGTCTCGCTCTGTCGCCCAGGCTAGAGTGCAGTGGCGCAGATCGATCTCTGCTCACTGCAATCTCCGCCTCCCGGGTTCAAGCGATTATCCTGCCTCAGCCTCCTGAGTAGCTGGGATTACAGGTGCCTGCCACCACACTCAGCTAATTTTTTTGTATTTTTAGTAGAGACAGGGTTTCGCCATGTTGGGCAGGCTGGTCTCAGACTCCTAACCTTGTGATCCACCTGCCTCGGCCTCCCAAAGTGCTGGGATTACAGGCATGAGCCACCATGCCCGGCCTTGAAACACACAGATTTGTTGGGACAATGAGCCAATCTATATAAAACACTCTAAGCGGTGCCTGGCACTCAGCATTAGCTGCATCATATCAACCTACAGCAGGTTGTGTGCAGCCGGGGCAGCCTGGTCTGGGGAAGAGTGAGTTGAGCGTGCACAGCCCTCTCCAGCAGGAATCTCGGTGGAGGGTGGAGCAACCAGAGGGTGGTGGGCTTGGTGTCAATGAAGAGACTAGGCTAGGCCTGAGGAAGCTGGAGGCCTGCTCCTCGGCAGTGAGACCAGCCCAAGGCTGGACATCGGCAGGCCCGGTGCCATGAGCATCTTTATCGCTCCCGTGAGCATCTTTGGGAAGAGCTCAAAATGACAAGAATTTTCTAAATTGCTTGCTTTGCTATTCCATTTGCTGAATGCTGTGCCATTCTCAGCCCTCTTCCTCAGCCCCTGTCCTCAGACTTTTCAGTAGAACTTTGAAATGTATCAGGAACAAGAAGGTGAAAGTCTAGAGACCCCAGAGAGAACTGTTAATCTCAAGTCCAGGTGGCAGCACACCTGCCTGAGCTGCCAGTGGAAAAGTGTGAGAGAGTGTGGAGTGTGTGTGTGCATACATGTGCACAGGTGAGCATGTATGTGTCCCCGACAAGAGCATACATGGACAGACACAGTTGCTGATGTGCATGTCAACAAGGGGCTGTACTAATACAGTGGTCGTGGCCATGAATCTCTGTGATTGTGTGCACATGTCAGCGTGCATGTGCCTGCATTTACCATGAGTGTGTTCCCACGTGAATAGCAGCCTGGCCACAAAAGGCACAAGAGATGTCTGGCATATATTATGCATTTAACAGCCTGGTGCTTAGTGGGTGTTCATCGACTGTGATCTCTATGTCCATTCATCTAAGTGTGCACACTTGACATTGTGTGTGGTTTGGCTGTGAGTGACTCCCACACCAGTGCTCCTTGACGGGTCCAAAGGAACACCCTACCGGGGGCAGCTGAAGGTTGAGAGGCAAGTTCCCAGCTGCCACCCAAGGATCTCCTTCAGATCTTCCAGAGCCCTGCTGTGGGAGGCCAGATACCAAGCTTCTAGCTCTAGTCTTGCAGCAATTAATGAGTGTCTATTCCTTTCTGGGCCTCAGTTTCTCCACCTTTGTCAGAAGGGACAGCCTAGATCTCTGAGGGGCTTCCCACTCCGAAGACCCCTGGCTCCACAGAGGATGGAAATTGGGAGCAGCTGCCACTCAAGCAAGCATGGAGACATTGGGGAGGGGGGTCGCTGGGCTTCCCCAGCCTCTGGACACTGCCCCGTGGCTTATGTCAAATTGTCAGACCCAATCCTGCTTTCCTCCTGGGCAGAGCTGCCTTCAATGGACGTCAGAGAGGTGGCCTGTCCAGCCACTGTGTTTACAGAGTTCAGACGCCGCCGGGAACCTGATCCAGGCATTCCAGGGTGGGCAGCCCCACTGGGCCTGTGCTGTGTCCACACTCATTTCCCAGAGACTGAACACGGCTGGCCCCCCCAGCTTGCTGGGTCCAGCTGCCCAGCTATCCTCCCACCGAAGGCCCAGCTCTTACAGGCAGGCACCTTGGATAGCCACAGATGGCATCAGGGCCCAGGGAGCCAGTAGCAGGGCTGGGTGGGGGTGCAGGGTGCAGAGGGAAAAAGGAGGGGGTATCCTCGCTCCAGACAGGTTCTCACCATTCCTTCAGGTGAGGGTGCTCTCCTGCCCCCTCTGCCAGGTGCTAGTGCCCTGCTGCCTTGTTGACCGATGCGCACGTTGGCTCACTCACACAGTCCTCTCCATCAGGGTTTCAGCAAACCGTATGGGCCTTGGGCCAGATCTGGCCACCACCTGTGAGCTAAGACTGCTCTTTACATTTGTAAATGTTTGGGGGGAAAATTAAAAAAAGAAGACGATTTTGAGACACATGAAAATTATATGAAATTCAAATTTCAGTGTCCATAAACAAAGTTTCACTGGAACACAGCCATACTCATTCATATTTCCGTATTGTCTGTGGCTGCTTTTGCGCCACAATGGCAGAGTTGAATAATTGTGACAGAGACCATATGGCCTGCAGAGCTGAGAATATTTACTATATGCCCCTTCACAGAAAATGTTTGCCAACCTCTGATCTAAATTATTCATGAGTGGCAGTATAAATCCCAGGTCTCAATCATGGGAACCCACATAGGAGCAAGGGGATGCTAGAAACATCACTTCCTTTGTTTCCTGTAACTTAATTTCTTACCCCAAGTTTCTGGGGTCATTCCACATTTCTGGAATCTTACATGATGTCAAGATGTGGGGCCCAGGCAGGGAAGGGCACTTAGTCCCTGAGAGTTGACTCACGTTGCTTATACCTGGGAGCCCCCACTTGACCCTGCATATCTGGCTGCCTCTGCCACCAAAATGCAACATCTCCTGGATGCGCCCACAGCCCTTCCCCGCAGGGCTCTTGTTACCTCCCCAGCAAAGCTGCCTGGGACACAGAGACCTGGTCCTGTCTCTCTCCTCCTCCCCTTTATGTTTCTGAGAGGTACTCTCATTTATCCTTCTTCTCCCCTTTACTTCCTCTGTAAACACTCTCAGTTCTAAAAGCTCAGAGATTTGCAGAACAAAGGCCAGAAAGGCTTGCAGGCTTTCTGTGTCCTGCCTGTCACATAACTCCTCTAGGGCAATGAGCTCAGAGCCAGGGGCCTGGGAGAAGGAGGAGGGCCTGGGAGGAAGGACAGACAGACCCAATGGAAACTCAAAATCCAGCCAGACATGCATTCATTCACTTTCTACTCCACTGTCTCCAAAAGTTCATTCCCTTATCCCCCCACTCACTCATTCAGTCATTCCTTGTGGAACACCCAAGACCCCCATCAGATTCAACAGGAAGATAGAGATGAGCAAGGCACAGTCCAGCCCTCATGTTGTCCACAGTCCAAGGCAATGGCTGACAATAATTGTTTAACAACTGGCACTTCCGGAGGAAAATGCTCTTTATCTGTAGGATTTGCTGATTTCCGTGGTATAAATACCCCACCATGGCCAATTTCAAGCCACCTACACGTGACCACTGAACATAAAGAGTTGAGAAAAGATGTGTACCATCAACTCTCACAGCTGGTAGGAGCCAACTCCAACACACCATTGCTCCTAGGGGATTCAGACACACAAACAGACGTCCCATACACTTGAGTAGCTGCGAAATGAGAAAAGCAAAGGGGCAGTGGGAGCACAGAGGAAGAGCACCGACCCTGGCTTGGAGGGTCCATCCCCAAGGGCTTGTTAGAGGAGGTGGCATTAGAATTGGACCCCAGAGGAAGAGTAGGAGTTTTCTGGGCAAAGATGGGAGGAAAGGTCTTCACAACCAGCTCACTCCACCTGTCTCTGCTTTCTCTGTACTCCTATGTAACCCCCACAGGCTGAGCAACACTTTTATATACAATTTGGGCATCATTTTTCCCCAGAGGTTCTTAAAGCCAGGAAGTGCCTGCCTGGGCCACGTGAGGTTGGTGGAGGGAGCTGGCTGGAGCCCACATGATGGTTACTGCCTGTGATTGATGTGCTATTGCTCCTGATTATCCATACCCCAGCTCCCTGCCCCTGTAGGAGGATTTACACTGCCAAGTAGCTTGCAGGGTCTCCTGTGGACAGAGTTTACATGGGACCCCACCACACCTCTTGCTTTGGCCAGTGAAATGAGTGGAAGGGACATTGAGAGCTATTGTGTGGTTCACCCATTTCGCCTTTTGCTCTCTGCCCTGAGTATGTCATGTCCCAAATAGGGACAGCTGCTTCCTGGAATAAAGAAGACCCGTGCAGCAGAGCCACAGTCAACCCACAGCCACCGCAAGCAGAATATCATGTGGGCAGGAAGTAAACTTTTGTTATTGTAAAGCCCCCATTTGGAGCATGCCATGGTGTGTCTATTACCACAGCATAATCTAGAAAAAAACTGACTAATACTCAACCCATCCCCATCCAGAACTGACACGTGCTCCAGCATCCCCTTGGTGAGCCCACAGAGACACACTGAGTTTCCATGTCTCCTCCAGTCTTGAGCAATGGTTTATGCAACACAGGCTAATGAGGCAAATCTGGAGTCCCTGAAATGTCCACAATTCTCTACAGTTCTAGGATCACCCTATGGTCCTGGGGAAAGCAAAAGGATCCACTTATTAGTGACTTCTCCAGTTCAATTCTCCCCATCTAACAGTAGTGATTTGCACATGTCTCTCTTGGCATCAAAAAAATGCTCTCAGTCTCAGCCCAAAATCATTGCAGATATTGAAAACTCTTCTTTGAGAAACAGACCAAATGCAAAAAACCTTCCGTCCAAGAAAGGAGTCAGGGAGAGGTCAACAGGAAGTGGACTCTGTGCTGGGCAATGCCTGGGGCAAAACAGAGTCAGACCCAGCCATCCCTCAGGGAGCTCCCAGGCTGGCGGAGCCAACAGACACAAGTACAAAAAATAAATACATGCAATTGACCGGGGTGCTCATCTGTTTTTCAAAGTGCTGTGGGATCACAGGGGAGGCAGCAATGAACTCTACCTAGACAGCCAGAAATCCTTATGGGTAAGGCATAAAGAGATGGACGGTGGGTGATGATAGATGGATAAGGGAGGGAAGAAGAAAATAAAATCTACCTGGAAGGGTCAGAGGACCTTTCACAAAGGACATCTGCACCAGACCTGGAAAATGAGAATATCATCAGGTAAAGAATATGGACAAAAGAGATGGTGCTCCAGACAGAAAGAAAAGCCCGTGTGAAGACAGGAAGGAAGGAAGGTTCACCGATCTAGGAAAGGAGAAAGGCAAGAAATACAGTGGGCCACCATGGCACACTGGAAAGAGAAGTGACTGGGAGTCAGACAGGCTGAGTTCTGACCTCAGCATCAACACTTTCCGGCTGTGTCACTTTGGGCAAGTTACTTAACCTCTCTGTGTTTATACTAGTACTATCAAAACCAAATGCAACATGGGAGTAATAACCCTTTCTTGCAAGGTTATTGAGGCATTTTAGTGAGATAATATAAGCAAAGCATATAGCACACTATTGTGCAATTAATGATGGCTCCCTCTTGCTTCTCCCAGGTTCAGTTCTCCCAGGGTCTCGGCCCTGCGGTGGTAGGGCTCTGCCTCCTGGCTGAGACCACCACTTCCTCCCTGTTCTGGGACTTTTCTTCACAAAACTCTTTCCCCAAGGGCCCTGTCTGCCCTCCTGCCCCTTCAACCACTCCACTCCAGTCTCTGCACTTAATTGCCCCACATGCACCAGCCAGCCCAGGATGCTCCCCAGGCTGTAGAGTGAGGCTGCTGGATCTCATGCCCCAAGGAAGACATGGGCAGCCAAGAAGATAGTGCAAAGGCCAGATGGAAACACCATAAGGGGCCAGGCCATGCCCTTGGCTGCCACCCTTGCTATCTCCCCTCTCCTGGACTATGATGTCCCTACTGCTATTCCTGGTCTTGAGGCCAGTTTCCTGGCCCACTCCCTCTAGTAGAGCTATTCCCATGAGATGGGAAAAGCCAAACAGCAATTAACTAAATTTAGAAACAAATCCTCATTACAAATGTTACAGACACTCAGGCCAGGGCCCAGGAAGGGAGATGATTCAGGATTTGGGAATGTCATTCAAGGTCTTTCACAATTAGCATGCACTCAATAAATATTTTTTAGCCAATGTATACCTGTCCCTGCTCACCTCCCCTGTTGCTCACACAGTCCTGTCCTCCAGTCCACCAAGCTACCTGTGACTCACTCTGCCTCCAGCAATTGGGCCTTTGCTTCTGCTGTTCCCTCTGCCTGCAGCATGGACCCTATCCCCTGCTCTTCTTTGCTGAACTCTGCCTCATCCTTCAGAGTCTAGCTCAGACATCGCTTTTCCCCGGAAGACTCCCCTGCATTCCCACGGCTTCCTCACTATCCCAGTCACAGGTCTTACCTACTGTACAGACTGCATTTGGGTGGTTTCCGTGCATTTCTGCCCCCCTCATTGGACTGTGCGCTCCTCCAAGAACAAAGATGGGGTCCCGAGCACCCAGCAAGAGTTCTGGCCTAGAGGAAGGATTCTGAGTATTTGGTGAGTGAATACACGTGTTTTCAGGTCAGGTCATCTCCAGGAGCTGGGCTCTCCAGGGGGAAAGGGAAGTAAGTCAGGAGCAGCAGTAGCCCTCCAGGCCACCAGGGGTGTCAGACAGAAGTTAGGCGGAAATCCTGCTGAATGCCTCCCTCTCCCACTGGTGGTCCAAGAAAATTACTGTAGTTTCCCATGGACTCACTCCAAGGAGAAGCTGAGTTTTGGGACAGTCTGGGCTGAATTCTGAGACCACAGGATCCTGGAATATTAGAGCCAGAAGGAATTTTACATCTCAGAGAGCTTGAGCACCATGCCTGTCCCCATTTAACAGATGAACAAATTGAGGTCCAGAGAGAGGACACAGACGACCAAAGGAAAATCCAGCTGGAGCTAGAACCCAGATCTACTGAGAAATATGGAAAAGAGTTTGAGGACAGGACTGCCCAAAGTGACGGGACTTCCAGTCTGCAGTGCTGCGTGATTGGTCCCTGGGTTCTATTTTCTCTCTTCCTCCAGGCTCCATGCAGCCAGAGCTGGCCACAGACTATCACTTGTCAGATACCTGGTAATTAATTTGTCCTAAATCTTCTCTTTTCACACCATTGTATGCTCTGGGAGGTGGGTTTGGGATCCGACTCTGTCTGTGACTGGTAGTGTGACTTCAGACAAGCTGCCTCCCCTCTCTGCTATTGGTTTTCTCAGTTACAACTAGAGGGTGGGCAAAGCCAATAGTAGCAAATAAATTTCCTTTCAGTGCCAACTTTGATAGTAGTGGCTGCTTCAGAAGATCTGTAGGGCAGGGGCTCTGTGAATGATTAGCCAATGCCTGTCATGGGACCGGGAGCAGCTCTGCACTCTTCACAGTCACCGAGATTTATAAACGCCAAACACTGACCCGGGTTCCTGAGGCCCTGAGCCCTTTCTAGCTCTCACCATCTAGATTTCTTCTTTCTCCTGTCTCCACTGCAACCATCAAAAGTGATATCAACATCCAAGTTGGATACAAAGTTTTCAGAGATAATCTCACATGATCCCTGTCCTTGAGAAGCTCACAGTTTGGTAAAAGATATTTGCCCAACTTCACACACAAACAAGTGCTGTTTTCTGTCTGAGCAACAGTCTTAGGGGGAAAGGGGCTTTAAAGGTCAGGACTCCGATGCCTCAGCAATTGCAAGAACCCTCTTGACCAGCCATTCATCATCCCTCACTCCCCACCCACTCACAAGCATTTGCTGCGGTGGTGCAGATTTCAGCCTTGGAGCTTTGGTTTATGCACAGGCTCTGCCAGTTCTCAATAATGTGATCTCAGACAAGTTATTTGCCCTCTCTGTCTCTCCATTTCCTTATCTGTAACATGGCCTGGTGGAATTGCCGTGAGGAGTAAGTACAGGTAAATTGCCTGGCATGGAGTAGTCTTCACCAAAGATGAGCTGGCTGGCTGGGCGTGGTGGCTCACGCCTGTAATCCCAGCATTATGGGAGGCCCAGGTGGGCAAGTCACTTGAGGCCAGGAGTTCAAAACCAGCCTGGCCAACATGGTGAAACCCCATCTGTACTAAAAATAGAACAATTAGCTGGTGTGGTAGCGTATGCCTGTAATCCTAGCTGAGGCACATGAATCACTTGAACCTGGGAGGTGGAGGCTGCAATGAGCCAAGATCATGCCACTGCACTCTAGCCTGGGCAACAGAACAAGACTCTGTCCAAAAAAAAAAAAAAAAAAAAAAACCATGAGCTAGCAATATGACTCTCACTTAAAGTCTCCTCCTTATCACTCCCCTGGCCCTGTACACTGGGGAGACAGACATCTGCCCCCACTGCCCAAGGGCAGCTCTCTAGGGAAGTAGGCCACCAACACAGCCCCACCCAGACTTCTGGGACTGACATGTGGCACCTCCACCTGCTGCTCCTGTGAACATGGACTGGCCATGGTGCCCTGACTCCAAAGCCCATGCCCCAGACCAGCTTTTCCAAGGGAAGGTCCAGATCCCTGGAGAAAAGAAAACGAGACTGTTTTGGGGGTGCTCCCTGCCTCCCCAGCCTGGTTGCTTACCCATACTCAGAGGGGCCCGGCCTGGGAGCTGTCCTTTCCCTCCTGGGAGAGCCCACCTCTGTGCAACCAACCTCAACTCTCCCCTGTGTCGGTCTGAATGTTTGCTCTTCCACCTCTCCCGGAATCATTAAACATTCTGCAGTGGAAACACGGCCGGTCACGTGGCAAGCACAGCTCGCCAACCTTGGCACTTCTCCTCTGATCCCGTTTGTTTTTCTAATATAAAACTAATATGACATAATGTATAATCTAATTTGGAAATTACCATTTGCTTGGCTGGCCCACACTGCCAGCCAATACCAACAGCAAGAGAAATTATTTAAGAATGTTTCTTTTCCTTCGGAACGTGGCTGATAATTTATTTTTCCGTCAGAAGATTACTTTTCTCTTTACGACATTTCCTGCCCGTGTGATTTGCGTTAACGTTCAATAAAATGGTCTGTGCCTAATGTAAGGAGGTGAGTCAACATGACTTTCTTCCCTTGAATGAAGGGAGGGTGTCAATTGTGGTCAATAATGGGTTCAGATCTGCTGCCCAGGTACAGGTGCCAAGGGGGATTTCAGTAGCAAGGATTGAGCAGATCTCAGGAAGTCACCTGCTCCCTGTCCAGTAAGCCAGCTCTGAAGGTTGCCTATCGGTCCAGGGTACCCCAGGACCCACTGGCCTCTGGGGTAATGAATAATGCCCGTTTGGCATTCCTGGGCAAGAGGGCTTAGCACTAGGGTGGACTGTAAGCTGAGATTGTGCGTTACTGAAATTCAGGCTTCCAACCTGTCTACACCTGTGTCTCCACTGGGATGAAGTACCTCTTCTTTTGCAGCTGCCACACATTCAGACAAACACAGGTTCATTATGCACCATCTCACCTACACCTTCAATATGATGCAGTTCAGGCCAACTCATTCCTTCATCCATTTTTTCAATAAGGATTTCATAGGTACAGCTGGCTCCTTAAGTTAGAGCTGGTTTCAAATCCTGGCTCTGATACTTAACAACTCCATAACCTAAAATAACTTTCTTCATCTTTGTGAGCCTCCATGAATTTCATCTGGAAAATGGGGGTAATAACATTGCCAACCTCACTGGGTTTTGTAAAGATAAAATGTGAACTATGTTAAAGGTTTCTTTGGTCAGTGCCTAGCACACAGTGAGAGCTCACTATGTTATTGTCACTATTAACCTCTGAACAGTCTTGCTCTGCTGGGGACCAGAGCTCCTGGACTTGATGAAGGGAGTTCCTGTCCCAGTGAAAGACTTGGATTTTGGAGGCCAGGCTTGTGCTATGGGATTAGTGCCTTTAGCTCTGAGAATTAACTAACCCGACACATGGGTCATAGCTCACCACTAACTTGCCGCAGGTTCTGAGCAGCTCACCCCTCAAAGGTCTGGTCATTGGAAGAAAGCATCTCCATCCCAAATATTTTGCAACCAGGGATACCAGAGGAGACTTTTTTCTTCCCCAGTACAGTCTGGGGAGAAGGGATAGAACTAGCTCTCTCAAACCTTCTCCCTGTCTGCCAATGACCATTCTCCCCTGACCTGAGAAACTCAATCTCCAAGTTAGAATTTATTTACCCAGAGAAGCGAGAGGTCTGATTTCTTCCTGGATGTTGCAAGACTGAACTGATGGATGTTTCGGTGAAAGATACAGATGTTAACCGCTCACTTTGCTGCATAGACCACCTCTTTTGGTGATGCTCGCCTGAGAATGCTGGACAGAGCAGAGGGCGCATCTCCAAGTACTTAGCCTCATCATTAATTTAACCAAGTTAAGTGGTTGTTTTGGTTTCATAGTATCGAGGCAACTGGCTCTTCATGGAATTGACTAAATGTTTAGACACAGCCTCTCCTGCTTGAGTGGTTGTTTGACAGAACGGAGTGGGTGTTTTGTTACTGCTTGGTGACCAGTTTGACCTGTTGCTTTTGCATAGTTTGATTGGGTTGACTGCTTGTTTAGTTGTGGTGATTGGTGGTTTCACCAAGTAGACCAGTTATTTTGTCACGGTTGGACCCATTTGACTGGCTGTTTAAGTTGGGTAGGTGTTTTGGCATTCATTAACTGTGTTGACTGGGTTTGATGGAAATGACTGGATGTTTGAGTGAACTAATCCAAATATTTTGACATTGTATGAGGCCATCAGTTGGCTGTTTACAACAGCCGGGTGTGTTCCTATCATTTGACCCAGCTGACCCATTGTTCTGGTATTGTTTGACCTAATGGCTAGTTGTTGAGTTGGTTTGGTGTTTTGGCTTTGCTTAACTCTAAAGACAGGTTATTTGAGAGTTGTTTGATCAAGCTGATTGGTTGTTTGACTAAGTTGAACAATTGCTTTGGTATGACTTGACCACGTTGACTTGTTATTCAAACTAAGTGGAAGTTTTGTTATAGTTTGACCCAATTGTTTTGAAGGTACCCTTTACTTAGGCTAACTTGATAGGTTGTTTTGGCACTGTTGAGACCAGCTGACAGATGTTTGACCAAGTTGACCAGTAGTTTAGGCTGTGCTTGCCCATTTCAGCTGTTGTTTCGCCAACTTGATTTAGTGTCTGACCGAATTAGCCAGGCATTTATATAGGGTTTCCAATGCTGACCAAGTTTTGATCAAGTTGCCCGGCTGTTTGGTCTCAAACCAACAGGAGCCAGGGTGGCCAGATCAGACCCACACTTGCTGAGAAGCCACACTGGGAGGCTCCCTCGCGTGGGAGTGAGAAAGAAGGGGGAAGTGAGGGGGGGCGGGCCCCAAGTCTTGCAGGCAGGTGAGAACAGAAAGGCTGGCGGTAAAGCAGCTGCTGCATACAAGAGCTCAGGAGCTGTGGTCTCAGAGCTGGGAGACGAATGTATTTGGCAGAACACTTCAAGAATGCAACCTCTGGGTTAAGTGGTTGAAATTAGGCCCAACGGGGCTGTTTTACTGAGAATTTACAGTCACTCGTAGAACTCAGCCCTGATCAAGTAAGAGTCCCTCCTGCCAAAATGGAGATTTGCTCCCCAGCCAAGGGGATTCACTGACAAAAACACACCTCTCCCTGCCTTTGATTAGCCCTCATCTGTGCACCTCCAAGTGGTCACCACACGGATGCTAATGTTTGTTCTCCCGGTGGGTGGGTGCCTCTCCCTGAAATCCACGGCTGGTTGGGGGAGGACTTTTCTCCCCGTCGGCTTCCTGGCGGAGGCTTCAGCAGAGTCAGGGCCGCCTACGCCGCCGTGTGTGATGTGAGTGGCGCCACTGAAACCTCGGTCCCACTGGCGGGTCATGAGAGCGGAAATGCCCACATTATGCACTCAGCACACCAGATATCAGGGCTGGAGAGGGCTTTAGAGAGGAGCGGGACTGGCCCCCTCACTTTACACATGGGGAAACTGAGTCCCAGAGCCAGAAAGAGACTTTCTGAACTGGGCTTTAGGGCACTCCAAGTTATTAACCCTTTGCAGTGTAGATAGGTTGAAATTGGAAAGCCCTAATCAGGGAGCCAAGGGAAAGGGTCATTTCTGGAGGAAGAAGAGAAGAAAGGCTGTAGCCAGGATGGGGCTGAAAGAGGAGCACAGCTCTCTAATTCAGTGTGTGTCTTAATGCAAGTCCCTTCAGGCAAGGACCAATGAGCCATTGCTGAAGCAACATCCAAGGTTAAAAGTTCTGGTCAATGAGGCTTAGAAGTTCATAGTACCTGGGCCTCCCACCTCTGTTTGCACAATAAGAGTGGCATGTCAGGGCAAGGGAGGTGATGGTCTCAGCAGGCTCCACAAGGAGTTCAAGATAAGGGTTGGTGGGCGAATAATAAAGTGAGTCACAACCAAGAAGGAAAGGTTCTCCAAGCCATGTCCTGGGAAAAACAGATGAAGGAGGAATGGCTGTCTTTGCTAGAGAAGACAAGCCATGAAAGATGGGGTCACTGTCTAGAAATCACAGACTTTCAGTGGACAGGTGGGGCAGATAAGCTTAATGAGTATCACAGAACACAGAGAAAAACAGTATGGCATCCAATAGGTACTTGAAAACCTTGCTGAATAAAATTACAAGGAAGCAGAATACAAAAAAGAACTTTCTGACAGAGCTACTTCAAGCAAGCAAAAGAGAACTGTTGGTCACTGGAGGCTTGCAGCCAGAATTCTATGTTGGGTAAAGAGCTCATCAGATGAGTCAGAGACAACAGACTTGCTACCTCCTTGCAAAGCATCATTAAGTCAGCCTCAGTTGTGCTTCCTTACTCTGGCATTGTCATCTTGCACTGAGCTTGGGTGCCACTATGACTTCCAGATTTTTTTCTTGCTAAAACTGTGAAACAGGCCTCACCACCCTATACTCAGGTTGTCATTTTTAAGATCCATGTTTTCAAACACTGAATCTTTGTACACCCCATTCAGCCAAGCAGCATCTCTACTCTCCTTTCCAGCTCCGTGAAACTGACAACTGGAAGTACCGCAGTAGCCCTGTGAGGACAGAGACTTGCAGCACCTCACTGTAGACCTACCTTGGATACACTCTTTCAGACACTGAAAGGCAAGGGGGTCAGAGGGCCACTCAGCAACAACCTGACAACTGTAAACTGTTAGTTTTTAAATGCTGCCATCCATTTGGTGTGGACCAGCCTGAGTCCCTAGGCTAGTTCTAAGAAGGCACTGGAATCAGGCAGGAAGGGAAGTCAGCAGGCCAGCCACAGCATCGAGCCTTCCGCCAGGGACTCCAAGAAAATACTGGGGGAGAATGGATATATGATCAGCCTCCATGATCCCCAGAAGCCCTGGCCAGACAAAGACATATTGTGCCACTGCACAGTGGGTCCCAGGCCTCTGCCTTCTATCTAGGCAGCATAGGGGGGCAGTGCAAGAACTCACAGGACACCAGCAGGGCCGTCCTCGTACTCCCTCCTGCAGGAAGCCACCTTTCCAAATAGCCAGGGCCTCATCAGACCCACACAGCACCAAGGCCACCCAGGGGCTGAGAACAGAGGATCAGAGAAGGTCAGGCTTGCTGTAGACTCTGCTGGGAGGCATCTCGGGCAAAGGGGCAATCATCATGCAATTGGCGAGAGGTTGTTCCTGGGACCACTTCCCATTAACCCTCTGGGTGACATGGGTTGTGCCACCTGACCTTGCTTGGCCTCCTCTTCACAGCTCCTCAAATAGGAAAAGTCAGGGCTGGGAAGGACCCTAGAAATCTTGCAGTCCCACCCCCTCAGTTCACAGGCAGGAAGACTAGCCCAGCAAGTCAGTAGCACAGCTGGGACTGTCCCCAGCTGCCAGCCCACTCTCTTGCAACCACACTGTGCTGCCTCTCCAAAGTCTGTACATGGTAGGTCATCACCTCTAAAGCTCTAGAAGCCTAAAGCCTAGACATAGTTTATTCATTTGCTCAGGCTGCCATAAGAAGTACTACAGACTGGGTGGCTTCACAAACAGAAACAGATTGTCCCACAGTTTTGGAGGCTAGAAGCCCACAATCCAGGTATGGGTATGGTGGGTTCCTTCTGAGGGCTGTGAGGAAGAATCTGTTCCACGCCTCTCCCCTAGCTTCTGGGGACTTGCCGGCAATCTTCTGAGTCCTGGGCTTGTAGAGAAATCACCCCAATCCCTGCCTTTGCCTTCACATGGCATTCTCCCTAGGTGCATGTCTGTGTCAATGTGTTCATTCATTTGTCACACATTTGCCCAATTCATTCATCCATTAATTCAGATGAGTTACTTGCCAATATATGCATTCATTCATTCATTTATGCTACTCCCTGGTTTGCATATTGAATCTGTCTCACTTACAAATTCAATAAACATTTATAGTAAGTGCCTACTGTGTGCTAGACACTGTCCTAGGCTTGGGGGATACAGAAGTAAACAAGACAGATAAAAACCCCGGCTCTTATGGAGCTTGCATTCCAGAGGAGAAAGCCAGACAAACATTGCAAACACTGACAGATACAAGGAAGAAACTAATCTAGGGCTGTGGGATTGAGAACAACCAGGGTGAGGGGGACACCTCTGGCTAGAGGTGACCCCTCTCTCTGGGAAAGTCTTTCTGAGAAAACATTAGTCAGGCTGAGACCTTAAAGCTGAAAAGTAGTCACCCATGTAAAGACCTGAGGGAAGAGCACACCGGGCACCGGGAACAACAAGTGTGGAGGCCCTGAGATGAGGCGTGCAGGTTGGCATCCCAACAGGAAACAGGAGCACACTCCAGATAGGAGAATTCAGGCCAGGCGCGGTGGCTCACGCTTGTAATCCCAGCACTTTGGGAGGCCGAGGCGAGCAAATTGCCTGAGATCAAAAGTTCAAGACCAGCCTAGTCAACGTGGTGAAACCCCGTCTCAACAAAAAATATTAGTCAGGTGTGGTGGTGCGTGCCTGTAATCCCAGCTACTCAGGAGGCCGAGGCGCAAGAATCGCTTGAACCCGGGAGGCAGAGGTGGCAGTGAGCTGAGATCATGCCACTGCATTCCAGCCTGGGTGATAGAGTGAGACTCTGTCTCAAAAAAAAGAAAAAGGAAGAAAAAGAAGAAAGGAAAGAAAGGAAGGAAGGAGGGAAGGAAGGAAGGAAGGAAGGAAGGAGAATTCAAGGAGAGATTCTTTACAATGAAGCTATTGTGAAAGGAACACAAGGAATAGGGCAGTACCCTTGGGCCAGTAGCAGCAAAACTGTTATCACCCTGAAGGGAAGAGGGGAAGGAGTGATTGCTGGAACTTAGAGTCAGCTTCTTTGGGAGGAGTGATGGCCTCTGATCAAGGAACCAGTCCAAGACATCTATAAGGAGAGGACTGTGGGAATAAAGACCCTCCTGACCCATACTGCTTCTCTCTCTGTGGGTACATCACAGTGACCAAACCCAGCTGGAGGCCTGACTCCACAGAGCCCACTGATAGGACACACGGGTCAGCCTCAGGCACAGGGCAGGTTGGAGGAAGGTGAGTGTGCCCCTGGAGGGACCACAGAAGACTTCAGCCCAGGCAGGAACACTTGAGCAGGCCCTTGTGGCCGGAGCACAGTGGGAGATGGGACAGGTGGAGGGATGCAATCGTGAGGGCAGAGGTGGAATTGGGGTTTTATGCTGCCAGGGCATGGTGGGTGGTGGGGAGAGGCAGACTTCAGCAGCAGAGAGTGCTGTGGACATCCCAGTCACTGCTCAACAAATTCGTCACCCACTCACTCTTATCTTCCTCTCATTCACCTCTCAGCCCTTCTGAGGTTTGAGCAAGCCTCTCCCTGCTCAGTCTTCTGTGCTGTGCCCATACCAGGCCCCACTCCATGTACTGAGCTAGATATGTACTGCAGGTACATATACTCCATGTACTGCAGGTACATTCACCCTGCAGAAGCTCACCCCTGGACCAGGAACCACCAGGTCCCTGGTGAATTCTGACAGAAGGTGGAGATTGGTAAGGGCCTTAGGGGAGGGCCAGGCCAGTGGGGGATGCTCAGGGTGGGATGACCGGGCTGCTTCTAGCTGAAGAAGCACAGGCTCTAGGCCAGGACACATGATCTCTGACACCAACTCACTCTGTGACCTTGGTGGGTGGTGGGGAGAGGCAAGGTGGACAGCCTCTCTGAGCCTTGTTTCTGCATCTGCAACATGGGGGTGCTAATTCTGCTGCCCATCCCTCAGGCCTGGTGGAGATAAAGGAAAAGGCTTTTAAGGCTGCAGCAGGAACAAACTAGCTGTTCACCAAACACATTTGTACTTTATCCTGGGTGCACAGCTAGAGCGTATTCCCCAGCCTTCCTTGCAGTTAGGTGTGGCTGTATGACTAGGTTCTATGAAGGGCCACCCTCAATTCTGGGCCAGAAAACCCCCCTTGTGGTCTTCTATGCTTCTGCTCCCTATGTCTCTGCTCCCTATGCCTCTGTTTCCCATGTCTCTGCTCCCTGCCATCACCTGAGCCAGCTGAGCACAGAGGATCAGTACCCCAGCAGATGGCAGAGCCCAAATGCAAGGCTTCTGGGTCCCTGAATCACCACATGGAGGAGGAACACTTGCATTTGTTTTATTTTGGAAGCAGAAAAATATTTTATTCCAAGAGATGGAAGAGGTAAGAAGTTCGTCTTGAAAATATAGTTTGGTGTGATTCTGTTGTGACACAGCTTCTCTCTGAATGTGCTCTCCTACTGACTGTCCCACTGGAATCTTGTTTATCTTGCAGCAGTTTTTAAACGCTTCACTGATTCCCATGTTAGGAGAAGAGAAGAGCCAACTTCAAATCCACAGATTCCAAGGAGAGAATAAAATATTCTCAGAAGAGCATCTTCTCTCAGGAGAGTGCATAAACGCTTTGTGGAGTCAGCACAGTTAGGTTAGGTAGGCACATAGTAAGTCAAAGTGTAAAAAAAGTGAAGGAAGAAATACTGCATTGTAGAATAAGATATTCAGATACGTTGCGAATGTTTAAGGCAGCTGATGTCCGAAACAGGCAAGTCAAGAAAGAAGGTCTCAGTTTGGAGGAGATTTTGCATCTAGAAGGAATTATCTTCTCATAACATCAATGACTAGCACTATAGAGCATGTCTTCTTCCTCAAGGCCAATGATGCTTCAGATACCAGCTGGTTTCATTTTTCAACTGTGGTCCAAAGAGAGGACAGAAATGAAAAAGAATTGCAATTAGCCAAAAGAGATAGCAGTAGCTGGGTGCAGTGGCTCATGCCTATAATCTCAGCACTTTGTGAGGCAGAAGTGGGAGGACTGCTTGAGCCCAGGAGTTCAAGACCAGCCTGGACAACATGGTGAAACACCATTTCTACATAAAATACCAAAAAATTAGCCAGGCATGGTGGCATGCACCTGTTATCCCAGCTACCCTGGAAGCTGAGGAGGGAGAAGGATCCCAGGCCTGGGAGTTTGAGGCTGCAGTGAGCCAAGATCATGCCACTACACTGCAGCCTGGGCAACAGAGTGAGATCTTGTCTCAAAAAAAAAAAAAAAAAAAAAGAGCAGCAAACTGAACAGGTCACCAATATGGTGATGATAACTACTCTGCTAAGACTCTTAGGGATGAACCAGGGAACCAAGAAGCTGAGGAAGCCCCAGAACATGCTTATCACAATGAGAGGCACCATGAGGCTGTGATATGCCCATGATTGCCACTGGAGCAGCCCACTGGACTCTTAATGTGATCAAGAAACCAACTATCGGGCTAAGCCACAGAAATCTGGGAGTGGTATCAGTTGCAGCAGCTTGGGTAGCCTTCACTAATACGGAAGCTGTAAAGGTTGTCTTGATGTGAGGGGATGCTGAGTACCCTGGGGGAGTAGGAGGAAATAAGGTCAGAGGGGAAGCAGGAGCCCAGTCATGTAGGGGCGTGGCAATGAATTTGGATTGTAGTATAATTAGTGGGGTTTAAAGCAAGAGAATATTCTGTCCCAATCCCTAATCCACTCTACCACCTAGCCTGGCCCACCCACAGCAGCCTAAGAAGTTCATTCAGGTGCTAAATCTTGAGGCTCCATCCCTGCTTGAGGAATGCAGGTTCCACGTGAGCCTCAGTCTCTCTGGGAAGGGAGTTTGGGGGAGAAGCCCAATCCAGGGACAGGTTCTAAGGGTAACCAGCAGGAGGAGCCTCTGCCCAAGGGGCAAAGGTGAGGAGTGATTTAGGGTAAAACAAAAGGTAGTCCCTGTGCATCCCAAATGTCTACCTGAGCCCACTGCAAAGGGGGACTCAGCTACTCAGGCAACCACAGACTGTCCACGTAAAGGGACTCTCAGGGACACATGGCCTTCACTGTATAGATGAGTAAATCAAGAGTCAGGACCATAGAAATGCTCAGGATCATACAGTGAGACAGGAGTGGGGCTGCCAGGGGCTAGCCTGGGAGTGCAAGAACCTGGTGCCAAAACCAGCTCTTCCACATTCTGCCTGTGACCTTGAGAATAAGAAGAACCACCCTGAATGGAGGTTGTGAGGACCAACTGAGTTAACATAGGATGTACCCAATAAATGTCTGGCATGTAGAAGGCACTCATTACAAGATGCTCAATACGGCACTGCACTTCAGTGGGGATAACCTTGAACCCACCACTGCCCACTGCTATGGTGGGGAAAAACACTTGCCCAGGCCGCCTGAAGTTCATGCTGGGGCCTGGCTATCTCCCCACCCAAAGCACCCTAACAGTTACCCGGGGTTCAACTTGAACAGGAACACTTCTTTCCGTGTTCCAAGGACTACTTTACTAAACTCTATGAAAAGAAGAAAAAGGATAAGGAAGAGGAGGAGGAGAAGTAGGAGGAGGAGGAGGGAAAGTAGAGAAGGTGGAGCAAGAGAATAAAGAGAAGAAAGGGGAGGCAGAGGAAGAAGCAGCCAGCTTATGTTGCTGCTGATAGGCAGCTGTTGGGGACACTGTGTGGCCCTTTTTGAGAAATCACAGGAGACTTTTTTCTCTGACCTCCAACCAAGGGACCGGCACTTCTTCCAAGCAAAGGTCCTGTGTTTATCTTGTGGGCACAATAAATCACATACCTGCTTGGGTCCCCTCTGCTGGAAGCCTGCAGTGACACACATGACCTGCCTCCACAGCGTGCAGGGCCTACCTTAGGGCAGGATCCCTGCTTAGAAGCCTCACTCCAGAATCCACCCTACCTTCCTACACTTTTTAATCTTTGCCTTGAATGCTTACTTCTAACTTTATTTTCCCACGTTTTAGCATATATTTCCATGTAGATTGCTTTCAGTCATTTCTGGGGAAAGCTGTGAAGGAAAGAGAAAGGGGCTTCATTCTCCGCTCTGCTTAGACCAGCAGGACTCTCCTCCCTCAACGAGTCGTCTTCCTCCATGAACGCAGCTGCTGAGCTGGCCAGCTTCCTGGCATGCGTGTCCAGCTGTCGGCTTGCTCTGAACTGAGATCCCCCAAAGATCCCCAGACCATCAGTTGAGCTCACAGAAGATCACCCTCCAGGGGGCCTTTGAGCAAACCTTGGGGGGCAGGGGAAAGGAGAGGGACGTGACTCAGCCAGGAATCTGGAAACCCCCCATATCCCCAACCACCTCCACAACCTCCAAAGCCAGCCCTGTGCTCTCAGCTGATGCCAAGAACTGCCCACTACCAATACCTCCCACCCCTGTTCAGGGCCAAGGACATGGGATTTGGCTGGGCTCCTCTACCCCTCCTTCTTGGGTGGAGAGTTGACATGTTATAGGAAACACTCTCTCTGACCCTTCTCCAAGATGCCTGAGTAGCCCCCTAGCCAATCCCTTCCCTACTCTGGGATAAAACTCCCATCTTTAACATACGGGGTGGGTGGGGGATAACCTCCAAGGGTCACACTAGCTCGGCTCCTCCCCATCCAGCATCCACTAATCATTTCCTGAGTACCAGCTCTGTGCCTGGCCCAGGTCTGGGGATCTTTTGGGGACCTCAGTTCAGAGCAAGCTGACAGCTGGACACGCATGCCAGGAAGCTGGCCAGCTCAGCGGCTGTGTTCATGGAGGCAGATGACTCACTGAGGAAGGAGAGTCCTGCTGGTCTAAGCAGCGCAGAGAACGAAGCCACCTTCTCCTTCCTGCAGAGCTTTCCCCACTGAACAGAAGGAAACCCTGTTCACACAGAGAGATGTGGTGATACCATGAGCTGGCGGGGCAATAAGGGACACAAGGATTTCGCACTATTAGAGCAAAGATGACAGACTGACCAGCTGGTTAGCGGGTCAGAGAAGGCTTCCCAGAGGAGGGGACATTTGGTCAGGGCCTTAAAGGTTAAGTAAGAATTGGCCAGAATCATAGAAAAAAATAAGAATTTTTCTGTAGCACTTCATTTGTTCACTTCCAGAATCTCTTTTTATCTTTCAGACTCATGACTCAGCAAGCTGGGATTTAGAATATGTAAGTGCTTAGCTCTGGGAGTCTCTTTAGACATTATTCCCATTTTCTGACTGAGATTATTAAGGCCCGGAGAGAGGAAGGGACTACCCCAAGGTCACACAGCAGGAGATTAGTGAGCAGATCCTGAAATCTGAATCACTGGACTTCCAGCCTAATGTCCCCACCACAATAACTCATTCACCCCCTTTTCCTTTTCCAACCACCATCTGGCCTGACCAACTGCCCTATCCCTCCCAGCCAGACTCAAGACAAGTTTTATAGGGAGGTAACTGATTGGGGTGGGGGTTAGGGAGTAGAAGGGAGAGTTTAACCCCACAATGTTTTCATACTTGGGATCTGAAAACACGATTTCCCCAGCAAAGAAGCTTAGCGTTAAGCGGAAAATCGGCTTGGAAGGATGTGATATCATTTATAACAGTACATTAAATGCAAGCTGAGAACCTGATATATTTAAGGAACATTCAGCACACTCTAGACTAATAAACATTTTACAGTATTATTGCACATGTTCATTTCACTTTGTACAAATAATCATTCCCTTCACATCTAATAAGTCTGTTTGACACATAAGTGGTCTTGGGCAAACACCTCAGAGGGCCTTGTTTTTCTGTGCATTGATCATTTATTTGTGTAGCCTGCTGGGACAGTGACTAATGATTTTGAGGGTTTAAACGTCCTCAAACATCGTCTTTGTCTCCCTGCCTGTTATCGTATAAATGTAAAATAATTTCATCTTGGCCCCAGAATGTATTGTTTTTCATGTATGAAAAATGCCTGTCCCTTCCGTGCCTGGCATGGCATCAATCAGTTTAAAACAATATTTGGAGGAGCCCTGGTCTGCAGGTCTTCCAGCAAGCTCTCGAGGTCCCTGGGAGGCAGGCCCAGAACACCACTTACTGGGGAATTTCCAAACAAACCTGCCATCACCACTGCATCAACTCGGAAACGTCGTCTCCCTACAAGATAGGCATGAGTTCTGCCCTTCCAAGGCCCAGTGAACAGAGATTCACTACTGATAGCCTTCTCCTTTCAACTCCAAGAACATTTATGGAGGTCTCTGGGGCCTGGCACTGCTTATGCTAGGAGCTGGGGGAACAGGGATGAAGCCAATGTGGTCCTGGCCTACAGAAACTTAGAATCAGGGGAAGGCCACCACTAGCTCAGAGAGCCCCTGTGTAGGAAACAGAAAAAGGTGCCCCCCATGGGTGAGCTCAGCCACTTGAGCTCATCACTTGGAGAACAGGTACCTTTGTATGAATTAGAAAAAAAGCACTCTTCCCTCGAGAGGTACAGCCCTCACATTAGGGCACATTCCTCAGCTGGGTGTTCCTGTGCAGTGTACAACCTAAACAACTGTACAAAGAGGCCACCCTGCTGGAGTAGGGTGGAGGTCAGTGGGTAAAAGACAGACACAAAAACAATGCTATGGAATACATGTCCCATAAAAAGATAAGCCATTAGGAGTGGAAGACCAGAAGGAGGATAGCTGATAAGGCAGGAGGCTTCATGGAGGAAGGGACCTTTGAGTTTGGCCTTGAAGAAAAAGTAGGTGAGTGATAGGAAAAGGTAGGAAGCATCCCACCACATGCACTGAACAGAAGGAAGAGCCTGTTCACACAAACACGAGGTCAAGGAAGCTGGCCATTTGGAAAGACTGAGCATAAGAAGAAAGAAAAGGAGGAGGAGGGATGAGACAAGAAATGAGTGGTTGTTGAGTGAATAAGGGGGTGAACACAGAGATGAAAGGACAGCCAGCCAAATGGGTGGATGGATGAATAGGAGGTAGAGATTATATTAAAAAGTTTCAGATTTCTTGAATGTCCTACTAAGGAATGTGTGCTTTTTCCCGCAAGCAGTGGGTGATGCATTCAGAACCATATTTTGGACACTGACCAAAATGAACTGGGGAAAGCAAGTTTGGGTACCAAGGGGATCTCCCTGGGCCTCACCTAGAGTGACCATTTGGAATCATCTAGTAAGGAAAAGGGAAGGGAGAAAAGTAATGTTATCACCAGCCTTCTAGGGTAAATGATATATTCCCAACTGAGCCATAGGAAACTGAGGCTCAGAAGTGATTTGTCCAAAGTTACCTGTCTACACAGAGCCAAGAATTGACCCCGTCTGCCCGACTCTGCAGTTTGTGCCTCATCTGCTCATACACATCTGCTTGAGGAGATGACCTGAAACTGAGCCATGTAACTCCTCTTGCCCAAGGAACCCCCAGGCCTAGTGAGTACTCACTCGAACCTAGCACCAGTTGCTAAATACAGGCAGCACTGGCTCTGTGGGGCCTCCATCTGCACCTCCTCCCAGCCCACTTCCAGAAGAACCTGGAGCAGATTCACGAGGCAAGAAATCTGGACTAGGCTCTAGCTGTGACCTCTCTCTCACCCCTCAACCATCTCCACCACACATAGTTTGCAACCAGTGTAACATGCTCTCTGACCCTTTCTGGGCCTTTGCATATGCTGTACTCTCTGCACAACTCTTTCATGCTTTCCCTGTCTAGCTGATGCCTTCTTGTACTTCAGAGTCAGCTCAAATGTCTCCTCTGCTAGGAAGCCTCCTCTGACCCCCATGGCTGGGATGGGACATCCTCTGTGCTTCCATGGCTTTTGACTTTTCTCAAGATGGCGCTTATGTGTATATATTTTTTGTTGTCTAGTTGCATCATCTTTGTGTATCCCACTGTGAGCTGCTGGAGATCAGAGGGTATATTTAATTCATCTCCAAGATTCTCAGCATGATCACAGGGCCTGGCCCAGAGTAGAGCCAGAGAGCATTGGAAAGATAGATAAGCGAATGGATGGATGGGTGGTTGAACAGATAGATGGGTGAACAGATAGACAAACAGCGTCTTAAGGGAAAAAATCTTTGGACTTGACTCTCCCACCTCCAAGAAGAGTCTCCTGATCTGGGAAAAAGTCTTAAAAACTGAGGCTCTTGATGGCACAGAATAACTGAAGATAAAAACTTATAGGTACATAGGCCGGGCGCAGTGGCTCACGCCGGTAATTCCAGCACTTTGAGAGGCAAAGGCAGGTGGATCACCTGACGTCAGGAGTTTGAGGCCAGCCTGGCCAGTATGGCGAAACTCCATCTCTACTAAAAATACAAAAATTAGCTGGGCGTGGTGGCAGGCACCTGTAATCCCAGCTACTCGGGAGGCTGAGGTAGGAGATCACTTGAGCCCAGGAGGTGGAGTTTGCAGTGAGCCAAGATTGCACCACTGTACTCCAGGCTGGGCAACAGAGCAAGACTCTGTCTCAAAAAAAAAAGAAGAAAAAAACTTATAATGCATACACCTGCACATCTGATTCATTCAATTTCACTGAGGTTAAGGCCAAATGATGTGGGACATTATTGTGCTGGCTGGGGTTCAAGGACAAGGTCACAGAGAATCTTGTACACAGATTTAAGGGTCTTGACTTTTATCACAAGGCTGATAGGGAGCTGGTAGAGGGTTCCTGGAGCATGATAAGGAGCCATCCACATCTCTTGAATCCTTTAAGTGAGGATGAGATTGAGAGTCAGAGTCATTAGCCTCAGGTATTTCTTCTTGTCCATCCTGCAAAGGCCGAATAGACAAACAGATGGTCCCCCAGGCTTCAGGATGCCCATTCTGGGGCAGAGATGGTGTATTAGTCCGTTTTCATGCTGCTGATAAAGACATACCCAAGACTGAGCAATTTACAAAAGAAAGAAGTTTAATAGACTCCCAGTTCCACGTGGCTGGGGAGGCCTCACAATCATGGTGGAAGGTAAAAGTTACGTTTCACATGGTGGAAGATGATAGAAGAATGAGAGCCAAGCAAAAGGGGTTTCCCCTTATAAAACCATCAGATCTCTTGAGATTTATTCACTATCACAAGAACAGTATGAGGGAAACCGCCTTCATGATGCAATTATCTTCCACTGGGTCCCTCCCACAACATGAGGAAATTATGGAAGATACAGTTCAAGATGAGATTTGGGTGGCGACACAGCCAAACCATACCATTCCACCCCTGGCCCCTCCCAAATCTCATGTCCTCACATTTCAAAACCAATCATGCCTTCCCAACAGCCCCCCAAAGTCTTAAGTCATTTCAGCATTAACTCAAAAGTCCACAGTCCAAAGTCTCATCCGAGACAAGGCAAGTCCCTCCCACCTATAAGCCTGTAATACCGAAAGCAAGTTAGTTACTTCCTAGATACAATGAGGGTACAGGCGTTGGATAAATACAGCTATTCCAAATAGGAGAAACTGGCCAAAACAAAGGGGCTACAGGCCCCATGCAAGTCCAAAATCCAATGGGGCAGTCAAATCTTAAAGCTTCAAAATGATCTCCTTTGACTCCATGTCTCACATCCAGGTCATGCTGATGCAAGAGGTGGGTTCCCATGGTATTGGGCAGCTCTACCCCTGTGGCTTTGCAGAGTACAGCTTTCCTCCCGGCTGCTTTCACTGGCTTGCATTGACTGTCTGCAGCTTTTCCAGGTACATGGTGCAAGCTGTCGATGGATCTACCATTCTGGGGTCTGGAGGATGGTGGCTCTCTTCTCACAGCTCCACTAGACAGCACACCAGTGGAGAGTCTGTGTGAAGGTGCCCACCCCACATTTCCCTTCCACGCTGCCCTAGCAGAGGCTCTCCATGAGCGTCCCACCCCTGCAGCAAACTTCTACCTGAACATCCATGTGTTTTCATACATCCTCTGACATCTAGGCAGAGGTTCCCAAACCTGAATTCTTGACTTCTGTACACCCACAGGCTCAACACCACATGGAAGCTGCCAAGGCTTAGGGCTTGCACCTCTGAAGTCACAGCCCGAGCTACACCTTGGCATCTTTTAATCACAGCTAGAGTGACTGGGATGCAGGGCACCAAGTCCCTAGACTGCACACAGCAGAGGGACCCTGGGCCAGGACCGCAAATCCTCCTAGGGCTCTCAGCTTGTGATGGGAGGGGCTGCTGCAAAGGTCTCTGACATGCCCTGCAGACATTTTCCCCATTGTCTTGGTGGCTCCTAGTTACTTATGCAAATTTCTGCAGCTGGCTTGACTTTCTCCTCAGAAAATGGGATTTTCTTTCCTGTCGCATTGTCAGGCTGCAAATTTTCCAAACTTTTATGCTCTGTTTTCCTTTTAAAACTGAATGCTTTTAACAGTACCCAAGTCACCTCTTGAATGCTTTGCTGCTTAGAAATTTCTTCCACCAGATACTCTAAATAATCTCTCTCAAGTTCAAAGTTTCACAAATCTCTAGGGCAGGGGCAAAATGCTGCCAGTTTCTTTGAGAAAACATAACAAGAGTCACCTTTGCTCCAGTTCCCAACAAGTCCCTCATCTCCATCTGAGACCATGTCAGCCTGGATTTCATGGTCCATATCATTGTCAGCATTTTGGTCAAAGCCATTCAACAAGTCTCTAGGAAGTTCCAAACTGTCCCACATTTTCCTGTTTTCTTCTGAGCCCTCCAAACTGTTCCAACCTCTGTCTGTTACCCAGTTCCAAAGTTGCTTCCACATTTTCAGGTATCTTTTCAGCAGCACCCCACTTCTGGTACCAATATACTTACTGTATTAGTCTGTTTTCATGCTGCTGATGAAGACGTATCCAAGACTGGGCAATTACAAAAGAGAGAGGTTTAATGGACTCAAATTTCCACGTGGCTGGGAGACCTCACAACCATGGTGGAAGGTGAAAGGCCTGTCTCACATGGTGGCAGACAAGAGAAGAATGACAGCCAAGCAAAAGGGGTTTCCCCTTATAAAACCATCAGATCTCATGAGACTAATCCACTACCATGAGAATAGAATGGGGGGAATCACCCCCATGATTCAACTATCTCCCACGGGGTCCCTCCTGAAACATGAGGGAATTATGGGAGCTACAATTCAAGATGAGATTTGGGTGAGGACCCAGCCAAACCATATCAGATGGACATTGTCAGAGTGACTGAGACCTGCATCCAGGCCAACCTAAATATCACCCAAAGTCCCCTCCTTATATTCTCTCTTAGCTCCCTCTAGCTCACAGGCCCCCTTCTAACTCTACTTGGACACAGATAGACATGCTGTGCCAAAAGGGCTGGGAAACATATGGTCTTAGAGTTTGAGCCCAAGTCCTTCTCCCACCTGCATCAGCCTCCGAGCAGACAGAGATAGACATTCATTAGTAGGTACCACATACCAGGGGGCCAATCATATAAATCTTTCCTTAACTCAATAAGTACTTACTGAATACCTATGTATCAATCAGAGAAAGAACCACCAGAAGGTACACAGAATAAGAAATTTAGGGTACAGTGGCTCACACCTATAATACCAGCCCCTTGAGAGACTAAGGCAGGACGGTTGCTTGAGGCCAGGAGTTTGAGACCATCCTGGGCAAAAGTGAAACCCCCATCTCAACAAAAAATCAAAAAATTAGAGGGATGTGGTGCCACTCACCTGTAGCCCCAGTTACTCAGGAGGCTGAGGCAGGAGGATGGCTTATGACTGGGAGGTTGAGACTGCAGTGATCCATGAATATGCCACTGCACTCCAGCCTGGGTGAAAGCAAGACACTGTATCATTAAAAAAAAAAAAAAAAAAAAAAGAAAAGAAAGAAAAATTATAGTGATTGATCTTATGCAAGTGTGGGAGCTGGTTAGATAGTCCATATGCTTCCATATGACGGCCACAGGGCTGGCAGTGCAGAAGGGAAGATGATATGAAGTAGGAGAAGCAAGGACAAACTGGGACCCACGAGGATTCTCACTGCCCTAAGCCTCTAACTTCAATAACGGATGTTCTCTTGGAGAAGCTGGAACCCTTCATCATAGAGCTGCACATGCACCCAGCCCAAGATTCAGGGAAGCTGAAGAGGCAGATGGGGTAAGAGCTGGAGGAGCCACGGAACCCTGGCTGCTGCCCCAGGCCAACCAGGCAAGCCAGGAGAGAAGCAATCAAGAGCAAGAACTCAGGTCCCCACACTGACCTTCCCAGCCCAGAAAGAATATGGCTGCTACTTCACTGCCACCTTCTGAGTCTCAGGCAAAATATCTCCTGCAGCCCTTGCTAACCTGGAACTATGCAGGAGAAGGAATTCTGGGAAACAGGGCTCCAGCTCAGCTCAGCTGGCACAATAGAAAGCCACTAACCTGCTGGGTGCCTGGCACAGGACTGGTCGGTGGAGACTTAGCAGAGAAAAATCAGAGTCCCTGCCATCAGAGAGTTCACTCTCATGACAAAGACAACAAAACATTTTCATAACATTGCAGTCTGAGCGATACTATGGTAGGGCACATTTAGTTATTGAAAGTCTACCATTGAGAGACAACAGTGAATTAGTTAGGATTACGTTCATATCCAAAATAACAGAGACTTTAACAGATAAAAGTTTTTTTCTCTTTGACTTCAAAAACAGGCTGATGCGATGGATCCTGCATTGTCACGGACGCAGGTTCCTGCTGCCTGGTTGCTGCACCACGTGTGGCTTCATTATCTTGCTGTCACTTCATGATCTAAGGTGTCTGCTGGCTAGTACTACAGCTATTAGGACACAATCTCACCCATCAGCTACTGGGGAGGCTGAGGCAGGAGAATCACTTGAACCTGGGAGACATAGGTTGCAGTGAGCCAAGATCATGCTACTGTACTCCAGCCTGGGTGACAGAGTGAGACTCATAGGGGAACTCATGTCTACTCCCTTCAAGGAGACTTCCCAGAGTTTCACACCTAACTTCTGCTACCAGCCAGAACTCAACATCTAGCCAAAAGGGAGGCTGGAAAACATAGTCTTTATTCTAGATGGCCAGGTGCTTAAGTAAAACTTGACAGTTCTATTACTCTGAAATAGGGAGGAAGTGGATGCTGTGGGTCAATCTACCTCAGGTAATAGACAATAGTGGTCAACATCTGAGATTCTGGAGTTAGACAAACCTAAATTCCATTCCCAGCTCTCCCACTTTACATTGAACAAAGCAATTACCTTCTCTGAGCCTTTGTTTCTCTTAAGTACATGAGAGCATTATCATTACATGCCAGGCACTATTCTAAGTACCTTGCACAGATTGTTATTCTTAATTCTCACTATGAACCTATGAGTTAAGTTGTATTATCATCCCCATTTTACAGATGAGGCAGCTGAGGCACAGAGAACTGAGATAACTTTCTCAAAATTATTTCATATATATAAACACATACTTAGTGAGTGCCTGTTCAGTCCCAGGCTCTATTCTGGGCTCTAGAGATGCAGGAAAAAGTCAGACATGGTCCCAGCCCTGTCAGGGCTCCCAGCAGCAGGGAGGTAGAGCTCGGCCAGTTCTTTCCTCTCCTCCAGGCTGCCCCCAATTGCACACATGCAATGGATTGGGAACTGGGTGTAAGGAAACAATAGCAAAATATTTCTTTTTTCTTTTTTTTAAATTTAAGTTCTGGGATACCTGTGCGGGATGTGCAGGTTTGTTACACAGGTAAACGTGGTAGTTTGCTGCACCCATCAACCCATCACCTAAGTATTAAGCCCAGCATCCATTAGCTATTTATCCTGATGCTCTCCGTCCCCCCAATGCCACCACAGGCCCCAGTGTGTGTTCTTCCCCACCCTGTGTCTACGTGTTCTCATTGTTCAGCTCCCACTTACAAGTGAGAACATGTGGTGTTTGGTTTTCTGTTCCTGTATTAGTTTGCTGAGGATAACGGCTTCTAGCTCCATCCATGTCCCTGCAAGGGACATGATCTCATTCCTTTTTATGGTTGTATAGTACTCCATGATGTACATGCACCACATTTTCTTTATCCAGTCTATCATTGATGGGCATTTGGGTTGATTCCATTTCTTTGCTACTGTGAATAGTGCTACAATGAACATACACATGCATGTATCTTTATAACACTATGATTTATATTCCTTAGCGTATATTCCCAGCAAAATATTTCCTTGATTTGCTTCTTCCTAGAGTTCCCAGCCTGGCCCACAACACGTGTTTAGAGCATCTTCCCAGCCCAAGGTCAGCACAAACAGCTCACAGAGGGGTCTAGTTGGGGCAAAGAGAAGAAGCCAGTCAATCAATGGGTCACTCAACAGAAGCTCCTGGCCAGACTGACAACAGCCCACTGAAAACAGCAACAGTGATAGTAATCCCAAGGTACACCAGCTTGGGCCTTGTGGTCACAAAGCACTTGCACATCTACCATTGCATAAGAGGAGGATACTGGGGCTTGAAGAAGCTAAGTCACTTGCCTAAGGTGACACAGGAAGTATTCGAGGCAGGTATTCCAGGAAGCATTCTAGAAGGTACAGGCAGAGGTGTGGCACTGCCTAGTCCGTGTGAGGACTGACACACAGCTTAAGTGGCCTTGGCACTGACTGGAACAAGGAGGTGAGCACAGAGGCCATTAATGAGTTTGGCATCTTGCAGTAGGCAGCAGAGATCCAATGGCAGGAAAGGATAATGCCCAGTGGGAACCCTGCAGTGGGGCTGCACATTAGGGGTCTTTGGAAAAAAGCAAAGTGTTTGAGCCCAATTTCTGAGGCAGCACCTCAGGGACATAGCTCGAGCTCGCCTAGTCACAGGCCTCAGTGTGCCCATCTATGACCAGAAGGCTCCTCAGTGACTGTGAGAAGCTGGGTGAGAGACGGCCATTCTCTAGGCCTCGGTCTCCACTTCTGCAGAGCCCTTGCCTCACCTCGGTCCCACTCCTGGGCACACAATGCAGGCCACACCACACTCTGCACACTCTAGACTTTGTTCTAAATCAGGCCATCCGTCCAACCTGGTGTCAGTGCTTTGCCAGGCATACCAGGAGACAGGGAGGAGGGGGCCAGGTGGACCGTGGGTTCCAGTGCTGGCCCTGGATTCCTCACATGTAGGAAGGAATCACAGCAAAGACCATTCAGGGAGGTTGTGCCAAGTAAACGAGACAACCTCCAAACAGCACCAAACGCTGTACCAGGCACACAAAATACCTTCCAGGAAGGGGGGTTCCCTCTTTTCCCCATTGCTTTGCCCAAAAGTCTGGATGGGCATGATTCACAGACAGAGAATGCCAGAGCTGGAGATCAGCCCCTCATGGGTCCACGATGGCGGAGGCCAGAAAGTTGAATGGACTTTTCCAAGCAACAGTGATGGCAACCCCAATGTACACCAGCTTGGGCCTGGCTGGCAACGCAGACCCAGCCAGGTGTGGCACTCAGGTCCTCTGACACCCATCTGAGAGATCACTGCCCCTCGGCTCCATAATGCTATGCAGGTTATGGGGAGCTTAGTTATTGATGCTGGGACCTGCAAAGTGGTAGCCAGGGTCTCACTGTGTCCCTGACGAGCATTCAAGAAGCCCAACCCAGCCACGTCCCCATTAACATCTCCACCGCCTATTGCTTTGAGGAGCAACTGTATGATTTGTGATTTCTGACATTTGCGCCCTTCTCTAACCCCTCCCCCCTTTCCTGTTTGGCCTGTGAATTGGAAAGGGCTGTAAACAGGCAGGCAGTCTCCTCGCCCTGGGGCGGGTCTGTCAGCCAGCCAAGGAAAGGTAAGACCCAGGGGACCCCCACCCCCACCCGCCCCACGCAGCCCAGCTGAGGAGCTTGTAAAGATAGGATTTGTTTGTTTTTTTGGATCTGGCTCAGGATCTGGTTGAGGCCAGGCCCTTTGGGGAAAAGCAACTTTTAAATAAATGCTTCAAGATTGTGCAAACATTTCAGTAGTATTGGAGGCCTGGCGTTCTGGGTCAGGGAGGGAAAAAAATACCTGTCAATCACTCTAGAGATGAAAACCTGATAGCAGAATGGTTGGTGACGACTAGAGCTTGGGTTGCAATCTCGGTTGTGGCTGGCTAAGACTGAACTACACTTAAGCCCTCTTTCAAAAAATCATTTGCATGTTAATCAATAGAGCATCCCTGTTTGACCAACACACAGAGCACAAGGTGCTTGCAATCAGATCCATGCGATGTGTGCAAAAAGGACAGACTCTTTTTTTTTTTTGAGATGGAATCTCATTCTGTCGCCAAGATGGAGTGCAGTGGTGCGATCTTAGCTCACTGCAACCTCCACCTCCTGGGTTCAAGTGATTCCCCTGCCTCAGCCTCCCAAGTAGCTGGGACTACAGGCATGCACCATCGTGCCCGGCTAACTTTTTGTATTTTAGAAGAGACGGGGTTTCACCATGTTGGCCAGGATGGTCTCGATCTCCTGACCTCATGATCCACCCACCTCAGCCTCCCAAAGTGCTGGGATTACAGACGTGAGCCACCGTGCCCTGCCCAGACTCCTTTTTTGAGGCAGACAGAACTGAATTTTAGTCCTGGCTCTGATACTGATTAGTTCTACAGTCTGGGTAAGTTATTTAGTATCAGTTAGCCTCAGTTTCTTCACTGGTAAAATGGGATTGTAAGTTATTATAAGAATAAAATGAAATACAGATTGCAACATCAAACCTGACCCAAGCAAAAGCACAGTAATAAATAATAACAATTTTATTACCTGCCACATATCAAGCATTTTCAATGAATGAGGACTTGCATCTATTTGCAGTGAGCCTCAAAACACATCCTGCCTGGCGAGGCATTCACAAGCATATCCAACATATCTATTCCACACCAGGCCTCTGTTGGCCAAGAGTTAAACTCAGCCTCTGACCTCAGAGCTCATGGTCTTGAAACAAGGATGCTCCAAGCTAACACTCTAAGCTGGGCAAGAGAAGTGTATGCAGAGCATGAAACAGGGAAAGAAAGAGATGGTTCTGTGGGCTTCTGTGAAGAGGGGGATCTGTGCTGGGTCTTGAAGGAAGAATAAGACGTCCACAGGCAGGCTTTGGAAAAGAGCATTCCAGATGCAGGGACCAGTTTAAGCAAAGGCTCCAAAGCAGGACCTATATACAGAAAGTTAGGACGCAGTAAAGAGGTTATTTGGGAAACAAAGCTGGCAAAGTTAGGCTGAGGTTGAAGAGCAAAGAATCCTGCACAGAGAGGATCTCACTTGGTTCTCTGGGCCAGAGGAGTGTCTCTTCCTGCTCCACACCCCCCTATTAGTTTACATGTACACACACAGACAAGCACATATGCATATGCTCACGCACCTATGCACAGGCTCAGGAATCAGAAAGACTTGGCTTCTGATCCCAGCTTCTCCGTTTACTGCAGCATAACCCCAAGCAATGCATGTATCTAATGCATATAAAGCACCAAAATGATGTGTGCCATGTGGCAGGCACATACGATATGGTTATCATCTAACATGCTGACACACTCAAACCATCCGTTTCTCCTTCAAGAGGAAACTAGCACCTAACCCCATAAATTCATGAGACCGTGCAGCCCAGAGATCAGCCCCCAACTCCTTCGTGTTACATATGGGGAAACTGAGGCTCAGAGAAGAAAGAAAGCATACGCAACTTGGAAGCAGAGGAGCACATGGCAAGAAGGCTTCCTGGAATGAGCAGTCATCGTGCTGAGTCTTGCAGATAGAACAGGACTCCCAAGGTGGCTCCATGTGGGAAGAGCGTTTTAAGCAGAGCGAACAGCATGAGCAAGTGTCCAGAGAGATGAACTCAGGGAAAGGCCAGTCACCTAGTCTGGCAGGGCCAGGGATGGGGTGTGATAAAGATGAAGCTGAGGAGCTGGGGGAGGCTGTAAAGTCCAGGCAGAGAGGGCCTGCTAGGGCATGCTAGGGAATGCTAGGGAAGCCAGAGGCCCTTGGGAGCAATGAGGAGCCCGATGCTGAAGGACAGCAGCGTGGGTCAGCATTTAAGAAAGATCCCTTCAGTGTCCGAAGCAGGACCAGAAGCTTGGCCCACGGCAGTGCCAGGAGGGAGGGCAAGAAGTAAGTGGGTTTAAGAGACACTGAGGAGATACAACAAGACCCCTCAAAGAGCATTTATTTCCTGGAGATAAAGACAGAGTGGACACGAAGCAAGCTGACACTCAGGGACTGTAGCTGTGGGATTTTGAACAGAGGAGCATGCTCAGAACAGGGGGCTTCCTAAGGCCTTCTCCCCACAGCCAACCACTGCCCCTCCTACAAGGAGTTCTGCGCTACACCCCATTCCATCCCTGTGTGGAGGGCAAAGGCCTCAGGCCCACAGGAGGAGGCCCATAGAGCAAGGTGGAGGAGAAAGCCCAGCTCCCCTCGAGGGGGGTGCCAGGGTGGCCCAGTCAGCGGGCAGTAGACCAACTTCTCCTCCAACTCTATCTCCATCTGGCTACCTGCCTAGGGCTGCCCTCAGCCTCTTCCTGTGTGCCTTGGAGCCAGCCCCTCGCTGCTCTGACCCTCAGTCTCCTCTTCTGTAAAGGGAAGGTAACAATTCTTAGCAAGTGAGGCTGCTGTGATCATTCAGTGAAGTGGCTGGTAGCTGCCATGCCCAGAGGGGATGCTCAAAGGGCGTCAGTTCCCTTCTCTCAATAAATGATTCCTTTTATGTGTGATGTGTCCTTTCCAATTTACAAACCCTCTTCATTTACCTGCACACAACCCCGTGAGATGAGTATTAGCCTCACCCCCGTGGACCGCCTGGGCGGGCAAACGCTCTCTCACGCTGCCGGGCAGGATTTGAACCCGGGTTCCCAGGGCTCTGCAGGCCGCCACTGTCCCCCATCTCTCTCTGTCTCTGGCTCCTCCCGCCTGGCCTGCCGCGGCCCGCCACCCCCTCCTTCCTCCCCTCTTCCGCCCGCCCCCTGCCCCCTGCCCCCTGCCTCCTGCCTCCTGCCTCCGCCTTCTCCCACCCCCTGCCCCTCGCGACTTCCCCCTCCCCCCGCTCCTCCGGCGCCGCCCCCTCCTCCTCCTTGTCCTCGCAGCCCAAATACGCGACACCTGGAGCAATAGCAGCAGCCCGGCGGCCTGGGCCTCATTACAGGCCGGCCCTTATCGCGGCGTGCATCACATTATTTCATTTCAAAGAATCCGCAGAGAAACCCGTCCCGGCCGACAACAGAAAGTAAAAACACAGCTGACTCCCATTAGGGCCCTCTCACAGGCTCCGCGTGAGGTAATGAAATATGGAAGCGGTGAGATATGTAATGCTTTATTAAGCGGTCTCAGCTACAACGGCGTGCATGCCAATTACGCCTGCAGGCTACCGCCCGCCCCTGGCCGCCGGACCACCCAGCGCGCCGCCCCCCGCCCCGGACGGGGAGAGGAGGAGCCAGGCGAGGAGTGGGGAGGAGGCGGGAGGACGGGGAGGACAATGGGGGAAGAAGAGGGAGGATGGAGGAAGGGGGTGTGAGGGAAGGAGGGAGGAGGAAGAGGAGACAGCGGAGGTGACCAGTGCCAACTGTGGGTCCCAGCCTCATGTGGCCTGAAAGCCAGGCCTGTTCTCTCCCCCAGGCCAATAGGGCCCTGGGAATCTCAGAGCTGGAGGACGCCTAGATTCCTGGAAGACCAGAAACGGAATGGCCAAAAATAAGGCTCAGAGAGGGAAGGACACTTACTGAAGTCACACAGATGAATCCTGAACAAGGTTGGAGGGAAATCAGGCCTCCTGTTTCTTAAACTAGATAGCTTCCATTCTATCAGACTGCCTCTTCTTTTTCCCCTAATAATGTCTAAATGGCAAGGTCCCGGCCTTGTTGTGTGGATGAGAGACATGTTCATTTTTTACATCTGCCCTTCTGATGCCCTGAAATCCTCTGTGCTCCACCCTCCCCACACCCCCACCAACACATACACACTCTAACTGATCCTACATGTTTGCCCGAGAACACCTCATTTATTCAGTAATAAGAACTGAACAGCTACTGTGGCCAGGTGCTGGAGAAACAAAAATGAAAAATTCATGCTTTCTGCCCTGGAAGAGCTCACAGTCTGGCAGGTGAAAATGACACCTAAACCAATAAGAGAGAGTGTATGGCCTTAGTGGAGTACCTGCCGCATAAAGAGAATCAGGCAGATCTGTCCATAAGGTCAGGGAAGCCCCAGGAGATGTGATGTTGGTACAGTCTTGTGAGGTGAATAGGAGTTAGGAGAATAGGAGGAGAAAGCCCTGAGAAACCTGCCTATGAAAACTTTGGAGCACTGAGTATCCACAACTCATTCAAGGAATGACTAATATTTTTAGGAGGAAGGAATAGGACCAATGTTAGCTAAAGCGTAGAGATGGAGAGCACCAGAGGTTTTGTTAAGGTAAATTATTTAAATCAGTGAAAGGCAGGGTACTCATTCGTTTCTTGGTAATTGTTTTTCTTTTAACCTTGCTCCCAATAGAATTTCTGCAAGCTATTCATACTATTTTAGAGTAGAAAGGTCCAGACCTCTGTTTTCATCATACAGGTGACATTATCCCCATTTTACAGATGAGGCTCTGAGAAGTCATTTGTATCACACAGAAAAAAAAAAATGGGACTTTCATTTATTGTGAACTTAGTATGTGCCAGGTACTGTACTAAAGCATTTTATATACATTTATTATCTCATTTGATCTTCAAAAAAAAAAAAAAAAATCCTATGAGAATGTTTCCTAAAACTAACTTCTTTCACTCTTTATGTCTTTGGACAGGCTGTTCCTCCTGCCTTACAAGTCTTCCTTTTCCTTTACCTGGTGCACTATTTAGGCTTCTGGCTAAATAATGGGCTTCAGACAAAAGAGCCAACAATACAGTAGTTCAGATAGGGTAGAAGTTTATGCACTTCTCATGTAATGGCTTGAAGATAGGCATGTGGCCCAAGGTGAATGGGACAGATGTGCTCACTAAGCTCATCTGGGGGCTCAGGTCCGTTCTATTTTGTTGTCCTACCATCTCCTTATGGCCAAAACTTGTTCACTCACATCATGGCCACATTCCAGCCATGGGAAGTGGTGGCAAGCGATTTCACTTCCACTTGCTTTTAGTTAGCATAGAAACTCAGTCCCATGGCTTCACCTAGCTGCAAAGAAGGATGATAATTATCATCTCTAAGTGGCCATGTGTTCTGCTAAATCTGAGAGGAATATTTCTGTTATTTAAAGGAAGAAGAGAAGAAAAAAATGGGGAATGAACAACATACGCCACCACTCCTACTTGTCATTTATGGTCCAGTTTGAATGTTTCCTCCTCTGTGAAGCCTTCTTGGATACCTCCCCAAGAAGAATTAATTATCCCTTCATCTGTGTTGTTTTTGTTTTTGTTTTTGTTTTTTGAGATGAGTCTCGCTCTGTTTCCCAGGCTGGAGTGCAATGGCGCAATCTCAGCTCACTGCAACCTCTGCCTCCCGGATTCTAGTGATTCTCCCGCCTCAGCCTCCCAAGTAGCTGGGATTACAGGTGCCCGCCACCACACCCAGCTAATTTTTGTATTTTCAGTAGAGACAGGGTTTCACCATGTTGGTCAGGCTGGTCTCGAACTCCTGACCTCAGGTGATCCACATGACTTGGCCTCCCAAAGTGCTAAGATTATAGGTGTGAGCCACTGTGCCCAGCCCGTCTGTGCTTTTATCCAGTCCCTTGTACTTTGCTGCTTTATACTTCTCAGTTTGCAGGCCTGTCTCCCCAGCTGGCCCTTTAAGCTGTTGTCTCCTCATCTGTAATAATACACCCTATAAATAATGATCACTTGCTACGTCCTAGGCACTCTGCTAGGCAAGTCTGGTTTTGTTGTTGTTGTTGTTGTTGTTGTTGTTGTTTGTAGAGATGGGATTTCACCATGTTGCCCAGGCTGGTCTCGAACTCCCAAGCTCAAGTGATCTGCCTGCCTTGGCCTCTCAAAGTGCTGGGATTACAGGCATGAGCCACTGCGCCCAGCGAGCTAAGCAAGTCTTATGCATTAACTCATTTAATCTTCCCAGAACCCTGGGGATTTCCGTCTTTGTAAAATGAGAATAATAATGATATTGACTTCATAGGATTGCTGTGAGGATTGAAACTGGTATTGAAATGGGTATTGAGTACATGCTTAATGCTTAATAAATAAGAGCTACTACTATTGTGTATGTATGGATTAGTAAATCTACCAATGCAAGGGGTTAGTCCAGTTATAAACTATGCTCCCTGCCCAACGCAGCTAACAGCTGACCTATAAACATTAACCTTACACCAGGGTATGTAGGCACCTAGAGGTGCAAGGTCAAAGAGGGGCTCTTGGTAAGGTGGGAAGTATTCTATAAATACAAAATACAGTCAGCCCTCATAATATGTGGGTTCCTATTTGCAGATTCAACCAACAGTGGATCAAAAATATTCCAGAAAATAAAAAATAAATAAATACATAACAATATAACAATAAAAATAATATAAATGTGTAAAACAACTATTTACATAGCATTTACATTGTATTGGGTATATAAGTAATCTAGAGATGATTTAAAGTACACTGGAGGTTATATCTGTAGGTTGTATGCAAACATTTTGCCATTTTATGTAAGGGACTTGAGCTTCTGTGGATTTTTGTATCAATCTCCCCCTCAGATACTGAGGGATGACTATATCACAGTCCTAGAAAGCACTACTGTTATTTCCCTACCCTCAGGTAAGAAAGCAAATTTACTCAATCTAGCCAGAACCATGGCTCAAAGCAGACTGGGCACTGTGTTACATTGCTTCCAGAAATGTTGCTTAATATAGTATAATTTTTATTTTAATGGAGGGGAGGGGACAGTAACTGATTAGATACAGTGCATAAATTGCTGGCCACAGAGATTAACGGGCCACAAAAGGAAGATTATAGTTTGGACACACAAGCTATTTTAGACACTATCACTACCTGGTGGCAGCAAGAAGTATTGCAGGCATAGAATCTCATTCAGTCAAATGAGGCAAAAATTCCCAAATACCAATTTTGAATTGTTTTAATATGCTAGATATAATCAGGACCTTTTCAAAACATTTGGCTTTCTCTCTCTTATCAATAAGCTGCCCCAAGCCATTTCCATTGTTCTTGGCCACTAGCATTTCCTGTATTTTTTCTTCTTTACACTTTAGAATTTCTGAAAACAGAATGTGTTTTACAACAGTGGGTCAGCCTCCAAGAGGAAGAGTAAGTTGTCAGGTAGTTCTCTCATGTTTATGCAATGTTACTTCAATTGTGTAATCTACAATGATAATAATATACAGATTGACTGTTAAATTTAGATCCCTAATTATTGCTCTAAGTGCACCATAAAAATATTAAATTTGGTGCAAAAATAAAGTTGGTGTTTATGCAAGAGATGGACTGTTACCCACCAGTCAGTGCAGTAACTGGCAGTTAAACTTGCCTAGGCTCCCTGAATATATCAGAGAATTTTCTGAGATGGTTCTGACAAATTGATCCTTCGAGTCCTATAACATGAGCACTAAACACCTGCCTATCAGAGCATCCAGCTAACTTTCAATAAAAGCTATTTAACTTCCAGAAATATGCAATGCAGATAATGGAGCAGAAAGGGGAACTGTGTGTTTATTCAAAGCAGAAATGCACACAAAATACCAATATTATTCAATATATCTTGAGATCATACTGTTAATTTTAAAGAAATAAAGTTCGCATCCATGAGATACAAAAACACCATAGCTATGATATTCTGCATAATTGCTGATGACCTAAAGGAATTCAACAGAATAGAGATGTTCCATTATACCCTGAAACACTGATTGTGATCCTGAAAAAAAAGTGACCAATTGTAGAAACAACGCGTGTTATCAGTTATTTTTCTTAAGTATGTATTTTTGATGTGCAATTCTCCCGGACTCCAAACTGTATCCAATAGGGCATCTTACAAGTTGTAGTGCCTTAGTATCAAGAAACTCCAATTTCAGTTGACACTAAGCTGCTCTTCAGAGAGGAGGTGTTCAATATCTCATTAGCCCCTGGGTTCTGACACTCATTCTAGCATTAAGTTCTCCCAACCGTGACATAATAGTAATAACAATAATGATAATACTACCAATAATACTAATGAACACCTGTATAGTACTTTACTATTTCCAGAGTGCTTGCATGTATTTTCTCATGTCATCTTCACAACAGTACCTGAAGACAGCTCCTTTTTATTGTTGAGGAAATGGGGCTCAGAGAGATGACCTGGCCTAGTTAAGGTCACACAGTGTGACTAACACCCGCCGTACCCCTCTCCTCCACACACTGTCATCTTTAGCCTGACTTCCTTTCGCTCTTTCTTCATGCCTTCTCTGTCTGTTTCCCTTATCTCTCCAGGCATCTCTGTCTTCCTGTCTCTGTCTCTCTCTATCCCTGTCTTTAGGGCTCATTTTCCTATTTCCCTTCTCTTTTTTCTCTTTATCTCCCCCTCTTTCTGTTTTATGATTCTGTATCTCTTTAATTTTCTATGTCTTATTGATTTCCCTCTATTTTTGCCTTCTTATGCCCGTCTATTCTCTCTTCTTCTTCTCCCCTCTTCCTCTCCTCCTCCTCCTCATCCTTCTCTCTCTCCATCCCTCCCTCCTTCCCCTTGTTTCTCAGAGCCTGAAGATGAATGTTTTGTCTCCTGATGGGCAACATCTTTCTCTTCTCTGAGGATAGACCTAGACAAGGAAGGAGGGAAAGGAGCATGGGGTAGCAATGAGGAGTCACCTTGGCCTTTGTCGCCCCCTAGAGTCTGCTCATTCTGCCCATTCTTCCTGCCCCAGGCTGATCCCCTTTAGCCCCAACCAGTGACTGTTGGGGAGAAGCCAGCCAGGGACCAGCCTCCACATATTCTACCTGTGTGTCTGGAAAAAAAAAAAAGAAAGTTAAATGGAGAGTTCTGGGCATCTTGACAAAGAAAATATAACTAACACCACACTCGGAGTCCCTAGAGCTGGATTAGAATCACCTTGTCTTTCTGAGCCTCCATTCCTCACCCATGAAGTGGATTACCTTGCAAGGGCTGTTTTTAGGTATTGATTAAGGCCATGACTGTGAAAACGCCTGCCATGTGACAATTGCTCAATAAATGTTTGTTGATTTAGACACAGAGTCTAACAAAAGGAAGATTGTTGAAACAGTAGAGAAGGACGGAGTGTTCAGAGTAATGAGAGATGTTACATCAGCTTCATGTTCTACAGTTGCAGAAGTGACCACAAATTCTTCCTATTCCATCAAGAGATGGAGTCTATTTTCTCACCTTTGAATCTGGGTTGGCCGTGTGATATGCTTTGGCCAATGGATCGTTAGCAAATGTAATGCAAGCAGAGGCTCTAAAAGTGCCTACACATCTAGTGTTCTCACTTATAAATGAGAGTTAAGCTATGAGGACGCAAAGGTATAAGAATGATACAATGAACTTTGGGGACTCGGGGTGGAGGGAGTTGTGGGGAGGGATGAAGACTACATATTGGGTACAGTGTACACGGTTCAGGTGATGGGTGCACTAAAATCTCAGAAATGACCACTAAAGAACTTATCCATGTAACCAAAAACTACTTGTACCCCAAAAACTATTGAAATTTTTTTTAAAAAGTTAAGTGTTTATGCATTGAGGTTTACCTACTCTTGCTGCCTTTGGAAGACTGTGACTACCACTGTGTGAAGAATCCCAGGTTGGCCTGCTGGATGATGAGAGATGTGTGGCCCTTGTACCCTTGTCGCCCCAGCCGTCAGCCAGCCAACTGCCAGGTATGTGGATATGGCCATCACTGCCATCTAATCACATGCATGAGTATCTTGGTTATTTATAGATGCATAATAAATTACCCCCAAGGCAGCTTAAAACCATATTTCTTCCCTTAGTTTCTGAGGGTCAGAAATCTGGGAGAAGTTTAGCTGAGTGATTCTGGCTCAAAACATCTCAAGGTTGCAGATAATTTGGTTATCTCAAGGCTAAACTGGGACTGGTGAATCTGCTTTCAAGCTCAGTTACCTGATTATTAGCAGGCCTGAATTCCTGTCTGGCTATTGGGCAAGGGCTTTAGTTCCTCACCATGTGGGCCTCTCCATAGAACTGCACACAATCTGGCAGCTAGCTTCCTCCAGAGTAACTGATCTGAGAGAACAAGAAAGCATGGATAAGAGTGACCCACACAGAAGGTGCAGTATTTTATAACCTAATCTCAGAAGTGACATACCGTCGTCATTTCCACTATTTGCTAGTGATCAGAGTGCAACCATGCTACAGTGTGGGAGAGAACCACCCAAGGATGTGAATACCAGTAGACAGAAATCATAAAGGATCATCTTGGAGACTGGCTGCCACAATGCATAATAAGCCCAACTGAGACTAGCAGAAGAACCAAATGGCTAAGCCCAGCCCTGGTTGCCAACCCACAGCTTTATAAATGGTGTTGTCATAAATTTCAGGGTAGCCAGTTAAGGAGAAATGGATAACTGGTGCAAATACCATATGCCCCAGCATCACCTTCTTGTTTATCACTCAATTTAGACTTGTTTACCACTAGTCTAAAAGAGTTCCCCACCAGTCACCAGCAGGGTGGATCATGTCTGTATAAGCTGAATAGCTCTGCAGAGTCTGCAGAGGGCTTGACTCTGGCTGCCACTCAGCCCAAGAAAGCTCAGGATGGGCCAGTCTCCTTCTGATTGTGGCTGCACCCCAGACAGAGAGCTCCCAACTCCACTCTACCCAGCCCTCTTCCTTCTCTGGAACCACCTCCTAGGTAAGATGAGGCTTTAGAAGAGAGGCACATGAGACCAAAGGACTTGGGGCTGGCAGGAGCAGGAGAAAACAGTCAACACCTGCCACACTCTGCCTTTACTATGGAGTACAGCCATGACTCAACACACATTGCAAAGCACAGTGCAAGCCTGCTTCAAGGAACTGAACATCAGGACCTGAAAGGTCCTCAGCAATAAGTTTCCTTAACCCCTTATTAAACAGATGAGGACATTTCCCCAAAGTCACACCATGAACCTGCAGCAGCAACAAGGTTAAACCCAGCACTTCTGTTCTCAGCCCTGGGCTTGTTTCTTTGTGATATGCAAAGAGCACATTGCAACCCTGATAACATTTCTGTTCAGAACAGAATGTATTTTTAAATATTGCCTGTCCGGGACTCAGAAAACAGCCCAGGGCAACAAGGAAGAACCAGCAAGAACAGAAAGGGGAAAGGGGAACTTATTACCTAATTACTTCTCACTAGTGTGACACCCTCCTGCCCCTTCTCCCCACTCCTTGCAACCCAGGACTCCTGCCTGCTCATATAACCAGACCCCATTGAGGCATTTACCCCAAGAGACACATGTCAATAATAGAATATCTGAATCAGAAGCAAGAGTCCTGGAATCTTAGCATCTCAGAAGAGGAAGGGACCCTCTCCTGGACTGTACTCTCTTCATGACAAGTGGCATTTCAATCTCTGTTTACATACTCCCAGGGACCAAGAACTCACCACCTCCTGAGTTGGTTGGAAAGAGTTTTAGAAACAGATCTACCTCAGTTCAAGTCCTAGCTTTGTGACAGACAGCTGTGCAACCTTTGATAAGTCATTTGACCTCTCTACGCCTCATAGTCCTCCTCCACAAAATAGCAATAATGCCACAACAGGTTTATTGTGATAATTAAATAAGTTTATCAATGCATGCAAAGTTCCCTGAAAGTAATCAGCACACCACAATTTTTATGAGATAGGCAGAAGCTAAGAACTGTAGACACAAGGATCCTTTCCGTTAGCAATACCTGCTTTCCACCTGAGCACCCCACTCCAAACACACAGAGCTGCAAGACATTTAGGGTGCCCCTGAGGTTCCTCCTTAGACACAAAAAGTCAAGAAAAATTACCTATCATCTCAGGGATGCAGGAAGGGACTGGACAGTAGGGTACCAGAGGGTGAGAAGGAGGGGATTGCTCAAGTGGATGTGTCAGGCTTAGAATATCCAAGGATAAGGGAAGGGAGAGAGAGAGAACGACTGCAGATATGCAGTAGTGAGGGTTGATGGAAAGATTTTAGCAGGAAGTCACATGGACAGAGCTAAGATCCCACAGCCCAGGCACTGGTTGAAGGGGGTTAAGAAATACCTCCCACAAGGCATGGTGACTCACACCTATAATGTCAGCATTTTATGAGGCCAAGGCTGGAGGATTAATTGAGCCCAGGAATTCAACACCAGCCTGGGCAACATAGTGAGACCCCGTCTCTACAAAAATTAAAAAATTAGTCAGGCATGGTGGTAAGTGCCTGTGTTCCCAGCCACTTGGGAGGCTGAGGTGGGATCATTACTTGAGCCCAGGCGGTAGAGGCTGCAGTGAGCCATGATTGTTTCACAGCACTCCAGCCTGGGTGACATAGCTAAACTCTGTCTTAAAAAAAAAAAAAAAAAAAGAGAGAGAGAGAGAAAAGAAATAACTCAACTCTGCTTTGAAGGCTAAATAAAGGCCACTTACAGCTTTGTTCCTTCAACAGCAGAAGTTGGCAACTTCGAGATATGAAATCAGAGGCGTGAGCCATTCAGATACAGAATTTGACACTTGGGGGCAGGGGCGCACCTCTCAGCATTCATATCATCTGCCACAATGCAAAACAAATTTGCAAGCCAGTCATTGAGTGTGGGAAGTTGCTAGGGAGCAAGGGACAGGAAGTGGAAATTGATTACACCTTCCCATTGTCATTCACGCACAATATACAAACTGCCACAGGTGCCTTTTAATTTAGTGTGCTGCCTCTGTGGTTCGTTTTCGTGTAATTAAACAGCCCTGAGGCCTTCCTGGGCTTGCTTTTGAGCTCGCCATCTTCCACTGCCCGTTCACATCCACCTTCCACCCTTCTTGCTCTCTTCTGTGCCTCCAAGGCTGGCATGTAAGGACTACACTGATAGGACAGTGGAGACTCGGCAGAGTCAGAGGGAGAGCTGGCACACCAGGAGTTGGCACACCCCTCTAATTGGAAAGCCACAGCCCCTGGCAGCTAACACCTGCCATAGAACGGTCTCTCCAGTTTTCAGTACCTAGCGGTGGTACTAGCTTCTTGACGTGACCAGCCCCAGAGCACTGCCCCATCCCTTATTGCTTTTTCCAAGCCCTCCCTACACTTTTGTAAATAGTCCCTTTTAGAAACTCACCTCCATACCTAGAATAGGCAAATTCAGAGAGATAGAGAGTAGAACAATGGATACCAGGGGGAGGGGAAGAAAGAATGGGGAGTTCGTGTTTAAAAGGGTACAAAGTTTCGGTTGGGGAAGATAAAACCATTCTGGAGATGGATGATGGTGATGGTTACACAACAGTGCGAATACACTTAATGACACTGAACTGTATACTTAAAAGTGGTTAAAATGATAAATTTTATGCTATATACATTTTGCCAACATAAAAAAAAAACTCACCTACATTAGCCAACCTTAGCATGCCATCTGTTTCCTCCTGGCATCCTGCCTGAGATATTTTCCCCCAGTGCTGTTTTCCCCAGCAGGTCCAAAGTCTGTGAATCTTGGACCATGGGAGTTTCAGGACACTGACCTCAAGGTCAGGGCAGCTGGACTCCCACAGGTTATATGCTCACTGAATGCAATGGAGACCATTGAAACTGAGCTGAATAGAATGGACACTCCTGTGCTACAGACTGAATGTCTGTGTCCTCCTCAAAGTTCATATGTTGAAACCCCAATCTCCAATGTGAGGATATTTGGAGGTGGGGCCTTTGAGAAATTATTAGGGTTAGATTAGGTCATGAGGGTAGGACCTTCATGATGGAATTAATGCACTTATAAAAAGAAAACATGAGATCCCAATAACTCTCTCACCTCTCTCTCTCTCTCTCCCCCTCTCATACAGCAAGAAGGCAGCTGTCTGCAAGCCAAGAAGAGAGCCCTCACCAGAACCCAACTATGCTGGAAGCTGGTACCTTGGTCTTGGACTTCCAGCCTCCAGAAGTGTGAGAAAATTAATTTCTTTTGTTGAAGCCACACAATCTATGGTATTTTGTTATAGGAGCCCAAGCAGACTAACATACCTGGGAGGGTGCATAATTCTGGGCTCCCACAGACACACCTGGACAGGATGGTCACACATGAGGATATCCATGACCTGGTCTGCACACTTGGTTCCAGACCAATGTTTCTTGTTCTGTGATTGTTTCACATGCCAGTTCCAGCTCCTCACACAGCTGGGGGCCGGGAGATGGATCCTTACTCTGCAAATGTCTATGTGACCTTGGGCAACTCTGTCCCCTCTCTGGGCCTCTGTTTCCCTTTTGTACAATAAAGGAATTAACAGTGATATTCAAACTTTTAACCAGAAGAATCCATTCTTCAAATGAAACCTTAGAGAGAAGCTCAAAGTCAAAGCAAAATAAAATCAGGGCTACTCAGTCTGAGGATGGGGTGGCAGGCCCAGAGCTCCGCTTCTTTCCTACATATCCCATCCTGGTAATTTCCAGAGAATACCAGTGGTGTAATTTCTGAACCCTAGGGTTCCATGGGGCACAGTTTGATGATCACTTTCCTAGATGGCCCTCTTTGGCAGGGTGTGGTGGGGACAGTGCTGAGCATGTGTGCGCAGTATAAATGTTTGCCAGTGAATGAAAACAGAACCGGGAAGCACATACAACCCCCTGCTCTCTCCTCTCTGCCTCATTTCTCATCCCTCAGAACTGAGCAGAGGGGACTTGGGCCCAGGCCTACAGTTCACTAAACAAGGCTTCTAACCACTCACTCCCTCCTCACCCTGCAAGACTCACTCCCTCCTCACCCTGCAAATAATACTCTGGTGGATGAGGAATTGCCGAGCCCTTGTCTGCCTCCCTCTTGATGGGAAACTTGCAGTTCCCTGGCCGGGGCAGCCTGTTACCTCCGAACACAAGCAAAGGGGCCAGGCTGGGGCCAAGAACAATATTGTGTCAGTGAGTCTATTATAAAAATAATGGAATAAAAGAAGCCACCCTCAATAAGTGATGTGCAAGCTTCCCTTCAATCTGCCACGGCCTGACAAGGGCTAAGATGGCCTTTCCAGAACGGGCATGCAGCCAAGAGCTTTAAATAATCATTAAAAATATGTTTGTGATTTATCGCTGGGGACTGGTTGGGCGTGAGGCTGTGAGGCAGCAGCTCCTTCAGCACCACACCACAGACCTCACAGCCCCACCCCTTCCCTCTTCAGCTCTGGCAAGGGGGTAGATGGGCATGGTCACCCTCACCCTCCCAGGTAATCCCTGAGCTGTGACTTCCCAAAGGAGAGGAAATATCCAACTGTAAAAGGTCTATCTCCCTCCCTTCTGGCCAGGGGAGAACAAATCAAGGTCATGTCGAATATTTCCTGTGTGTTTAAGGCATTGTTCCAGGAACTGTACACGTATCACCTCATTCAATCCTCCTGACAATGCAATGAGCCCTATGCTTGTATGACTGTGCCATTTTAAGTCTGAGCAAGCTAAGGCATAGAGATTGTAAAGTGCTCCCTGAGAAGTGGAGGGGTAGGGATTGGAACCTCATGTGCTTGGCTCCAGAGTGCCCTTAACTGGGATTTTATGATGCCTCCTAGATGAGGGTGGGGCAGGGCCTTTCTCCTGCCTTCACTCCAGATTCCCAATCACCACCCCCTTTGGTGCCTTCATGGCCTCTGTACAAAGGGAATCCCAGCATCCCTCAGCCCCCAATTCCATTTATCATTTATACCCTGTGAGTAGTAGACATGGAAGCCCCCACTTAGCCTGGCTGTCCTGTACACAACACCTCACCTTCAAGCCCCTTTCTGAGCCTCTGCTGAGGTAAGGGGCAGAGAAAACCCGCAAAAATGGAAGATGGCCAACCAAAGTGTGGAGGATTCACCTAAAGGCCCCTGAGTCCAGTACACCTGATGCTTTGTGGCTCTCTAAGAAGCTGGAGGTGGTCATGCGTGCTTGGCCAAGAAGGCACCTCCCAGGACTACAGAGCAAAGAGGCATGGCTAGGAATCAGGACATGGGCGTCTTGGTCCCAGCTCTGCCCTGGACTTGCCTAGAAGCTTGGACAAGGCACTCGTCTTCCTTGGGCCTCAGCTTTATTTCCTGATAAATGATCGTGAAAATACTGTTTTATCTTCCAAGGCTTGTAAGAAAGCCAAAGAAGGAAATTTGTTAAATGGGAGGAGAGGAGGAAGAGAATTTGCAAACTGTAGGGTGCTGGGCCTATGGAAGAGACTGTTATTATTAGTATTGACTTCCCAGGTGCCAGCAAACTTCTTCCTATATGAACAACTCTCAGGTCAATTAATGCTGGCTTCAAATCCTGGGCCATGCAGTTGGAGCTAGGTTGAAGATGCCTCCTGAGTCAGTGATAGCTCTTCAGCAAGCACAGCTCTTTCTGGAGACAGGGCCCTCCTCAGCAGGCAAGGACAGTGACAGCTCTTCCCCAAAAGGCCCACGCTGACCTAAAGAGATAAGTCCTGGCTTATTGTGAGTGACAGACAGGCCAGCCAGGGATGGCCTTGTTCACCAGTGGACGGCTGTTTGCTCATGTAGCTCCCTGCACAGCTGGACAGTCTCGTGTCATTCCAACGCTCACCTTCTCCCCTCAGAGGACAGTGTGCCCTTCAGCCAGAGTTCCACAGTCATCAGCAGCCCCAGCCCCACTCCGGGTGCTTATCCTGCTTTGCTGCCCAAAAGCTGCACTCACCGGTCAGTGTCTAGGGCTTTGCTCACATCGAATCTTCAAAGCCACTGTGTGGTCTGTATGGCTGATGCCCATTCTATAGCTAAAGAAACTTAGTTTTAAAAGGATTAACTGCCTTGGGCAGAGTCAAGGCTATTCCTCCTCCTGGTCCATCATGCCTTCATCCACCCTCCCTCCCTGCCCACACCATCACTATTCATAACATGATGTATTCAGTCATCTATCAGACATTCTTGGGTGCATCATCCTGTCCTTGGCCCATTGAGTTGGATCAGATAAGGCTCTGGCCTTCAGGGAGCTCACAGTCCAGTAAAACACACTTTGAAATCACAACTCTGAGTAGCATGATGCTGTAGTCAGAGACCTGGGCCCCGGTCCTGACTCCACCCATTTTTCTTTTTTTTTTTAGAGACAGAGTCTCAAAACTTTCCCCAGTCAATTCCACCCTCCAGAGGCAAACACTGTTCTGACTTCTAACACACTAGAGATTACTTTTTTGGTTTTTTGTTTGTTTGGTTTTTGGTTTTTTTTGACGAATTCTCGCTCTATCACCCAGGCTGGAGTGCAATGGCGCCGTCTCAGCTCACTGCAAACTCAGTCTCCCGGGTTCAAGCGATTCTCCTCCCTCAGCCTCTGGAGTAGCTGGGATTACAGGTGTGTGCCACCATGCCAGGCTAATTTTTGTATTTTTATTAGAGACGGGGTTTCACCATGTTGGCCAGGCTGGTCTTGAACTCCTCACCTCAGGTAATCTGCCCACCTCGGCCTTCCAAAGTGCTGGGATTACAGGTATGAGCCACCACACCTGGCCCTGACTCCACTCTTATATAGCCCTCTCTGGCTACCCCCATGCCCTTATTATCATTTCGTATTTATAGGCCAGTTTCTGCCACCAGATCCAGGGACTCTGAAGGATACAGGCACTGAGTCTTATTCATAATAATGATAATAATGCCCTGTGGCCCTTAAGCAGAGGCTTTGCAGTAGCAATCACTAAGCACTGAGTGGCTACAGGCCAAGCTTGGCTAACCACATAATGTGGGTTATCCCTATTCATCTTCACAGCAATCCTCAGAGAAAAGGCCCATGTTTCCCCCCATTTTACCTTGTGGAATCTAAAGCTCAGAGAGGTTAGATAGGTTTTCAAGGTTACACAGTTGGAAAGTGGCAGGATCAGGATTCATACTTTGGCCAGGTGAGCAGCTGAGCAGCTAAGTCACTACTCTTAAGCATGTGCTATACATCTCCCTTCAGTGTTCTAGTACCACAGTGCCTGAGTATGAGCTCCATGAGTGCTTGCTGAGTGAATGAGTGAACAAGTGAATGAACGCATAGCTGCCCCACCACCACTAGGATACTGCAGCCATAGCACCCAGACCACCTGTGGCTTAGCTTGCACAGGCTGCTATAACAAATGCCTTAGACTGGGTAATTTATAAACAACAGAAATTTATTCCTTATGGTTCTGGAAGCTGGGAAGTCCAAGATCAAGACACTGGCAGATTCAGTATCTGGTAAAGGCTAGCTCTCCACTTCAAAGATGGTGCCTTGCTATTGCACCCTCACATAGCAGAAGTTCCCTGGACCTTCTTTTATAAGGGCACTAATCCCATTCATGAGGGCTCTGTCCTCATGACCTAGTTACCTCCCAAAGTCCCCACCTCTTAATACTTAATGCCATCACCTTGGAGGTTAGGTTTCAACATATGAATTTGAGGGAGGAATGCATACATTTAGACCATGGCAATCTGAGTCTCAGGAGGTGACATCTAAACCGAAAGGAGAAGTAAGAGGTAGCTGGGTAGAGAGTGAGGGGAGGGTGTTCCAAGCAGAGACATGAGTGTGAGCAGAAGCTAAGAGGTAGCAGGGCCAGTGGAACAACACTGAGGGGACTGAGAAATGCTCTGGGTTGCTAGAGCAAGATGGGAGGGAGTAAAAGGGAGAGCGGCTATTGACAGAAAGGCCAGAGAGGAAAGCATGGGCCTGCAAATCTTGTAATCAAAGAATCAAGGAACTATGGGAGCTAACCCACGTTTCTGGTCCCAAATCCAGGAGACGGACCAGGAGGCAGATGGACAGCCAGTCTACAGCTCTAGAAAGATCTAGAGACAGATCGAGGTTTGTGTTGTTGATACATGGACTGTGGTTGGAACCATAAGAGAACCTGAGATCCCCAGCTGGAGAGATGACATGTGTAAGCATGAGATAAAGGTGAGATACCACTGTGGGAATGGCCATCATTTTCCAAACACTCCTGTGGCCCACGTATTCTACCCCACCCCCAAGAAATTGCGGTCTTTTCTCATTTTACACATGAGAAAACTGAATTTGGAGAGATTATTTGTGTAAAGGAACCTGGTGGTAGGTGGTGAGGCTGGGGTTTGGGCCCTACCTGTCTCATCCCAAAGCTTAGCCTTTTATGGGTAGATGTTACACATTTAAGTGAGCTTCAGAACTGTAACCTAGGACTCCCACTATTGGTCAGAAGACAAGGTAATCTGTGACTCTTTGTCCAGCACTGTGCTTATCACATGGTACCCAGCCAGTCAGCACTGAGGAGCTAATTATCCCCCTCCACATCCAGAATAGTTTCTCTGACCCCCCAGCCCATGCCTACCCCTCTGACATCTCCAGATGCCTCTACCCAAGGAATTCTTCCAGGAAACACCACAGGATCACCCTCTAATGAGGTGGTAAGCTCTTTGTCACTGAAAGCAGAGGCAAGAGCCCTGGGAGAGGCCGGGAGAGAGGTCTAGTGAAGTTCCCTCCGGAGCTACCCTGGGAATCTCCCTCACTCTGCCACCAAGACTGCACTGTGGATTGCCCTTGCCTCTCGTGCCTTTCCAGCTGTGGCTCATGTGGCTTATGGCTCCTAATCGTCAGCATTCTGGTGCTCCACTCCAGCTGAACAAGCCTCTCATCCCATCTTCCAGGGGCTAGCTCAGCTCCCATCTTCCAGGAAGCAGTCTTCAGATAGAACAGGGACCAGAAACACCCTGGACACTCACTATCTGGATTCTTCAAAATACTCCACCTTACACAGCCTCAGAGGCCATCATTAATCCAGCTCTCACTAAGCACTTTTGAGCCAGACCCTGGGACAGCTCAATGAGGAAAACAGCAGTCCTGCCATTAAAGGGTTGATGGTAGAGGGCTTGGGGACAGATGTGTAGATGAAAAATAAAAAGGCGGCCAGATATGGTGGCTCACGCCTATAATCCCAACACTTTGGGAGGCTGAGGCGGGAGGATCACTTAAGGTCAGGAGTTCGAGACCAGCCAACATGGTGAAACGCCGTCTCTACTAAAAGTACAAAAATTAGCTTGGAGTGGTGGAGGGCACCTGTAGTCCCAGCTACTCAGGAGGCTGAGGTGGGAGAACTGCTTGAACCCAGGAGGTGGAGGTTGCAGTGAGCCAAGATCGCACCACTGCACTCCAGCCTAGGTGACAGAGTGATACTCCATCTCAAAAAAAAAAAAAAAAAAAAAAGAGATTTTAATTGACTCACAGTTCTGCATGGCTGGAGAGGCCTCAGGAAACTTACAGTCATGGTGGAAGGCACCTCTTCACAGGGTGGCAGGAAAAGGAAGGAGTGCCAAGCAAAGGGGGAAGCCCCTTATAAAACCATCAGATCTCGTGAGAATTCACTATCATGAGAACAGCATGGGGGAAACTGCCCCCATAATTCACTTATCTCCACCTGGTCCTGCCCTTGACACATGGGGATTGTTACAATTCACAGTGAGATTTGGGTAGAGACACAGAGCCAAATCATATCAATTACTCTGAAGGAGAATATGACATAGAGCAAAAGGAAGGGGCAAATGAAATGCCCTCGGTGCTCCTAGAAGCAGGTGAGAGGACATCAGAAACGGGGAAGGGATAAAGGAAGGCTTCCTGGAGGAGGTAGTAATGGGGCTGTACCTTCCAAGAGAAGTGTTTCTACAGGCAAAGAAGAGGGTGGAAGGGCATTCCAGGTAGCATGCAAAACATAAGCAAAGGCCCAGAGTTTGGGTTAAGGTCACTAGTTGGTGTAGCTGAAGCACAGGGGTTTGACTGTATCGGGGTCAATTCCAGAGATTTTATTGAACCCCATATTAAATGTACCATGGCAACAACTCTCTTCCCCTCAGTTTCACCATCTGTAGAATGAGGCCACTGGAGTCAGTAACCCCTGGGCCCCCTAGTCCCTCCAGAATATGTCATTCCGCAGTGCCCAATCTCCCAGGCTCCTAAACACTTCCACATGTCAAGCCCGACCTGGCTCCTTATCTTTGCCTATACAACACGGCTGGCCAGCCCTGCTTCCGCTTGGATGGCCTCCCTGTGGTCCTGGAGTGTACAGCTATTCTAGGGCCACCAGCCAGGTGGCCCCCTCTCCGACAGAAACACAACACCCAGGGTGGTGGGTCCTATGGAAACATCAGCCATTTCCCACCATCCTTCCCTTTTCTCCTCAGGCCTCAGCAGAGCCTGCGGAAAACGTGGGTTTATTTGGGGTCTGCGGGATACAGAGAATGTTATCATTCTCAGGGAACTCCAAGTCCTGGTTTCACTGCTTATTCTGGCCCCTCTCCGCGGATGCTGCAGGCCTATCAGGCAAGGAGGTCTCCCTCCTGCTCTCATACCACCCAGGGCTCCCAGTTCCAAGAGAGGTTTTGGGTTTCAGATAAATGAAGCAAATGCCTAAAGGGGTAGGCAACATCTTTAACTCCTGGAGCAGAGGGCTGAGCAAGGCCGAGGGCTCAAGCTGAGTCATTCCCCATCATGTCCCCTGACCCCCACCCTCGCAGATGGCAGGAATTTGCTTTTTCAAACTGCAATCTGAGAATTCTAGAAGCTTATGATCTGTGGATTCGAGGATCTTCAAACTGATGGAATCTTAGGCTGCCAGAACCTTAAAAATTGTTGAATCTTAGACTCCTAGAACCATGAAATTCTAGAATCTTAGGATCAGACCATTGTGTCCAGGAAAGAGATGGATTCCGTGGCTTCCTAGCTACGTGACTTTAGGTAAGTGATTTAATATCTCTATGCTTCCACTTTCTCATCTATAAAATTGGGTAATAATTGTACCTACTTCCTAGAGTTATTATGTGGTTTGAATGAGTGAATATATATAAAGCACTTACAACACTGCCTGGCACATGGAAATCACCAGAGACGTGACAGCTGTAGTTCTAAGATCACACAGCAGGGTAACAGCAGAGTTTGTGCTACAGTCCAGGCCCCTGGCTTCCCTGTCCAGAATTTTTCTGCCATTCAGCTGTGCCATCTCTCAAGATAATTAGGAAAGGACCAACCTTGGGACCAGATAGACTTTCAATGATGGTCCAGTGGAGACCCTGCTTTGGAAATGTCCATGCAGGAGACAGGTTTCCCATCACTGAGAAATACAATGGGCAGAACCATGTTTCCTCCCAGAACAAAAAACATTTGGTAGATGGAGTCAGTGAAAGGCTCTTGCACAATTTAGTGCACTCTCTCAGTGGGCTGACTGGGCTCAGCTAGGTGGTTCTTCTGCCCTACATGTAAGCTGAGGCTGCAGTCTTCAGGGGACTCAATTGTGCTGGAATACCCAAGATGACTCACTCATATGTCTGGAACCTTGTTGGGGATGGCTGGAAGGCTTGACTCAGCTGGGATACTAGGGAATCTAGGTCTCTCCCTCCCCAGGTATCTCCCTCCCTCCATCCATCCCCTAGCCTCTCCATATGGTTTCTCCATCAGAATAGCAGGACTTCTTATATGGTAGCTCAGGGCTCTCAAAAAGGCAAAAAGAGAAATTGCTGTGTCTTAAAGTTTGGGCCTTTGTGATAAGCAAAATTCCAGATTCGCCCCCAAGAATCCCACCCACAGTGTACACACCTGAAAACATGTACAAAATCTAAAAATATGATGGAAAAGACCCTCCTTTGATTAGGTTACATTATATGGTAAAGTGATGGCATAGATTACATTACACCATGTAAGACTCCATTATAATAGACTGGAGAGAAATTCTCCTGCTGGTTTTGAAGAAGTAAGTGCCATGTTGAGAGAAAACCATGCTGCTAGGACCTTAGGGCAGCTTCCAGGAGCTGAGAGAAATTGCCCAGTTAACAGCCAGCAAGAAAATAAGGGCTTCAGTCCTATAGCCACAAAGAATGGAATCCTGCCAGCAACCTAAACAAGCTTGGAAGAGGACTTATGAGCCTCAGATGAGATTGCAGCCCCAGCCAACACCTGGATTTCAGCCTGGTGAGGCCCTGAGCAGAAAACCTAGGTCTCACTACTGGGAGAACAGCACCAAGCCATTCATGAGAGATCCGCCCCCATGACCCAAACACGTCCCTGCCTCGGAGCCATCTCCTAACACCACCACATTTGGGATCAAATTTCAATGTGAGTTTTGGAAAGGACAAACCATATCCAAACCATGGCACACAGCAGTCCAGAGACCAGGGCTGGAGGCCAGGTGTCTGGACTCTCAGCCTACGACTACTTCCATTCAGCTCTTGTTTTTAGGTTGAGTGAATAAAATCTGTCTCCTCTGTCCCCAAAGGCAAGGCACTCATTTTGTCCTGGCCTTCTGCCTCTCCTGAGCTCCATCCTATCCTGGTTTCTTGGGGATTCTGAGGCTCACTTTTTACTCCCTGGGTCTGACAGGTTAAAAAGAGAAATCAGGAGTCTCCATGAACTAGACCCCAATACACCTTCACCTCCAGAAAAGGACTGACAGGGTGGGGAAACCTCCCACACACAGCCTACCCAAGACCTGGAGGTTTTGTGGACAGGTGTGCACTAGGAGCTGGAGTCCACCCTGGTCCAGATGTGAGACCTGATCCCCTGACCCACTCTGGGACCTTAGTTAAATTACACTTTGTCTCTTTTCCATTCCTCACCGTAAATGAGGAAAATGCCCTAACAGGTGAGATAAACCAAGTGAATGCCCTTTGTAGACCACAAAGGGCTGATTCCTTGAGCAGAGTTCTTCAAAAGAAAACTTTAGCTCCTGCTTCCTGATGTATCACCCCTCTCTCTCCAATTAAGGACCCAAGCCTCCCACCATTTCAGTCCCCTTGTTCATCTCCTTCCCTTTCTCCAGTGGAAATTCCCAGGAATTCCCAGTCCGAGGAATTCCCAGGAATTCTTATCCTTGACCAAATGTCAACTCCTAAGAAAAACCTTCCTGATCTTCTTGTCTAAAATATCATCTTCCTTCCTGCCGTCTTCTCCTGCTCTTTTTTAATAGCACTTATCAGTGTCTGAAATTATATTAGGCACTTGTTTAGTATTAATTTCCCACACTAGATGATAAGATCAGCAAGGACAAGGATCTGTCTGTTATTCACCACCCAAGAATTTGACAGGTAATAGTGCTCAAAAAGTACTCATTGAACAAATGAATGAATGGAATCAAGACTAAGCACAGTGCAAAACTTCAATGCTGGTCCAGACAGGATTGTGTCTTGAGATACCAGCTGGTTCCATGAGGACTATAATGCAAAGGAAGCCTGACCTGAGCAGCCCACCTCACACTGGCCCCCTCTCCTGATTGCACTTAGAGCCTAAACCTTTCACTGGACACTGATTTACAAATTGCTGAGAAAGTTCCTAGATTGTTGACATTTAGAAATAAGTAAGCTCTGTAGGTGTGAGCCTGGTTTATTTCTCTCTCCCAAGTTTACTGAGGGCATATTCACCTTTGTTTCCTTCCCCAGAGTGCCTAACAAGTACTATTTGAATTGTTGTACCTCAATGAATTAATAAATAAGTGAATAAGTGGGTGAAAGAGTAAATGGATGAATGAATGGATAAACAGTGGGTGACTGAACAATTACATGGATGGATGATGGATGGATGGATGGATGGATGGATGGATGGATAGAAAAAAGGAAGGAAGGGTAGATATATTGATGGATGGATGGTTGATGAGTGGATAGTGAGTGAATGACTAGATGGGTGATGGAGAGATGGATTGTTACATGATTAGTAGATGATAGAAGAGTAGATGGATGAAGGGATTGATGGATGGATGGGAAGGATGAATAGATGGATAAAAGTATGGGTGGGAGGGGTATGGTTGGGAGAGAAAGGGTAAGGGTGGGCCAGAATAAGTGAGTAGATAGATTTGATTTACTGTGTCTAAATCTCCAAAGTCACAGAACAGAGGAAGTGGATTTGCTCTGTGAACCTACAGGAGAGAGTTAGGATCACTAAGTCAGAGTGACAGGGAGACAGATTTCAGCTTATTATAACGTAGAAACTCCCTGTCACTAGAGATGTGGAAACAGAAAGTGCCCGCCTCCCCACCCAGCCATCAGCCCCTGCCCAATCAGGGTACTGGGGAAGGCAAGAATTCAGATCCTGGTTGAGAGGTTGAAGTATACGACTTTTGCCTTCAGACACAGAAACTGTAGGATTCTAAAAGAATCAGAAGCAAACCCCCCCCATCAACTGGGTTTGGTGAAATCTGGGCCCTTGTTCTCTACCCAGAATCTTGGAGATGCTCTACCTTGATACCCCTCCTGGGGCTGAGGATAGAGGCAATGACAACTGGGCTAATACTGTGAGAAATCATTGGGTGTACTCCGACCACAACCCATGAGGTCAGGACTGCTTCTCACCCATATCTGTCTACTTTTTCCACTGCTTTATAGGCAAGAATTTAAAAATCTCAGACTCTTAAACAGCAACTGTGTAGCCTTGAACAAGTTATTACCCTCTCTGATCTTCAATGGTATCATGTGTAAAATGGAGATAATGCCTCATAGGGTTGCTGGCAGGATTAAATGAAAGAATTATGTAACATGCATAGTGCAGTGCTGAACCATGGAAAGCCCTCAATAAATGATAATATTGGAACTGGTATTGGTTTTAGCATTGATATCAGCATTCAAAGCCATGTTTGTATTCCTATTTATTAGAAGTATTACCATAGTATACAATGGTATTACATATATTACATGGCACTGTCATAGAATCATAAATCTAGGGCCACAGATTCATATATGCTTGATAACAGATTTTCCAAACTGACCACCTCAGAAATTTAGAACTTTTGAATTAGAACCAAACTTAGAGCCCTCATGGATGGTTGAACTACTCTCAGAGTAGATAAGACCTTTGAAGTAATGAGTCTAACCACCCCAACCAGCCTCTCTACCCATGGCAGATGCCTCTGCCCAATGTCCTTCACCCTCCATCTCCAGGCCAGAACATCCTGTGAGGCCGCTCTGGGGGGCCTGACTGGACCCTTTGGCCCTGTGCTCCTGTTCTCAGACAACCCAGAATCCCAAGAATTTGTGGCCACAGGAGTGGGAGCCTTGGATTGGGCCCGGGGGATGATGAAATATGGAAGCTCCCAGAGTTGGGCCTGGTGGGGAGGGCCACATTTTCTGTGTCATGTTCTATTGCACGCCAATCAATTACAGTGTGCCCTATATAAACACATCATGAGGGCTTTGACAGGGGGCCGGGGTGAAGTTGGGTGTCAGGGTAAAACAGGGGATAATAAAATCACTGGAGATTTATTTCTCTAAATTGGAAACTTCATGCTTACACCTGACTAAATCATCAGGCTGAAATCGGAGCCGACTCCCATGGAAAACACATGTAACCTTATCCCATCTTTGTTTAACGGCGACCCATCAAGCCGCCTGATGAATTCTGCAGATGCAGCCAGCGTCCTCCTTGGGCTTCTTGAGTTCTGGGGGTCTCCATCAGACCTAGTTGTTCTTCCAGGGCTGGCCAAAGAAGCCTCTTCTACAGGTGGGTGTCCACCTGGTACCCCATCCCCTAAAATAGCTCCGCTTTGCTCCCATGCCTGAAAGTACACCATTTGTGTACCTAAGATCCCGCCACATAAGATCCTCCTCTTCATGAAACCATCCTCCCTGAGAAAGGGAACAATGTTGAATAATGTGAGAGGCATTTGTGACATCAAGGAAAGTTCTCTAAACTAGAAATTGTCCAGCCTGGCTTCCATCACAGTTCTGTGATAACATCCTTTTATCTCTCTGGGTAAAATGACCTTGCTACTTCTTTTTACCCTGTCTCTTCTCTCATAGAACTTTTGTGAGGATTTGATGAGCTAATGGGTTAAAAGTGTTTTGTAACTTATTAGTTTATGGTATATATTAGCATATAATTTTCTATTTGAATTATGAAGCACTGTATGTAGAACCAGGAGATAGTGTGAAGTCAGCCACTGCCTGTGTTCAGGGGTTTCTCCTTTACCAGGAGTGACCAGCCAGAGTGGGAGGAAGAATTTGGGAGCAAATCTCATCAGTAAGCCCGGTCTGTGTGCTGGGCACTGGGTTAGTGTATGACACTCATACAGTATTTCATGTGATCCCCACATCATATATAAGAATGATGCCCATTCCGAAGATGACAATTCAGGGATCAGAGAGGTTACCTAACTTTCCTGAATTACACAGTAGGATAGTGACCAGGGTGTCAGTCTAGATTTGTCTGACCCCAAAGTTCATTAAAATACATGACAAGTGCTCTGTGGGGCCTGAGGGAGAAAAGGAGGGCAGTATGTGCCCAGGCTCGATAGAGGCCCTGCCCCTCTCCCAGCCCCTCCCTTCAGGTCCATAAATTCTTATACACACAAACACAGTCACCCCAGCACACACCACAGGTGGTCAGCGGGCAGGGAGGCTGCAGGCTGAGGCTTCCTCCTCAGAACAGCGCTCCCTGCCCACACCTCCGCCATGGCCCTTTGGGTGGGGTGAGGTGGGAGGGCGGGGAGGGCAGAAGGAGCCCCCGTGTGTCACTTTCGGCAGCAGTCAGCAGAGCCTTGCAAAGTGCAAGATGGCTTTTTTAGCCCAGCATAAGGATCTAGTTAAAAACCAATAAATCAGGAGTGAAATGTGCATAGCAGCCTGCTCCGTAAAATCAACATGGCTTGTGCCTCTGCAGGGAGCCCTCTGCCTGCCCGCTGAAGCCTGCGGCTCAGGCAGAGCCCTCCTCTGTCCCATAGACATCTTCGGAGAGAGAGGTCTCCTCTGTCCCTTGAAAAGACATAGCCAGGCCACCGGAGCCCCTACTTAGGAGATGCCTCGTTTATGACATCCCCTTTCTAGATGCAGAAATGCCAAAAAAAAAAAAAAAAAAAAAAAAAAAAAAATGGGTGAGCAGGGCCCAGACAGCTCTCAGCCTCCACACTGCTCCGCCCTGACACAGAAAATCGAATTAGGAGATGAATGGGCTGAGGAGTGGACGAGAACGGAGAGCCCCAGGGCGTCTCCCCAGCACAGATTACAGAAAGCCATCTGCAGAAAGGGGCTCGGGACCCCCACTGAGATGACCCCCGGTGGAACGGGCATCCCGGGCCTCGGTGTGCCCAGCGCAGCCCCCCGGCGGGGGCGGGGAGCGAAGGAGCCCCGGCTCAGCCTCGGGTCGGTATTTAATATCTGTAAAACTGCCACTCGGGCAGCCAAGGTAAACAGAGTCCCTGGCAGTTCAAAGGTGAGCGAGTTTAAATGTTTCCCCTCTGCCTGAAAGGAATCCGTGCCGGGCTTGCGGCCGCGGCGGCCCCAGGGAGGGACGGCCCCCCGCGCCGCCCGCCCGCAGCATCTGTGCACACAGAGGCTGCGTCTCCCACACAAATACTCAAAATTTCTCATTAAAACTTATGACTGTGTCAACAGTGCGGGCTGGGCCCCTAATCTGGAAAAGCCATTTCGCCACCGCGCCCCGCCCCCCGCGGCCCGCGCGCTGTCCCCGCCCGCGCTCTGTCGCCACCCGCTCCACGCCCCACTCCGCGGCGGGGGCCCCGCGGGGCCCGAAGGTGCCACCCGCCCGCCCTGTCTCCGGGGCCGAGTGGAGGCCAGGACGGGCTGGCACGGGGCGGGCGTCCTCAGAGGACCGCGGGCGCACAGGGGACACTGTAGAGGAGCTGGCTTTCCCGCCAGATAAGAGCGCCGGAACCGGCCAGGCGCAGGACGCCCGCGGCGCTTCCGCTCAGCTCAGAGAGAGCTTTCCCCTGGCGACGGTCCCCTTCAGAGTCCTCTGAACAACCCCGCCCAGCCGCATCCCTTGCAAACTTGTTCCCAGGAGTCCCTTTCTGCTCCCGCCGGGGAAGGCCCAGCTCAGCTCCGGCCTGATGCCACAGTCGAGCTGAGACTCCAGGCCCCCAGCCCCTCAGTCCCGCTGAGCGGGACGGGCCCCGGTGGGGAACAGAGCAAAGCTACTCTGAGGAAGGGGATGAACTCGACTTGCAGTAGACTCCAGGGCAAGAGGGAAATCAGAGAAACATTTGGGAGTAGAAAGAGTCCACCTCGGGTTCAAATCCCAGCTCTGGCACCGACAATATTTCCGTTTCCTCCTCCATAAAATTTAGGGGACAATAAGAGAAAGAAAACAGCTATGCCCACCTACTCCAGATCCTGGCACACAGTAAGTGCTCCACACATGGTAGTCATTCGCTCAGTCAACCTATACTTATTTATTAAGGCTCTTTTATGTGGACCCACAGACAGCTAACAGTCTAGAGAGAAACAGACAAATAAAAGAATAGAGGCTGAGTGTTATTAAAGGTGAAGTAGAGGGTCCCAGATGAAAGACTAGATACACTGTGACTAAAAGATGAGGCAGCAGGGGAAGATATTTCAAGAGCAGAACAGCCTATGCAAAGGCCCTGAGGCAAAAGAGGATGTGATCATAGGCAAAAGAAGATGTGATCGTGGGCAAAGGCACAGAGACAGAAATGAGGCTGGGGAAACGTGAGTGCCTACACAGTGTGCACCTCTCAATGAGCACTTTTAGATTGATTCTTTGTTGTATGTGAGTATACACTTAATGTACGTGCATTTGAATATGGCCAAAGACATGTACCTACACCTATGCATGTTTAAAATGTGTATGTCTGTTTGGACGTGTGCACATGTGCCTGGGTGAGTACTTATGCATGAACATGAGTGTATTTGTGTGTGTGTGTGCGCGCCTGTATATGTGGCTATATATCCATACTTGTGAATCTGACTAAGGACTTGTACATTTGTGTTTGCACAAGCATCTGCACTGTTGATGTGTGTCTGTGTGTATGCACTTGTGCTCACACACACTTTAACAAATGCTGACTCCCCACTCCCCACACCCTCTCTGGTGTCCATGGTATAAGAGCGGGCAGCTAGGTCCTGCGTGCACCCTTACCTTTCATTGAGGCCAGATATTCCCACTGACAGGCTATGTCTGGAACCAGTACCCATGGGCCTGATGGACCCCCTGACTGCCTTTTATTTGCTCCACTCCAGAGAAACAAGAAAATAAAAGCATATCAAGATTTCCCTCCAGAAAGCTGAAATCCAGGCACCCATACCTCCCACCCCATTATCCTACCACAGTCAGAAGTTGTGGAGACACTGGTTACGTGGTGAGCAGGAATAGCTCAGCACAGAAAGTGGGAAACTGCCGTCCCAACCCCTACCAGTTTCTCTGCAGACGTGCTGTGTGACCCAGGACAAGATGCTCTGCCCTCTGAGCTGGTGAAAATGAAGATGATGCTCCCTTCATGTTAGGCTGAAATAGAACACAAACAGAGATGCAGCAAGATGATGATCATCCTTCCAAATTTTCCATTAGACTGGGTCTTCAAAAATAAGAACAAAACAAAAATAATCCTCAGAAAAGCCTCATGAAGTTCAAAAGCTCCATTGCACATGTTGCCTCCAAAGGGGCAAGAATTTTGCCATTGTCACCCCTGTATTCCCCTCCTAAAACAGAACCTGGCATATAGTAGGTGCTCAATAAATATCGGTTGAATTGATAAATTTGTTCATTGAGCTATTTGCTCGTTCATTCACTTATCGTATAATCCCTGTGCCTTTGTTTTGTACAAGGCCTTAACTGTCCCCCACCAAAAAAGAAGGGACCCTCTTGCTTAGGCTTCACTAATATCCCAGGTAAATGCATACCACTTTAAATTCATGGCTTCCCACCTCCATCGAGCCTCAAAACTGCCAGGAAATGCAACTGTTTCCCAGCTCTTTATGCTTCCCGCAATGGCGGTTCAAATCTTCCTCTCTCTCTTCAGATCCTCCAACCTTTCCCTTCCTTCCCCTGCCCTTTCAACAGGTGACCTTCATGGAGAAAACGAAAGCCATCAACTTTCAGCCACAAACCTACACATCTACCTGTGCTTCCTCCAAACCTCATCTCCTTCCCTTTTATTGTAATGAATGCATCTCTCCTCCCATAAGAAGCCAGCTCTTCCCCTCTGGATCCACCCAGGAGAGTTCACCCCATTGACTCACCTCCTCTTTGTCCATATCTTCTACCTCGGAATTTCTCAAGCTGCCCATTTTGAACCATTTTAGGTTCACAAATTCAGTTCAGGGTACTGTGACCAGCAGTATTTAACAATAAAATAGGGTGTGGCATGGTGGCTCATGTCTATAATTCCAGCACTTTGGGAGCCCGAGGCAGGAGGATCACTTGAGCCCAAGAGCTTGAGTCCACACTGGGCAACATAGCAAGATCCTGTCTCTCCCAAACAAATTTTAAAATTAGCCAGGGGTAGTGGCATGCACCTGTAGTCCCAGCTACTTGGGAGGCTGAGGCAAGAGGAACACTTGAGCCCAGGAGTTCGAGGCTGCAGTGAGCTATGATTATGCCACTACACTCTAGCCTGGGCAACAGAGCAAGATCCTATCTCTTAAAACAATTTTTTTAAGTAAAATAGGAAAGAAAACATCAGAGCACATCACACACAGTAAAGATGAGTATATGTCACAAAACTTTTGTTTCAGGTGTGTCAGTGTGTGTAAGTGTCTCAGGTCTGGAAGGACATGTCCGTCTAACTGTGGGTTGTGTCAAGAAAGTGTGAAAGATGTTCTTCTACCTCCCTTTTTCTACTGCCTCCTTCCCATCAGTGGGTAAACTCCTTAAGAATCTCAACCGGTTCTCAACCAAAATGTCCAACAATGATAGACTGGATTAAGAAAATGTGGCATATATACACCATGGAATACTATGCAGCCATAAAAAATGATGAGTTCACGTCCTTTGTAGGGACATGGATGAAGCTGGAAACCATCATTCTCAGCAAACTATCACAAGGACAAAAAACCAAACATCACATGTTCTCACTCATAGGTGGGAATTGAACAATGAGAACACATGGACACAGGAAGGGGAACATCACGCACCATGGACTGTTGTGGGGTGGGGGGAGGGGGGAGGGATAGCATTAGGAGAGATACCTAATGCTAAATGACAAGTTAATGGTGCAGCGCACCAACATGGCGCATGTATACATATGTAACAAACCTGCACATTGTGCACATGTACCCTAAAACTTAAAGTATAATAATAATTTAAAAAAAGGCAAGCAACAACAAAAAAAAAGAACAGAAAGCTGAGTTCAGAGAAGCTAAATATCTTGCAATTCCTTGTAGCTAATAAATAAATGACAAGTCCTTATTGTAAAAAAAATAAAAATAAAAAAAAGAATCTCAACCGGTTCTTCAAGCCCAGTTCTCTTTCAGCTACTGCACCCCCCAAATCTCCTCCCAACCAGTCTTCTTTAAAGAGTCATCTACACTCAGGCTGGGCGTGGTGGCTCACTCCTATAATCCCAGCACTTTGGGAGGCCAAGGCGGGTGGTGGATCACCTGAGGTCAGGAGTTCGATACCAACCTGACCAACATGGTGAAACCCCATCTCTGCTAAAAATACAAAATTAGCCAGGCGTGGTGGTGCATGCCTGTAATCCCAGCTACTTGGGAGGCTAAGACAGGAGACTTGCTTGAACCCGGGAAGCGGAGGTTACAGTGACTGAGACTGTGCCATTGTGCTCCAGCCTGGGCAACAAGAGTGAGACTCTGTCTCAAAAAAAAAAAAAAAAAAAAAAAGAGTTATCTACACTGAGTATCTACACATCTTCACCTCCCATTCCTCTGCACATCAGCACTCTCCCTGAGACCCACTACCCCGCTGTGGCAAGGCTGCCACCTACCTGCTGCTAAACCCAGCAAGAGCTTCCCTGGCTTGGCTTGCGGGGCTCTCAGAGCCCTTGCTGTTCCTTGACTCTCATATCCTCATCTTCTCCTGGTTTTCCTCCTTCCTCTACGGCCTGCCTTCTTAATCTTCCCTGTTGGCCCTCCCGTTTCTGCCTAGCTCTTAGTGTTGGTGTTCCCCAGGGCTCACTCCTTGACCCTCTTCTCTTGTCTTTTCCTCTCAGTAATCGTAGTCTCAAGGTCCATAGGCTGATAATGCCCAACTCGGCATCTCCATCCCAACTCTCTTCCTTGACCCCGGGCTCTCACCTTCCTCGACTCCAGGCTCTCACCTTCCTCTGCATCCCTGCTGGCTGCCCCACAGGTTCCTCCTTCTCAGCGTCCTCAAAGGGCAGTCAGCGTCTTCCTGCACCTTCCCTAATGTTCCTTGTCGGTAGCAGCACCTCTGCCCACCACACCACCCCAATCAGACAGCGGGCATCCCTATGACTCCTTAGAGCCTGAGCTGTCCAGACACTACCTCCTGACACCTCTCTGCTCTCTCTCCACTTCTCTCCATCCCACCACCACTCTCAGAGTCAGAACTTAATCATTCTGCCCAAATAACTTCCAGAGTTATCTCACTAAGGAGTCTCCAATCCATCTTTCTAATAGGACCGTGTTGCCCTCTGTTTTAAACCTCCAGTATCTCTCCTCGGCTGCTGGAATAAAGTCCAGCCTTCAGGAGCACACCCTGAAAGATGTGTCCATGGGAACCCTCTGCCTTCAGCCACTCTGATTTATGCTCTCACCCTGACTGGTGCTCTTTGGGCTGGGTGGCCTGGGACCGGCTGGCCCCTCAGCTTGCTCAGCTTCCCTAAATACCCTCACTCTCAGGTTCCTCTGGCCAAGACTGGGCTGACCCAGGGTACCCCAAGCTCACGTTCAAAGACTCAGGCCGGGCCCAGCTGCTTGGCTCCATAAATGGGGATTAGGTGCCCCCGTTTGAGGCGGGCGGGTGGGCTGTGAGAAGAGTTGGTTTGGTATAGATTTTATGGCAGGATCACATTTCATCATCAGACCCCCCTCTGAAGCCAGTGAAGGGCAGGTCAGGGGCAGGGGAGTGGGAACCTGAGCTGTTCCATCAGCCCAGAGCACAGAGTTGCTGGCACAGGAGGGAGCCTTGCCTGGGAATCTGGGGCCCCGAGTTCCAGCCTCCCCTTTGCTGCCCCCCCTGCTGTGTGAACTTGGGCACATTCTTTCATTCTCTGGTCTGTGAAATGGGGTCCCTAGACTAGACAGGCTCTCAGGCCAACTCCATTTCCAGACCCCTGACGCCCTCTCCCAGTCTAAGTCATAACAAAAGCATCACCCCTCTCAGGAGGCTGCAGAGCTATGATACACTTACACACCCATGGATTAGGGTTGCCACATAAAACACAGGATGCCTAGTTAAATTTGAATTTTAGATAAATTACAAATCATTTTCAGCATAAGTATGTCCCAAATATTGTACAGACATACTTATATTAAAACTATTTGTTATTTATCTGAAATTCAAATTTGACTGGAAGCCCTGTATTTATTTATTTATTATTATCTTTTTTTTCCCTAAATTTGGCATCCTTATCCTAGATGCACTGGAGTTTACAGGACTCATGATCCATCTAAGCAAAATAGGTCAGGTTTTAACAGGTTTAAGTGGTCTTGGCAAAATCATCAAGCTGGACAGAAACCTGTCGTCAAGAGCCAGTAGAGATTTGGTAAAGGATGTTCCAGGCAAAAGGAACAGCATAGGCAGAAGCCTAGAGGAAGGATGGTGTTGGCCAAGTTCCAGGAAAGGCAGTAACAGACCAATGTGTAGGCTGTAGACTCGAAGTGGCAGGAAAGGCAGATGGTAAGGTTAGTTGGAATCAAATCGTGCCATATTCAATCTATGCTGCTACTGATATTAGAGGAAGGGACCCAGAGGAGGGTTTGAGTTGAAATAGGACCACAGCCAGAGACGAAGTACAGGGAGCAGGATCTAACTTCCCAAAGATTAGAGGAAAGACAACTGGGATGATCTGGAGGAAGGACCTTTAGGACCTAGCCAGGGAATTTGGGCTCAGATCCTTTCTCTGAACAGAATAAATAATAAATAGCAGTCGGTAAATGATAGCTGTCATTATGATCAGTGGTCAGTAAGTGCTGTGGTTTGTTACCCACTGACCTCATCCCCAGACAGTCAGCGTGGGGCCAGAGCCATTGCTTAACTGCTGGGAGCTCAGATATGATGGAACAGTGACAGTTTACAGATTCGCCATCGAGCTGTGCCACCCTTGCCTTGTTCTGTTGTCCAATATCAATGAGAAATAAGCCGCCAGGGAGAATACTATGAATAAAAGGGCATTTTAGGGACCAGTGAAAATTATCTAAGGCAGAGGAGCTACTTTATAAGAGTCCCTACAAAATCCACTTATGTGAATCTCTCCTGTCACTCTCACAGCAACTCTAGGTGGTGGATATTTAAGCTCCATTCTAGAAATGTGAAAACCAAGGCTCAGAGAGAAGTCCTTTGTCCAAGGTTCTTAACTAATAATAGAGAGAGGTCAGTTTTAAAATCCAATAGGTGGTGCATGCCTGTAGTCCCAGCTACTCAGGAGGCTGGCATGGGAGGATGGCCTGAGCCCAGGAGGTGGAGGTTGCAGCTGCTGAGATCACACCACTGCACTCCAGCCTGGGTGACAGAGCCAGACCTTGTCTCAAAAATAAATAAATTAATTAATTAATCAATAATAAAATCCAAGAGCTCTTTTCCCTACATAAGGCTGTGTCTATGGATCAAAGCAATGAAGCCCAAGTTCAGTGTGTACTTCAGCTACACAAGCACCTTCACCCCTGATGGGCCCATCAGCTTACTGGATGCCAAACCTTACAACACCTGGCCATGAGGCCTTGGAACTCATCTTGCCCCAGGTCAAGCACATGCTTCCTTCCATTGGCTGGGAAGAGACTGGAGATTTCAGAAACCTTGGATCCAGTCTCAAATTCTCCAGTTCCTGGCTACATGGTTTCACCTTTCTAAGCTTGTGCTTCCTCATCCGAAAAATGAGGATAATAATGCCTTCTTCCCATGTATGTTGTGAAGGTCCAATGTGATAATGTATAGGAAAGAGCTTTCTAAACTGAAAAGCATGGTGCAGACTTGTTTCATTGCCCAAATCACAGACAAACAACACTATCTTATAAACTTAAAAGCTTTTGCTGGTTCATGTCTTCCAGATTTATGGGGAGGCCTTCTGGTCTAACACCCAAGTCTAGTTCACAGATGATTTGCAAGGCAGGAGTGATTGATGACACTTCATTTATTCATTTGTCACACATTTGCTAGTCTCTTCTGTGCCAGGCTCTGTATTGAGCACTGGTGAATAAAGACATAGTCCTTGTCCTTGGGCAGGTGGTCAGTGGGGGAGACAGAAACAGACAATAATGATCCAGTTGTAATCAATGATAAAGTATAAGCAAGCACAAAAAGAGTATAAACAAGTGAGGTGAACTCGTCTGAGAATTAAAGAAAACTGCCAGGTAAGGCTTCTGAGAAGAGATTATTTGCACAAGGTGTCAAATAATTTTTCTATTTCTTCATTCAACAAATATTTATGGGGCTCTTCTAAAGTGCTGAGATACATCACCAAACAAAATAAATAGTCCCTGCCTTCAAGGAGCTTAGTGGAGAAGACAGATATAAAAAGATGAACAAATAAATTATTACATGCCATAATCTCATATCATATATATTATATATGTATAATGTGATATATAAGTACATTATAGTAATATAAGGTGTTATAAAAAAAGCAGAGTAAAGTTGTTATACAAATATAATAAATATTAGGTATTTATTATAATAAATAAATATTAGGTGCTATAAAAAATAAGGCAGAGTAAAAAATAAGACAGAACAAAGTAAGTAAGGCTGGTAAGGGTAAAGGGGCTATCCTATATGAATTGATAAGGGAAAGACTCTAAGAAACTGATGGTTGACCACAGACATGAATGGAGTAAGGACATGAGCATTGAATTATAATGAAAAAAAAGACAACAAAAATTTGTGGAATGTAGCTAAAGTTATTTGTATAGGAAATTTTTAAACTTTAAATGTTTATATTAAAAGATAAGAATAATTTAAAATCCATTATCTAAGTTGCCATTTTAAGAATATAAAAAAAGAGGAGTAAGGAAGGGGAAACAAATGTTGACGATGAGTAAAACTCACTGAAATAGAAAATAAATAATAAAGAAAACCAATTAAACCAAAACTGATTTTCTGATGAGATTAATAAAATTGATATGCCTCTAGCTAGACTGATCGAGGAAAAAAGAAGAGAAGACACAAATTGCCAACATCAGAAATAAAAGAAAAGACATCACTACAGACATTAAAATGATAGAATATTATGAACAATTTTATGCTAGTTAATTCAACAACTTAGGTGAAATGAACACATTTTTTGAAAGACACAAATTGCCAATACTGACACAAGAAGAAATAGAAAATCTAAATTAGCCCTATGTCTTTAAAGAAATTGCATTCATAATTTTTTTAATTCCCATAAATAAAACTCCAGGTGTTTGCAATAGTGAATTCTTTCAAACATTTAATGAATAAATAATACAAAACTTATATAAACTCTTTCAGAAAATATAGGCGGAGGGGGCACTTTCCAATTTATTATTTGAGATTAGTATAATTCTAATAACCAAAACCAGGCCTAATTATTATAAGAAAGAAAATTATACACCAATATCCCTCAAAAACATAAACACAAAAATCTTTTTAAAAGTACTGTCAAGTCAAATTTGGTTACATATATTTATATATGATATATAATAGATCAATAGATAGATAGATAGATAGATAGACAGATAGAATGACTAAGTGGGGCTTATCTCAAGAATACAGGTGGCTTGTACAATTTTCCAAATTAATACAATGAAGGAGAAAAATCAAATGATCATCTCAATATGGGCTGAAAAATAATTCCATGAAGTTCTATACCCGTCTACAATCCAAATTCTCAGCAATCTAGAAACAGAAGAGGACTTTCTCAATCTGATTTTTTAATGTGAAAAACATACAACTAACATGACAATAATGAAATATTAAGCTCTTTTTTCCCTAAGATCAGGAACTTAAGACTGCCTGATTTCAAGAGTTACCATAAAGCTACAATAATCAAAAAGTTGGAACTGGCGTAAGCGTAGACAAACAGGTCAACAGAACAGAGTCCAAAATAGATCCACACATATCAACTGATTTTTGACCAAGTCAATTTAATAGGGAAAAGAAAGTCCCTTCAAAAAATAGTACTAGGACAACTAGATAACTACATGGGGGAAACTGAACCTCAACCACTACCTCACCCCATACCAAAAATTAATTCATTCAAAATTGATTCTAGACCTAAACTTAAAAGTAAAAACTATAAAACTTCTAGAAGAAAACATGGGGGAATATATTTGTGATTTTGGACTAGGCAAAAATTTCTTAGGACACAAGAAAATCACTAACCATAAGGTAAGAAATTATTAAATCAGACCTGTTCAAATTTTAAACTTTTATTCATCAAAAAATATGATTAAGCCTTTCGGCCTTAACCTCCATCTTCCAGTAATTCACCAAAATGACAATACAAAGGTAAAGAGGCGAGGCACCTGATACTTATTCTCTAGGCCTTTTAGAAAACATGGAGTTGCTCCTTTGAATACACGTTAATCTGTAAGAAAGGCAATATTGTAGACATTAAGGAAATGGGCACTGTTCAAAAAGCAATACCCCACAAATATTAACCAGGGCAAACTGAAAGAGTCTACAGTGTCACTCAGCATTAGTTAGTTAACTTATTGGGCAAGATTCTTGCCAAGAGAATTAATGTGCATATTGAGCACTCTAAGAGCCAAAATAGCTTCCTGAAATGTGTGAAGGAAAATGATCAGGAAAAGAAGGAAACCAAAGAGAAAGGTACCTGGGTTTAGCAGAAGCACCAGCCTGCTCCACCCAGGGAAGCACACTTTGTGAGAACCAATGAAAAGGAACTGGAGCTGCTGGAACCTCTTCCCTATGAATGTATGGCATAACAGGTGTTAAAAAATAAGAGACCTCTGGACTGTAAAAAAAGAAAAAAAGATAAAAGAAAATCAATATGACCACCTTATATTACATGTTATATTTAGAATATGTAAGGAATTCATAATAAAATGACAATCCAATAAAAACTGGGCAAACACTTGAATAATCACTTCACAAAAGATATACAAATAGCCAGTGAGTGCATTAAAAAGTACTCAACGTCATTAATCATGTGTAAATTCAAGTTAAAATGACAAAGAGATGTAACTACACATGCACTAGAATAGCTAAAATGATAAAAGGCTGACAACAGCAAATGTTGGCAAGGATGTGAAGCAATCAAAATGCTCATAATGCTCATATAGGCCAGGAGCAGTGGCTCATGCCTATAAACTCAACACTCTGGGAGGCTAAGGCAGGAGGATCGCTTGTGCCTAGGAGTTCAAGACTAACCTGGGCAACATGGTGGGACCCCCATCTCTCCAAAAAAAAAAAAAAAAAAAATTTAAACCAGCCGAGCATGGTGATGCACTCCTGTAATTCCAACTACTCGGGAGGCTGAGCTGAGAGGATCACCTAAACCCAGGAGTTTGAGACTTCAGTGAGCTGTGATTGTGCCACTGCACTACAGCCTGGACAGCAGAGTGAAACTCTGTCCAAAAAAAAAAAAAAAAAAGGAAGGGAAGAATGAAGGAAGGAAGGAAGGAAGCAGGAAAGGAGGGAGGGAGGGAAGGAAGGAAGGAAAAAAATGCTCATATATTGCTGGTGGGAGTGTAAAATGATACAACCTCTTTGGTAATTTTATATAAAGTTAAAAATACATCTACTCAATAGCCCAGCAATTCCACTGCTGAGTATTTACCCAAGAAATAAAGACATATGTCCATTTCTCTTGTATAAGAAATGTTTATAGCAGCCTTATTCATAATAGTCCAAAACTGTGCATAACCCAAATAAATGAATAAACAAAATGTGGTATATCCATTCAATGCGATACAATTCAGCTGTCACAAAGAACTACCCACTGATCTACCAGTAACATGGATGAAGCTCAAAAACATTAAGCAAAAGAAGCCAGACACAAGAGTTTGACAAACAAAAACTAATTTCAGCCGGGCGTGGTGGCTCATCCATGTAATCTCAGCACTTTGGGAGGCCAAGGTGGGCAGATCACCTGAGGTCAGGAGTTTGAGACCAGCCTGGCCAACATAGTGAAACCACATCCCTACTAAAAATACAGAAATTAGCCAGGAGTGGTGGTGGGTGCCGGTGATCCCAGCTACTGGGGAGGCTGAGGCAGGAGAATCGCTTGAACCCCGGAGGTGGGGGTTGCAGTGAGCTGAGATCTCACCACTGCACTCCAGCCTGGGTGACAGAGTGAGACTCCATCTTGAAAAAAAAAAAAACAAAAACGAATCTCTAGTGTTAGAAGTCAGAACAGTGTTTGCATTTGGAGGGTAAAATTGATTGGGGAAGGTAATGAGGGCACCTACTGGGTGATGAAAATGTCCTGGCTTGATTGAGGTCATGGTTACATAGTTGTGTGCATTTGTCAAAGCTCATCAAACCACACTTAAGATCCCTACATTTTACTGTATGTAAAATATACCTTAATTTTTTTTTAAAAAAAAGGAGGGGGTGCCAGGTGCAGTGGCTCACATCTATAATCTCAGCACTTTAGGAGGCTGAGGCAGGAGGGCTGCTTGAGACCAGGAGTTCGAGACTGCAGTGAATTATAAGTGCACCACTGCACTCCAGCCTGGGGCAACAGAGTGGCACCCTATTTCTAAAACATAAAATAAAATCGATTTTAAAATTTGTGATGAAATCCACAAAAAGGCGGCAAAGAGGTCTAGAGAAAGGTGTGGCCGGAAAAGGCTACAGTGAGGAGGCAGTATTTGCCCTGAGTCTTGAAGAGCAGGCAGGATCTGGATGGGAGTGTGGTGAGAATCAGAGATGTCAGATGTGAAAGAACGCAGAGAATTGCTAAATATAATGGATTGCTTAGCTGAATCGCTGATGCCGCCACAGAGCAAAAGAAAAAAGACCAAAATAAGCATTTGAGGAGAGAGTTGGGGGTGACCACATGGAGCTCCACATCTCAGGAGATTGGTCAGGGACAGATCCTGGAGACTGGAGCGCATGTACCCTGGAGGCACAGCAATGTGTCAGGGGTAGACTCAGCACCTAGCTCACTGCTGGGCACATAGAAAGTACTAAATAAATGTTTTTCAAACTTGAAATATACATAAAAGTGCTGCTTACAGGTCTGAGCCGGAGTGATCTCTTGGAGCCCCAGAAGGGACACGAGACTGGCTGTGGTTCTCCCTGCAGAGAAACTGAGTATAGTCGGGGAGTGCTGAACTTAGACACATTCTATCACGCAGCTCAAGCTGCCCTGGGGGCGCCATATAACTTTATTGTAAGCTCGTGCAACAACACAGGCAAATGGAATAACAATGTAAAGTTGGCTTTAATTAAAATGAAGGGTGTTTGCCTCTCCCTTCTTTTCGTCTTAAGCCAGACAGCCTGCTGAGCTGCACAGAGCAATCAGAGGAATGTTTCTAATGCAGGAGGCAGCCCCTCAACCCCCAACATTCGAGCGTCCCCTCCCACTCCCCAGCCTCCACCACACTCCCTTCTTATATGATCCACATGGCAAAAGGAAAACAGGAGTGGTGATGCCCCTCTAGGAGGCACCAGGAAAGGAGAGAGTGTTGCCAACCAATGTGGGAAGGGAAAGGGTTCCAGCTGCAGAAATCTCATCCACGGAGCCATTCCACCCATGCCTCCTGGACTATTGAGTGCTAGCTAGATCTTGTGCCCAGTGTTGGTGCCTGTTCTGAAAAGAACTCCCTGTCTGGTGGAAATTCATCAATACAAAAGAGGTATCCACCAAGGAAACCATGAAAAAATCCATGAATCCAGGGGTTCATCTATTTTCCCTGACACCTGGAAAATAAAGTTGATCCTAAGAATTTGCTAACTAGAGAGAAGGACCATATTTGAAGGGCCCAAAAGAGATGGCATGGTGCTAGGCACTTTATATACTTCATACCCTGTATCAGCCTGTGATGTGCAGGTAAAGGTTTAACCAGATAAAGTTGCCATTTGTAGGGAGAGGAGAGCCCCAATTTATAGTGTTTGCCAATTTCCCTAGTGTAAATTCCCCCAGAGTGGCAGATTTCAAGCTACCGATATGATATTAACTAGCTCGTGAAATTTCTGAAAAGTTACCAATGGGCTCGCACTGGTCCAGCACACCACTGGTTCTAGCTGTCTGTGGTGCTCTCGGCCAGCTAGAGGAATTCTGAACACTAATATCTCAGCCAAGGGTTTTCATTCAACAAACACTTAAAGAGCATCTTCTCCGTGTTAGGCTTTGTGCCAAGAGGTCTCAAATCCATATTAAATAATAATATAAAAATAGAGTTAGCATCTATTGAGGGTTTGCTATATGCCAGGCTCTCTTCTAAAGGTGTTTTCACAAATCCGTGCATTTTATCCTCAAAATCTGTGAAATAGATACTACCTATTAGAAAACTGAAGCTCAGAAAGGATAAGTTACTTACCCATGATCACACAGCTAGTAAAAAGAAATAGCAAATAGTTGTCGCCATTCAATGCCCTTCCTTTCTCCATTCTGAGTCCAACATTCTCCAGGTAGAAGCCAGAAAATTCTCATCCCCAGACCTCTTTGTGGCTCGGGAATCAGACATATGACCCAGGTGCCATGAATCGGACACACCTGGGTGAAACCTAGATTCAGAAGAAGGAGGCAGCCAGGTGGGGGAAATGATCTTATGACCAGGGCAGTTGTAAAGGCATCCAGTTCTTTGGAACAGCAGTGGTGGAGCTTCTGGTATCCAGCCCTAAATGCTATAGAGACTGAGTGACCAGGCAGTGGTGTTTTCACTAAAAATGTCCTCATGGTTTGGTCAGGCCTTTTTCCCAGGACCCTCTAGGGATTTCTGTAAGCTGCCCAACATCCTGTAATAAATCCTTGTTCTGCTTAAACTAACCATAATGGACTCTGTTGTTTGCAATTAGGAACCCCAATAAGATGGGGGATCCACGGTTCAAACTTGGGCCTTGCCTCCAGAACTCAAACTTTGACCCATAATGATACACAGCTTTATTTTCTCCTCTCTGCAACTCCATAAATGAGGCTCTACTCCTCCCATTTCACAGATGAAGAAACTAAGTCTAAAAGACATCAGACCAACTGCCTGAGATTACATATTAAATTGAGCCACATGAAACTTGATATTCAATCATCTTTGGCCTACTTCATGTAGTTCAACCTAATGGAAATGGCAACTTCATTATGGTTGAACCTCATAGAAATAGGAGTTTAGTATAGATTTATGTGACTCCAAAACCCTTGCTTTTCCACTGCCTCTGCTTTCTCACAGTCAGGGTTGTTCATGGAATCTAGTGCATGAGAAGTGCACTCAGGTGGTCGAAGTTGAGGAGGTGAGGCAGGGAGAGGTTCACCTTCCAGTGGAACCTAAAAGACCAGGAGAAGTGGAAACAGTAGACTACCGTCTTTACTTGCTGCTTCTTGCACCCAAGCTCGGAGCTCACCCCTTTTGGGGAGGGCACTGAAAAGAAGGCTTGGTCCCTGCCTGCATGGAGCTTAGGTCAAGGATTCTTGCAGGGGCCATGTTGGAGGAGAAATAGCACAGGACAGCAAGAAGAACGAGAGACACTTAACCTGTTAGTGTGCAGAGGGAAGGCCTCCTGGAGGAGTAGAGGCCATAGAGTCGCCTTGAAGGACTGGTAGGTTGTGGGTGAGTGGAGAGAGGTGGCAGGACATCAGGCAGTAGGAACAGCACAAGCAAAGGCAAGGAGGCTGGAATGAGCACAGCTGTGTCAAGGGAAATAAGGAAAGCAGTTTAGGAGAACAATAGGGACCAGATGAAAAGAAAGGCTGAGAAGGTGATTTGCTCATTCACCAGCCCTTACGGGGCGGCACCCACTACGTGTCAGATGCTGTGCTAGGGATACAGCTCTGGGCCACACAGACTTAGTCTCTGCCCTCATGGGCCTTATGACCCAGCAGGGAAGCCATGGGTCTAACAAGTAAGGGGCAAAGAACTCATTAATTGCAGTTTGGCTATTTTTTGTCAACATTAAGTTCAGGAGCAATAGGAGAGCCACGAGAGAGGGTGACACCCGAAAAGAAGTCAAAGAAGGCTCCCCTGAGGAAGTGGCATTTAAATTGAAACCTGAAGAATGATGATAAACTGGGCAATGGAGGAGTATCCCAAGCAGAAGACGCAGCACATAACAGGGCCCTGAGGTTGGGAAGAGCTTATCACAGTCGAGGAACCGAAAGAAAGACAGTGAGGTTGGTGTGTGCTGAGTGACACAGGACCAGGGACACAGAGGACACAGAAGACAAGCCAGGAAGGCAGACCCATGAGCTATGCTGCACAGGGACTGGCAGGGCATGTTGAGGAGTTTGGGTTTTAGCCTAAGAACCAAGAGAAGTGACAAAATCAGCTCTGTACTTTTTTTTAACAATCACTTGATTTGCTCTGGGAGAGAATGGGCTAGAGGGAACAAAAGTGGAGAACTACTAGGCAACTGTCAGAGTCATTTGAAGGAACAGTGACAGCAGCTGGGATGGAGTCATGGCAGGGAGGAAGGATGGAGGTGCAGTTGTTTCAGGCGGATTCCAAGTTTACTGACTCAGTGAGCCAGGACAGTGCAAGTGTCATGTGATGTAATTTCCCCTTCCTCAGTTTCCCCATCTGTAAATGGGCGGAGCAGGTCCTTACCCACAAGGCCATTGAAAGTACTGAAATCAGTTGACCCACGAGGAAGAGTGAAATGGTGAAAGTTAGCTGTGTTTGGCTGACTCAGGTGGCTTTGTGGAGAGGATGGGAGTCCCATTTTGGATGCATTCAGTTGGAGAGGATTATGGGTCATCCCGGTGGAGACATCAGGTAAACTGTCAGGTGGACTCAGGAGGGCAGTCTGGAGGAAGTTTGGGGACTGCTGGTGTACAGATGGTATCCAACACCACAGGAAGAGAGGAAATGTCCCAGAGAGAGCATGCAGGGTGAGCTGTGCTGCCACCCAGATGAGCCATGGGGCTTTGCCTACTAGGCATGCCTACTTTGCATGCCAGGCTAGGGCACTGGAGCTTGCTCCTAGACCCCAGGAAAAATATTGGGAACGACAGTGGCTTTGGCAGTGCCCCTGGGGACATCGAGCAATTCATCCTGACTCTGACCCCCGGCGGTCTCAGCTGGTGGCCTTTCCCTGATTCCCGGGGGAGTCAGGCCTGAGTCAGCTCCTCTGGGCCCTGAACCTGTCTGAGCCTTCAGACCCATGGCTTAGGCTGCTAAGCCCCAGCTCGTGCTGACAAATCCCTTCTAATGGGGAGATCAACCTTTCAATACTATGCGGCTCGAGAGACATGTCCCAGGGCTGCAGACAGCAGGCTGGGCACTGGCCCAGAGAGGCCATGGGAGGGTGGGCATCCCAGCACTGTGGGCTCTCACAGACCTCTCTGGCTGTCACCACCCACTCCAGCAGCTGCAGGGACTCCCAGTGCCCTGGCTTAGCAAAGCCACACGCTGGGTGTTCTGTGGGAGATTCAGAGAACTGATGAGAAAAGAATATTTTCCCTGTGTGGCTTTGATGACCAAAATCGCATTAAAAGCAGTGCTGTAGTCCTTGGGAAATGTGGTGGCTTCTGTATTTCCCACCTTAGGTATTTGAACTTGCTCTTTTTTTCTGCCCGGAACATTCTTCCTCCAGATATCTGTAAAGCTTACTCCATCATCTGCTTCAAGTCTTTATCCAAAAGTCATCTTCCCAAGGAGGCAGTCCCTAAAATTACAAGCACAACCCCTCAGTGCTTCCTACCCTCTTCCCAGCTTTATTTTCCTCCATAATGTGTTCATAGTCTGCCATCCTATATTTTACTTTTTATTTTTAGTTGTTCATCTCCCCCAACCCCCAACCCCCAACTAAAGAGAAAGCGCTGCAAGGACAGAGATTCTGGCTCTGTTGCTCACTGCTGGATCCCCAAAGTCTAGAATAGATCCTGGCACACAGTAGACAGTCAATAAATGTTTGTTTATCAATTGATTGAGTGAAAGTATGCCTGGTGTCTCAGGTCGCTGGACCCAGAATCAGAGTCCAGGGTTTGAGTTCTAGTTCTCTCCATGTCCTTTGTCAAAACGTTGCCTCTCTCAAAGCCTATGTCTCCACATCTGTAAGATGGGAATTCAAAAACCATAGCAATCTACTGAAGTAGGAACCGAGAGAAAGAGAAGGCAGTAGTAGCTGGGGGCAGAGATTGTGCGGTCAGAGTGTGGGGATGGGGATGGGGGAGTCAGGTGGCTGGCATTGTCAGCCAGGAGAGTCAATTGGCCCGTGAGGCTAAATCTGGGAGGGCTTGACAAGGAGTTCCTGGAGGTTCTGTCTGATTCATTTCTGAGGCCCTCACATTCAACACTGGAGAGGTCCCTTCCTGGGCCTGAGCCCACTCTGAACATAGTGTGTGCAAGCAGGCCTGGGTCTTCCTCTGGAGAGGCCCCTTCTTTCCCTGAAGGGAAGACTTCTTAGGGAGCTGGAAGAACCCAGATGCCACATCCAAATGGCCCCAAGCACCTTAGAGAAGAGCAGAGCATGAGAGGAGTGGCCCAGCATTCTAAATACATGAGAGAATTGCCAGCTCCCTGTACTAAGGCAGCTGTGGGATAAAGCAGGACCCCTGCTTCAGACCTGCCCACTCCCCCGGTCATCTGCCTGGCAAACACCCACTGATCTTTAAGACTCGCCTCCAGCATCATCTCCCTGGGAAGCCTTCCTTGACAGCTCCTCCCCCACCCCCACCTCACTGCACCCCAGACAGAACTGACCTGCCAATGACTCCCTTTTTTGGGCCCCTTGTGCCCTGTTCAGTCATTCATTCCTTGAAAAAAAAAAAATGTGTAGAGTGTCCACCATGCACCAGGCACTGCCCAAGCACTGGAGATACAGCAGCAAAGGAGACAGATGAATGCAATTGCTGGCTTTTATGGAGCTGACAAACACTACCAGAATGCTCCGCCAGCCTCTTCAGTCCACGTCTGTTTCTCCCACTGCACTGTGAACTTGTCAAGGCCAGGAGCTCTGCTCAATCCTTCTCCACACCCCATGTGCCCATGGATATTACATAAATGGTACAGAATATTGAGAGGCTTTGCTACTGAGACCCCACTGGATATCTCCCAACTGCCTGGCCACCTACTCTCTCCCTGAGACCTCTAGACCATCCCCCATCCATCTCTAAACTGTTAATGCCCCAGTTAATGCCATAGCTAGCACTTGTACCAAACCCTGTTGTTAATTATTTTTAATATCATTCATTCCTTTACCTAGAACCACATCTAGCATATAGTAAGCACTTTGTTGGTATTTGTCAAAGGAAAAAAGATAAGAGAGAAAAAAAAGAGAAAGAAAGAAAGGGAAGAAATTCCGGCACCAACACCATTTTTCTATGAATACTTAGATGTCACTTAACCTTTCTGAGCTTGAGTATTCTGAGCTACCCATTCTTGTTAAGTGTCATCCATGGATCTACAACATCAGCTTCGTCTGGGATCTCCTTAGAAATGCAGAATTTCAGGTCAACCCCAGACCCACTGAATCAGGATCTGCAGCCTAACGAGATCCCCAGGTGATTGATACGCCCATGAACACTTGAGAAACACAGTTCTAAACAATGAAGATAGTAACGCCAGCCCTCTCGACCTCCCAGGAGAGTTATGAGTGTCAAATGAGATGACCAATGTGAAAATATTTTAAATACTGGAGCATGCTGGGCAGATGAGACAGATTGCTATGATTATTCTTATGATTAATAATAGTCCTTGCAGAAAAACCACTTTATAGTTCTGTTTTAAAACCTCATTAAATTCTGTTCAAATGTGCTATTAAAAGTTATGTTCTAGTCCACTTAGCTTTGTAAACCCCAAGCGTTTTAAACAGAATGGCGTCTGGGCTTGAGGACAGAAACACAAGCCCTGCTTAGGATGGTTGCCGTGGGCATGATTGAATGCAAATTTCTTTCCCACAACACCCTGCCAACTGATTGATCCTGGGGAAGAAGGAGATGTTGGGAACCCAGTTCCTCAGAGAAAGGAAAAACTAAGTAGAGGCAGAGGGTGGAAAAAGACAACCCTGGGGTTTCACGCTGGCTTGTGGGGTTGTACTGCATGCCTATAATCTTCTGCCTTTCAGCCTCTGCCAAACCACGTAGAAGGAAAAGAAGGGAGCTGAAGAGAAAGGAGGCGACTCTGGCGGAGAATGACCTCAGCCACAGGCTGGGGTAGTGGGCTGCCGTGGAGAGAATCCTCCAGCTGAGGCAACCGCAGATGCAGCTGCTAGTGACTGCAAGGGCTTTTGATGCTAGACTGGTCTGAAGCTCAAGGCCATGCCAGCAGCCCCATCAGCTTTTGGCTCCAAAATAAAGGCTACGAGTGAGTTAGGGAGATGTATCTTGGACTCAGGTTTAAGGCACGGGGCAAGAGGAAGTGAGAACCATGATTAAATGAAGTAGTAGAGATTGGCAACTGCTCAGGACTGGTGATCAAAACACTAACACAGAGTGTCAGAGGCAGCCACACTTCTCTCCACTCTGAGTTACATCTACACACCCAGCCGAGGCTGGGCACCTCACGGTTGGCTCCTCCAACGAGAGATAGCAGACGAAAGCCCCAACGTTGTGGGGAATCTCTCTCTGTAGGTCTCGCTCAAGCCTGTGGCTCAGCCATAGACTCTGAATCTAGCTTTCCTGTCTCATGCTCTGCTTTCTCCCTTACTCTCTCCAGTCATAAATCTCCCAGCCCTCTGCCTGGCTCACCCTGCCCCATGCCAGCATGACCCCTCAGCCCTTCAAAATCACAACACTCATTCTGAGTCATCATCTATCCTCATTTATTTCACCTCATGTTCATTCTCAGTCAGTCACTCCTCAGACATTCCCTGGCCACTTTCATTGGGCCAGGCCCTGTCCCAAACTCCAGAGACATGGAGGAGAATTACATCTGGCAGTGACCTCCCCTCACAGAACCTCATAGTCTAGAGGGGAAGACAGACAATTTTTATAACATGATAGGATGTGTTCTGTCACAATGGGGAGTGCAGGGGACCAGCAGAACAAAGAGGAAGCAGGACACACAGTCAAGAAAGGGCATTCAAGGAAGGCTTCCCAGGGGAGGTGTACCTGTGCTAAGACCTGTAGGACCAGCAGGCCTGAACTCACATAAAAAGGGACAGAGGAAGCCAAAAGGGCAAACAAGCATATAAGTGACACTCAACCTCCCTGGCAATCAGATATGCAAATTAAAACCATGAGATACCATTTTACACCCATCAGACTATAAATGTAAGAGTTGAATAATACAAATGCTGGCAAAGACTTAGGGAAACCTGAACCCTTGTGCACTGCTGGGGTAGAGTCAGGCAGGACTAAGGGAAATTAAATCCAGGTATGTCTATGAACCCTCTGTGGGCACTCACAACAAAGACACTCATGCCCTGATCCCTGAGGGGAAAGATACAAGAGTGTTCATTCGGATACCGTTTGTGATGTGGAGTTGGGCGGCACCAGAGAGTGGGTGAGGAAAATGCAGTGGATGCCCACAGCACACATGCAGTTAGAGGTGATGAACCAGACTCCAGAGGGACATACGATGATATGGACTGATCTTAAAAACATGTGTAAAGTGGAAAAAAATAAGAAACAGAAGGTGCTCTACAAACACATTCAAAAGCTAGCAGAAGGCAAGAAATAGCTAAAATCAGAGCAGAACTGAAGGAAATAGAGACACAAAAAACCCTTCAAAAAATTAATGAATCCAGGAGCTGGTTTTTTGAAAGGATCAACAAAATTGATAGACTGCTAGCAAGATTAATAAAGAAAAAAAGACAGGAGAATCAAATAGATGCAATAAAAAATGATAAAAGGGATATCACCACCGATCCCACAGAAATACAAACCACCATCAGAGAATACTACAAACACCTCTATGCAAATAAACTGGAAAATCTAGAAGAAATGGATAAATTCCTTGACACATACACCCTCCCAAGACTAAACCAGGAAGAAGTTGAATCTCTGAATAGACCAATAACAGGAGCTGAAATTGTGGCAATAATCAATAGCTTACCAACCAAAAAAAGTCCAGGACCAGATGGATTCACAGCCGAATTCTACCAGAGGTACAAGGAGGAACTGGTACCATTCCTTCTGAAACTATTCCAATCAATAGAAAAAGAGGGAATCCTCCCTAACTCATTTTATGAGGCCAGCATCATCCTAATACCAAAGCCTGGCAGAGACACAACCAAAATAGAGAATTTTAGACCAATATCCTTGATGAACATTGATGCAAAAATCCTCAATAAAATACTGGCAAACCGAATCCAGCAGCACATCAAAAAGCTTATCCACCATGATCAAGTGGGCTTCATCCCTGGGATGCAAGGCTGGTTCAATATACACAAATCAATAAATGTAATCCAGCATATAAACAGAACCAAAGACAAAAACCACATAATTATCTCAATAGATGCAGAAAAGGCCTTTGACAAAATTCAACAACCCTTCATGCTAAAAACTCTCAATAAATTAGGTATTGATGGGACGTATCTCAAAATAATAAGAGCCATCTATGACAAACCCACAGCCAATATCATACTGAATGGGCAAAAACTGGAAGCATTCCCTTTGAAAACTGGCACAAGACAGGGATGCCCTCTCTCACCACTTCTATTCAACATAGTGTTGGAAGTTCTGGCCAGAGCAATAAGGCAGGAGAAGGAAATCAAGGGTATTCAATTAGGAAAAGAGGAAGTCAAATTGTCCCTGTTTGCAGATGACATGATTGTATATCTAGAAAACCCCATTGTCTCACCCCAAAATCTCCTTAAGCTGATAAGCAACTTCAGCAAAGTCTCAGGATACAAAATCAATGTACAAAAATCACAAGCATTCTTATACACCAGTGACAGACAAACAGAGAGCCAAATCATGAGTGAACTCCCATTCACAATTACTTCAAAGAGAATGAAACACCTAGGAATCCAACTTACAAGGGATGTGAAGGACCTTTTCAAGGAGAACTACAAACCACTGCCCAAGAAAATAAAACAGGATACAAACAAATGGAAGAACATTCCATGCTCATGGGTAGGAAGAATCAATATCGTGAAAATGGCCATACTGCCCAAGGTCATTTACAGATTCAATGCCATCCCCATCAAGCTACCAATGACTTTCTTCACAGAATTGGAAAAATCTACTTTAAAGTTCATATGGAACCAAAAAAGAGCCCGCATTGCCAAGTCAATCCTAAGCCAAAAGAACAAAGCTGGAGGCATCACGCTACCTGACTTCAAACTATACTACAAGGCTACAGTAACCAAAACAGCATGGTACTGGTACCAAAACAGAGATATAGATCAATGGAACAGAACAGAGCCCTCAGAAATAACGCCACATATCTACAACTATCTGATCTTTGACAAACCTGAGAAAAACAAGAAATGGGGAAAGGATTCCCTATTTAATAAATGGTGCTGGGAAAACTGGCTAGCCATATGTAGAAAGCTGAAACTGGATCCCTTCCTTACACCTTATACAAAAATCAATTCAAGATGGATTAAAGACTTAAACGTTAGACCTAAAACCATAAAAACCCTAGAAGAAAACATAGGCATTACCATTCAGGACATAGGCATGGGCAAGGACTTCATGTCTAAAACACCAAAAGCAATGACAACAAAAGCCAAAATTGACAAATGGGATCTAATTAAACTAAAGAGCTTCTGCACAGCAAAAGAAACTACCATCAGAGTGAACAGGCAACCTACAAAATGGGAGAAAATTTTCACAACCTACTCATTTGACAAAGGGCTAATATCCAGAATCTGCAATGAACTCAAACACATTTACAAGAAAAAAACAAACAACCCCATCAGAAAGTGGGCAAAGGACATGAACAGACACTTCTCAAAAGAAGACATTTATGCAGCCAAAAAACACATGAAAAAATGCTCACCGTCACTGGCCATCGGAGAAATGCAAATCAAAACCACAATGAGATACCATCTCACACCAGTTAGAATGGCAATCATTAAAAAGTCAGGAAACAACAGATGCTGGAGAGGATGTGGAGAAATAGGAACACTTTTACACTGTTGGTGGGACTGTAAACTAGTTCAACCATTGTGGAAGTCAGTGTGGCGATTCCTCAGGGATCTAGAAGGAGAAATTCCATTCGACCCAGCCATCCCATTACTGGGTATACACCCAAAGGACTATAAATCATGCTGCTATAAAGACACATGCACACGTATGTTTATTGTGGCATTATTCACAATAGCAAAGACTTGGAACCAACCCAAATGTCCAACAATGATAGACTGGATTAAGAAAATGTGGCACATATACACCATGGAATACTATGCAGCCATAAAAAATGATGAGTTCATGTCCTTTGTAGGGACATGGATGAAATTGGAAATCATCATTCTCAGTAAACTATCGCAAGAACAAAAAACCAAACACTGCATATTCTCACTCATAGGTGGGAATTGAACAATGAGAACACATGGACACACGAAGGGGAACATCACACTTCGGGGACTGTTGTGGGGTGGGGGGAGGGGGGAGGGATAGCATTGGGAGATATACCTAATGCTAGATGATGAGTTAGTGGGTGCAGCGCACCAGCATGGCACATGTATACATATGTAACTAACCTGCACATTGCACACATGTACCATAAAACCTAAAGTATAATAATAATAATAAATAAAAATCAAATTAAAAAAAGAAGGTGCTCTAAAGCAAAATACCATTTATGTAAATGAAAAACATACATAAAGGAAAGAACACCATATATTTTTCAAAGAAACGTGCATTTCCAAGGTCACACACCAAATATCTTAGAGTGGGGGCCTATAAGGAAGAGGGAAAGAGAAGGGGGGATGGGAAATGAAGGGACAGGAAAATCATAGAATACAACAAAGCAAGACTGGGCCTTGCAGAAAAGATGAGGATAATAATGGCTTGTCATAAGAAGGCGGGCAATTAAGTAAACTTGTAGCACCTACTTGAGATTTTAAAAAGGAAGAGAAAAAGCAGGAAGGAATTGGAGTCTAGACAGAGAAAACCAAAGGTGCAGAGACCCAGAGGCAACAGAGAAGGGAATAAGGTAGTAGGTAGGAGGGAACACAGGACTACAGGTGGTCCAGCCAGAGCTGGGCACAGAGATCCAGGGAGCAAGTGGGGAGAGAGGAGGTTGCAGTGGATGGGGAGGCTAGACCCATAAGGACCTTGTGTGCCATGGTAAGGGCTTTAGACTTTGTCTTAGATCCACTGAACATCCCTGGAAAGGTTTAAGAGCATTCTCAGGCCCGGGTCTTAGATATTCTCATAGAATCACAGATTTTGGGGATGTCATAAACAGAAGTGACCATGGCAGTCACACAGTCTGCCCTCCCTCCTCCTCACTCACACAGCACCAAGGACAAGAAGGTCGCCCCAGAACTTGATTGTATACACAGCACTTTCACACTCACAGTCTAACTCGATCCCCACAACACCCACAAAAGAGGCAAAGCAGGTGTTACTATTCCCATTTTATAGACAAGCTCACTGAGGCTAAGGAAAGTAAAGAAAACCTTGTAGTCTTCAGAGTGTAGGATTGCAGCCTTTTTTTTCCAGAGGCTGCAAGATCCAAAGAAGTCTTGTCAGAGTTGAGTTGAATTCAAATGTGTTGAGTTTAATTAACCTAATTAGGTTTAATTAGTTTGCATGATGCTGAGCTGAATCCACCCCTTCATTCAAAAAACAGTTTTTAAGTGCCTACTGTATGTCAGCATGTGCTAGATGCAAGGAATACAGCTGTGTACTAGTCAGTCCTGACCCTCTCAAAGCTAACACAGCAGTAGGAGAGACCACCTTTAAATAAGTCTTTTGGTTCTCACACTGTTCTTGCCACACTGGCCTTGAACATATCTGCGTCATGCCTCAGGGCCTTTGCACTTGCTGCATCCTGTTCCTGGAAAGCACTTGCTCCTGATAACCGAGGGCTGGCTCCTCCAGTTTGTTCAGGTCTCTGCTGAAACATCGTCTCCTCAGGGAGACTTGTTTTTTTGTTTTGTTTTGTTTATTTTGGGGGATAAGATGGGTCTTGCTCTGTTGCCCAGATTGGAGTGCAGTGGTACAAGCATAGTTCACTGCAACCTCGAACTCCTGGGCCCAAGCAATTCTCCCACCTCAGCCTCCTGAATAGGTAGGACTACAGCCACACGCCACAATGCCTGGCTAATTTTTGCATATTTTGTAGAGATGAGGTCTTGCTATGTTGCCCAGGCTGGCCTCAATTGATCCTTCTGCCTCAGCCTCCCAAAGTACTGAGATTACAGGCATAAGCCACCATGCATGGCCTACTCAGAGAGATTTTCTATTACCAGAGTACAATGGCACAATCTCACCTCACTGCAACCTCTACCTCGGGGGCTCAAGCAATCATCCCACTTCAGCCTCCCAAGTAGCTCGGACTACAGGCACTTGCCACCACACCCAGCTAATTTTCTTTGTTTTTTGTAGAGATGGGGTCTCACTATGTTGCCCAGGCTGGTCTCAAACTCCTGGGGTCAAATGATCCTTCCATCTCGGCCTCCCAAAATGTTGGGATTACAGGCAGGCACCACCACACCAGGCCACCACCATATTTCTTAATAGCCACCAGCACCACTACTTCACCCCCCTCATTGTTCTCTTCCCCTTTATCCTGCTGGATTTGTCTTCACTGCAGTTATCACCATCTAACATTATAGCACACGCACACACACACATGCACACATGTATATTGGTTTATTTTTATTATTTTATTTCTGTCTCTCCCTCTTATGTAAGCTCAAGGACAGTAGAGATTTTGTCAACTTTTTACTGAAATACCCCAGCCCCAGAATTCCTGGCACAGAGTTGAATAAATACATGACATTTTTACAAGTTGGATGGTTGCTATAAGAAACTGTAGAATTCAATCAAATTAAGATCTATAAGTTGAGTTAAGTAGAGTTGGGTTATGTTGGGTTAGCAAGGGTTCATTCAACAATTCCATTAAGAAACATTTATTGAGTTTCTACTATGCATCAGGCCCTGTTTGGTACATTTGGGGTACACAAGTGACTAAAACAAAACTCTTGGCCCTCATAGATTTCATATTCTAAGGAGAGTTACTGAAGGGTTAAGCTAAATTAAATCAAGTCCAGAAAATTTTACTTGAGCTGAATTGAGTCAAACTGCGCTGATTCGAGTTGGACTGAGTTGTTTTGAACTGGGCTGGAATAAACAGGGCAGTACAGGACTAGTCACAGATGACTTGGACCAGGCTAGATAAAACTGGGTTAAACTGAGCTAAGGTAGTTGAGTTCTGGTGGGCTGAAATTGGTTCGGTTTTATTGATTTAATTCAGGGTGAGTTGAGTTGAAAATGTCCTGTGTGCTGTAAAAAGTGTTTTCTTCTGAATGAGTTGAACAGATGTGGGGGAGATTGAGTCAATTGGATTGAGTTTGGTGGGTTGGGATGGATTGTCCAGAGTAAGGTTGAGTTAAACAGGGCTTCATGGAATTGGGTTGAAGGGAGAGAGTTTGTGCAGAGTTTCTGATTTGTGTCGAGTTGGTTCATATTGAGTCAAGTTTCCTTGAGTAGAGCTGGGTAGAGGTCAGATGCGAGAAGGTGTGTGTAGCCAGGCTGAGTGGAGCTGATCTATTGAGTTGAATGAATCTGTGCTGAGCTAGGCTGCCTGAACTGTAAGGACCTGAAATAATGCAGCCACCCATATGGCACAGACTCAAGCAGCTTGGAGGAAGAGTCGCCGTTCTTTCCACACGGTGTGCTCTGGAACTGGCCACAGCCTTTGGAGAACCATCTGCCTTCCCGACCAGGCTGGTGGAGCCTAAGTCTTCCTGCTCCTTAGCCTCAGATCAGTCTGACAATTTTTTCATACATCCATTTCAGACAAGTCCCCTGGAGGTCCTCAAACCCAGATTCATGGACTACCTCCTCCCGGGATCCTCCCTCTTCCTGGACTTAGACACCCCACAGCTTCCTCTCTCCCCTTCAGCCTCCTGGATGAGATCCATCCCTGGTAGTTGTCTGCTTCCAACCTGTCACTGTAGGGCCACTCAACTGCATGGGCCATCCTCAGCCTGCTTGGTCATGTGGAACAGCATAGTGAGGCTTCGGTCAACAGCCCCCAGTCCCTCGGGTGCCATTAGGGGCCTACTAGAGTAGTTTGCTCTCAGCGTCCAACTCCAGGGTACAAGCAGTGCCTTGTAACTAGCCAGCTTAAGACAATTCCCTACTCCCCTTCCAGATGAGCCCTGAGGGAAATCATAGCCAGGACTGGCCAAGGAGGACTTAAGGTCAGGAGGGCCTCTCCAAAGCCTTTTCTCCTGCCATCTACATGCTACCTGCAAAGCCAGAGCAGGGCTGAGGGCTAGGTTCTCCAACCTGCAGCCTTCTGATTGTAACCGCCACCACCCCTTCTTGTCACTGCCTTCACCCACCCCAGCGTTTGCCATGTCTCCCTATCAACTCTCAGAACTAAGTAGGATTTCCTTGGGGCCTTATGAAGGCCGTGACTTCATGGAAGACAGCCTCCATATACACACACACACGTCCTTTTTGCTTTCCAAGGGGTTGGGTGGGAGGTCACCTACACTGAAATAAGGTAGTTTGACACAGATTACACACAAAAAAAGTCTTTTTGAACAATTTTTTAAAGTAAATTTTTCCCAACATTGCTAAGAAGAAGGGAGCAAGAGCCAGCAGGAGAGGAAAATAAATAAGAAGACCCCAACTATGGCAATACATGTGCCATTATGAGAGTAGGGGAATGGGAGAGAGGACCCAAAATACAAGGAATATACTGGTGGGGCTTTAGAAGGGAATAGAACTTCCCTCTGCAGCTTCCTCTCTGTTCCTCCCACTCTCTGGGGCCACAGAGAACAGAGGAAATGAAGGCTGAGTCTGAGCTTCCCATCTGCTGTGAGAGGCACTCACCGTGAGTCAAATGAGACGGGGAGGGTATGTCAAGGACCCTCACATGGCAGAGCCTTGTAAATCATTTGGACTTTCTCTGCCCCAGGACTTTTATACATACATTTCCTCTGCCTAGAGCTCTCTCCTGCCTTTCCATATACATCCCTTCTTTCCCTTGGCATAATCAACTCCCACATGCCCTTCAGGCCTCACTCAGGTGTCACATTCTCAAGAATGCCTTCCCTGACAGCCCCCTACCATCACCAGTCAATCTCAGGGCATTCTGCACCTCTCCTTTGCAGCATTCATCACAGGTCTGATTACTAATTGTGTAAATCTCCCATTGGAATGTAAGTTCTACAAGGGTTGGGACCTTGTCTCCATAGTTCATCACTATATCCCAGAATCTAGTACATAGTAGGTGCTCAACTAATATTGATAAATGAATAAATGAATCCAAACACAATCACACATACAATTTACAGATGAGAAAGTAGGCTGGGAAGCAGGGAGTGGCACTGTGGTTCTCACACACACAGTTACTGGTTGAGCCAAGACTAGAACTCAAACCCCACAGCGACCGAGTTATGGGACCACTTCGTCTCCCACATCTGGACAAGTTCCTGTGGCCTCCAAGCACAGAGTGAGGTAAGCACCAAGGCAGAGGCTGGTGGGAATTAGGGCTCCTTGCCTTCCTGCTCCCCCACTGGGCTCTGAAAATCTCTCCTCCCCCAAGTCACTGCCAAGGGCTGGGCCTGGAAACTCCTCCCAGCCCTAATCCACTACATCCGCCATCAAAGCCCCACTTGATTACCTACCGCAGAATGACAGGCTTGGATAGAAACTAACAAGCCTCTGTGTGTCAGAAACAACTGTTCTGACAATTTGCTCCTGAGCCTCCACCTGCCGGCTGGGGTAGTCCAGCATCCCATCCTTTGGAAGCCCCTCCTGCCTCTCCTCACTCCACATGGAGGCATCTGTCTATTATGTGCCAGGCCTTCGAGCGCATTATTACATTTCATCTTCACATTTCTACTTCAAAAGAAGTAGATACTATTATTATCCCTATTTTACAGATTACCAAACTGAGGCTTAGAGAGGTGAAGTACTTACCCAGAACTATACAGCAGAAATAAACAGGGTAAGATCTATCTGACTACAAAACCAGTGTGCTTTGCCACTGCACTACCCACCCTCAATCCCTTCCCAGGCCTAGCACCAGGCCAGCATGCAGTAAGTCCCGTGGATGTTGGTAGGGTTCAGCTTCTTTGAATCATGGGGCCCTAAGAGTTCTTTTTTTTCTTCTTGCTCTGTCGCCCAGGCTGGAGTGCAGTGGCTTGATCTCGGCTCACTGCAACCTGCACCTCCCGGGTTCAAGCAATTCTCCTGCCTCAGGCTTCTGAGTAGCTGGGATTACAGGCATGCATCACCACACCCGGCTAATTTTTATATTTTTAGTAGAGACAGGGTTTCACCATGTTAGTCAGGCTGGTCTTGAACTCCTGACCTCATGATCCACCTGCCTCAGCCTCCCAAAGTGCTGGGATTACAGGCGTGAGCCACCGCGCCCCGCCCAAGAGTTCTATGAAAATACCCAAAGGATGTGATGGAACAGAGAGGGAACCTGAGAACCCAGAGTTACAGAACTCAAGCTCAAGAACAAACTTGCAGGTGAACACAAACATGAACACACATATGCATCCACACATACATCCTTCAATAAGAGAAGGGCCAGTCTTCATTGCTTTTCCATGTAAGATATGTCTGAACAGACGTTTCTGCTGCCAAAAACCATCTGAAGAGCAAACCATTGCCTCCAGAGTCTCTCCAGATGAAGGACCCCCTCTTGTCTTCCCAATGAGCAGGACAGGGCAGCCTCCCCAGCTCCTCCCATTCCAGTCCCTGGGCACCAGAGCAGGACTTCTCGCCGACCCAGCAGGTGGGGCTGGGCCTCGGTGGAGAAGCCCCGGCAGGATTTGGTGAGATCCACGGGCAGGCGAAGCATGGGGCAGCCTGTGGGTGGGGTCATCCCAGGGAGAGAGAGGCTGGTGACAGGGAGGAGAGTATTTCTGCCAAAAATGCTTAACCTGAAACTAGTCATGAAGAAACACTCAAAAAGTCTAAATCAAGCGACATTTTGCTAAATAACCAATCTAGACTCTTCAAAAATGTCCATATCATGAAAGATGACCCCAAAAAGAGGCTGGGAAATTGTTCGAGATTAATGGCAGCTAAAGAAACATGACAACTAAAACAAAATGTTCTAGAGGACATTATTTACAAAACTCGGAAAACTTGGAAAGAGGCCATGTATTATATAATAGTATATAGCATCAAAGTTAAAATTTTAGGGCAACAATTATATTGTGGTTATAGAGGAGAATGTCCTTTTTTAAAGAGATGCATGCTGAAATTTGAGGGGTGAGGTCTGTTACTCACAAATGAAGAGAGAGAGGTGAGGAGGAAGGAGGGATGCAGGGAAGGAAAAAAGAGAGAGAGTAAATATGTTAATGATTGGTGGATCTAGATAAAGTGCATAGGAGTATTTGTTGTATGATTCTTATTGTTCTATTCTTCTAATTTGTTCAACATGAAAGGTAGGGGAGGGTTATTTAGCTAGATTGAGAAAATAGGAGATGGCATCCCAAAGGCAGAGGTAGGAATGACTGTAGGGTGGATGGGGGAAACAGTGGAGCCAGCCTGCATTGAGAGAGAAGGATGGGGATGGGGAGTCTCCTGAAGCCAGATCACACAGCACTTTCAAATCCAGGAGGAAGATGAGCTCTGGTCCCACGGAGCAAAGGGCAAAAGAGGGTGGAGAGGAGGTCTTAGGGCAATGCATGGGGCAGCAGTGTGGGTGGGATGATCCCGAGACAGAGAGAGAAAGAGACAGAGCGAGACAGAGAGACAGAAGCAGACAGAGAGCAATGAAATAGAGATGGAGGCAAAGAGAGAGAGACTTGAAGCAAGGAGAAGCTGCAAGAGAAGAGGCCCGGCCAAATACTCTGGGACGAGATCGGCCAGGATGAGTCTGAGCTCATGCATCAGCAAGTCCTGGCAACAGGTGAAGAGGCCAAGAGGTGAGGGGTGGTGAAGGTTCGCAGGCTTAGACACCAGCTCACCCCTATCCTGGCATTTTTGCGGCACACGCGCACCCAGTTTTGGTGCAGCTGGCGAGGCAGGAAGAGGGACTTTGGGTGGCAGTCCAGCCAGGACCAGTCCCTACACCATCATCACTGCCTTGGTTTTCTTTGCCCATGTAAGGGTGACCATAGCCAGGCCCACCTTATGGATTGGTTGTTGTGAGCACTGGCAAGCTGGAGTCTGTGAAGTGAGTGATTAATAGAAGAAACGCAAAAAGTGAGTAATAAATACAAGCTGTTTCACCATAACCCCTACTAACTCTCACCCACGAAATGGGGATTCACACATCTGCTGCTCTAGGTGTGGACGCAGCCGTGAATGAAGCAGACAAAAAGCCCTGCCCTCCGGAGAAACAGACAGTGAACAAAACACACAATTAAAAGATACAGTGTGAGATGGCAGGAAGTGCTGAGGAGAAGGACAAGGCAGGAGGGGAGAAGGGGTACCCAGATGATGGGGCCAGGCAAGGCGGGTTCCATGCAAAAACTACTGTCCAGGAAAGGTTCACTGAAAAGGTGACATTTTGGCAGAAACGTTTTTTTTTTTTTTTTTTTTTTTTTGAGACAGAGTCTTGCTCAGTCGCCCAGGCTGGAGTGCAGTGGCGTGATCTCGGCTCACTGCAAGCTCCACCTCCCAGGTGCACACCATTCTCCTGGCTCAGCCTCCCGAGTAGCTGGGACTACAAGTGCCCGCCACCACGTCCGGCTAATTTTTTTTGTATTTTTTTTAGTAGAGACGGGTTTTCACCGTGTTAGCCAGGATGGTCTCGATCTCCTGACCTCGTGATCCACCCGCCTCGGCCTCCCAAAGTGCTGGGATTACAGGCATGAGCCACCACACCTGGCCAGAGAAACATTTTACTAAGAGATAAGGGAGGGAATCTACCAGATCCTGGGAAGACTGTTCCAGGCAGAGAGAACAGTTTCGTGCGAAGGTTTTCAGGTGGGAGGAAAAACCCTGAGGCCCAAAGGGAGAGAGGAGGAGGAAGAGGAGGGGAGGGGAGCAGGAGGGTCTAGGCCAGGCTAACCAACATGTTCACCCATCCCTCTGGCTCCAAAATTGACAACAGACTGAAGGGAAGTGGGGCAGAATTTAGGAAGTTAACTTAATAATCCAGGAGTGAGATCCAGGAGATGATGGTGTCTGGGACCTGGAGGGTAGCGGTGGAGGCTGAGAAGTGGTTGGATGATGAATAATTGTTTGAGGGTAGAATCAGCAGGGTTTCCTGCCTGGTTATCGAGGAGTCTAGAGAAATGCGTATGAAGGTCTCAGTGCACATGCCAGGGGCATAGACCTGACCCTCAAGTAGAGGCTCCATAAGTGGGCTGTTAGGCCCCACTCAGGACTGCGTGGAAAGCAGCTGACAAAGAACAGCATTGCACCAAAAGCCTCTATAGTGCAGCCAAGCAAGAAAGTGGTATCCCCAGAGCCTGTGAGCCCCTCCCCACCACTCCCTGCCCGAATAGGACCGCAGAGGCCACAGGTTACGGAGAGGGAGCTCACACCCCGGCAAAGATTGATGCCTTTTAAACAGACCCAGAGTGAGAAGGACAGAGAAAGTCAATATTTGTCCGAGCAAGCCAAACAGGCCGGCTCGCCCAGGAATGTGAGGGAGGGAGGGAGGCCCAGTGCCCAGAGAACATTATTTCAACAGACAGATATTTGGAAACCGTCACTGTCCTGGGGATGGGGGAAGGGGGCAGTTCACCCAGCCCTCATTCCTGCCCAGGGATGGATGGGACCAGGCCTGGCAGCAAGGTGGTGAGAAGGGAGGGGACAAAGGGACAGTGGGGAGGGAAAAAGCAGATCAGGGCAGAGGAGCTGGAAACTGAGGGTCAGAAAGGGGAAGGGATTACCCAGGACGTACAGGTGAAATCCTCCAATGGTTTTTCACATCTTTCAATTCAACTGCAAACATTGTAGCCTGCTCGAGGCGGCTTTCCACCATCCGGACCCTGCCTACCTGTCTTGTCTCACCTCCCTGCACCCCCAGCGAGTCTGAGCATTTTATGGTACCAAAGCATACCCAGTGCTGAGCTTGCTTTTGCATACACCATTCCTCCACTGGACACACCTTTTTTTTAACTCAGATTCATTCTTCAAAACCTAGTTCAAGGTTCACCTGCACCAGCAGTCTTCTTGTTTGAGGTTAAGAGCTGGAGGCTCAAATCCAAAGAGGGCGGGATTTGCCAGTTACTGGCTGTAGAACTTTAGGCAAGTTCCTTGACCTTTGTAAGTCTTAGTTTTCTCATCTGCAAGACGGTGTGGGAGGCTGAATAATGCTCCCCACCCTCAAGATGTCCACATCCTCATCCTCAGAGTCTGTGAGTATGTTACCTTACATGGTGAAAGGGACTTTGCAGATGTGATTAAATGAAGGATCTCAGATGGAGAGATTACCATGGATTATCAGGGTGGGCCCAGTGTAATCACAAGGGTCCCTATAAGAGGGAGGCAGGAAGGTCGCAGTGAGACCAGGAGATGTGATGATAGAAGCAGAGATTGGAGAGATGCAGGGGCCACAAGCCAAGGAATGCAGGTGGCCCCTAGAAGTTAAACAAGGTAAGAAAATAGATTATTTCTCAGAGCCTCTAGAAGCAACAGCCCAGGTAACACCTTGACCTTAGTCCAGTGAAACTTGTTTTGGACTTCTGAACTTCAAACTGTAAGATGATAAATTTAGGTTGTTTAAAGGCGCTAAGTTTACAGTAATTTGTTACAGCTATAGGAAACTAACTCAGCTAAGTACCACATTCATACCTACCTCCAGGGTTCTTGTAAGTAAGAACTAAATAACTTTATATATAAAGTTATAGTACATATATATTATGTCTATATAGTTTATATATATATAAAAAAGTGACTGTATATATATATATATACACACAAAAACCCTGGAGGTAGGTATGAAGACCCCTTAGCATTATACCTGATACAGAGAAAGGTCTCAGGGGCTGTTGAGTATCCCTGTTGGTGCTACCACATCCACATCCCCGGCCTCTTCACAATCCCTTCCAACTTGGTCTTTAATTGTCTGTCTGCATCTCTGCCTGCTTCTCCAGATAGTGAGCAATTTGAGGGCAGGCACACAGTGTTATATTAGTCTTGGTATCGTCAATACCAGCCACTTAACAAATGCTCAAAAAATGTTGAATGAATAAGTGAATGAATGAATGAATGAATGCTGGCATTTGTCCATACACAGTGTGGCTTTAATCATACAAATTCGACAACCATGGGACCAAGCTTTAGAATCCAAACCCCAGAAGCGATCTCTGGAAATAGTTGGGTCCTGCAGGGCGGACAGGTGGATGGAGGATACCAATCACCCACCTAGGCTTGTCTCGGAATTTCCAAGTGGCTTCTCCTTGCTGACACTGCAAGAAGCTGAGGTTTCTCTTTTTCGAGACAGGATCTGGCTCTGTCACACTAGCTGGAGTGCAGTAGCGCAATCTTGGCTCACTACAACCTCTGCCTCCCAGGCTCAAGCCATCTTCTCACCCCAGCCTCCTGAGTAGCTGGGACCACAGGCGCACAACACCACACCTGGCTAATTTTTGTATTTTTTGTAGAGACAGGGTTTCACCATGTTGCCCAGGCTAATCTCAAATTCCTGAGCTCAAGCAATCCACCCGCCTTGGCCTCTCAAATTTCTGAGATTACGGGCGTGAGCCACGGTGCCTGACTCGAGAAGCTGAGGGTCGTACCCAGAGAGATGGTTGCCAACCTCTGGACCCAGGTTCCCACACGTGGCTGCTGCCTCCAGGTCAGAGGTAGTGCCTGGGAAGTCAGCACATGTGGTCAGCAGATTTGGGCATGCATCACAGTGATGAGGAAGTAGATGATCGGCATCCAGTGGCCTTTACTATGTGCCAGATATGTGCCTTGTGTAGTGTAAAGTGCTTTACATCGTTTTTTCATTTCATGCTCAAGTGTCTGTTATTCTTCCCATTTACCAGGGAAGAAACTGAAGCTTAGATAGGTTATGCAATTTGTCCAAAGTCATACAGCTTGCAAATCCCCATGCTGCTTGCCTCAAGAGCCTGTTCTTATCACCACCACCCTCCAACTGCCTATCAAGCTGTCATGTCCTCAGATTTGTATTGTCCCTTCTATAGAAGCTGGATGGGACCTCAGGACAGACAGCTTGGTATATTTATTTTTGCCCCCTCTAAAGTCATTCAGCAAACATTTATCAAGCCTCGTCTGGGTCAGGATCTGCTCTGGGCATTGGATTCGGAGAGGTGACCCAAGCAGAGGGACAGGCCCTGAACAATTGCAGCACAGTGCTACATCCTGAAATAGTGGGACATATGAGGCCATGGAAGACCAGATGAAGGCTTCAGAAATAAAGCTCCCTCAGGAATAGCCAAACACATGGCAAGGGGTACCCTTTGAAAGAAGGAATTCCAAGCCAAGGGAACATCATAAGCAAAGGCCCAGAGGAAAGAAAGTGGGACACTCAGGAAAGCACAGATCACTGGGGGTGGCTGAAAGGTAGTGGTGACAGAGGAATGAAGCTGGAGCATAAGCACGGCCATATGTAGACCACAGTACTGAGGATGCATTTGAGCCTGAGGGCAACAGGATGCTACAGAAAGGATTTAAGCAAGAGAAGGGTTTGGTTGAATTGTACAATCTTCTTAAAATAATAACACCAATATCTATCATGTATCCAGTTCTTGTTATGTCTCAGCTACTCTTCTAAGCAACCTACGTGGATTAATTAACTTAATCATCACTACAGCACCATTGCTATCATATAACATCTCCAGTTCACAGACGAGAAAACTCCAGCACAGAGAGGTTGAGTAACTTGCCCAACATCACACAGCTAGTAAGTGACAGAAATGAGATTTTGAACCCAGATCATCCGGCTCTAGATCTGAGGTACTCACTCTGGCTGAACTGCTCTCCTGGGACACAAGGTTTAGATGTGGCTGTGTGATACCGGAACCCAGCATAGGGCAAAGCGAAGAGGAATTGTCCAGGAATTCTGGGCGAGGCTGCCCAGCAAGTGGGCCTGGCTCAAGGAGATGGAATCTGCTCTTCAGGCTGCTGTGGGCCCAAGGCAGCTGGATGACTACTCACAGCCCTGCCTCCCTTGGACTTGGGCCTCCAGGACTGGCTGATGCTTCAGGAGCTCCCCTCTGCCCCATAGCCCACCCTCCCACAGTGCTGCTGTGAGTTCTTGGGCATTGCCTTATCATCTTCCCAGATTTCTTTGGGGTTTTTCCCAGCTGTAATTTTCTGAAAGGTCTTCCGCTTTGCTGCAGATCCTATCTCCCTGTGTGTTTCCCATTAGCAAAGCGATTAGCACTCATCCATTTACATAAGCACAGAGGCCCCCCAGACCCAAGCGAGCCACGGCCTCTCCTTGGCTGGAAAGGAGTTCCCCTGGCAAAACCTGCCCAAATACCTTCTCAGCAGCCACTTTTCTTCTCTAGGTGCCTCAGTTTCTTTATCGTAAAGTGAGGATGATGATATCACATATTTACAGGCTGTTGCGATGAATACCTGTGTAAGCATAAGCAATGTGTATTCAATGTAGTACTATACATACGGGGGCTATTACTATTATTGAAGTTATTACTGCCATCCAATCATCATAGTTAAAGAAAGACAGGTAAACTGAACATCCAATTGTGTCATAAATATTCTCTTTTTTAAAGAAATTAATAATGCTTTTTTGACAAATAGAAGTACATATATTTAGGGTTTATGACATGGTGTTTTGATGTACATTGTACACTGTAAAATGATTATCACAATCAAGCTAACTAACATATCTATCCCTCACATAGTTACCATGTTTTTGTTGTGTGTGCTGAGCACTTTAAGATCTACTCCTTAGCAAACTTCAAGTAGACAATACAGCATTATTAACTATAGTTATCATGTTGTACAATAAATCTCTTGAACTTATTCTTCCTATCAAACTGAAATGTTGTGCCCTTTGATCAAAGTCTCCACAACATCCCCTCCCGCCCACCCTAGGCGCTGGTAACCACCATTCTACTCTCTGCTTCTATGAGTTCAACTTTTTTAGATTCTATGCATGAGTGACATCATACAGCGTCTGCCTTTCTGTGCCTGGTTTATTTCATTTAGCATAATGTCCTCCAGGTTCATCCTCATTGTCACAACGGCAAGATTTCCTTCTTTTTAAAGGCTGAATAGTATTTTGTTGTATGTGCACGTTTGTGTGTACGCGTGTGTGTATACACATCTTCTTGATCCATTAATCTGTTCACAGACACTTGGATTATTTCCACATCTTGGCTATTGTGAATAATGCTGCCGTGAACATGGACGTGCAAAGGTCTCTTCAGCCTTAGACCCAAAAGTTAGATTGCTGGGTCTGTCACAGACATTCTGAACAGCAAAAAGGAACAAACCCACATCAAGAATCATTAACTCCTGGCAGGCAGTGAGGGAGGAGCTTTCATGACATTTCATGATGCTCTCTCATCTAATTCTCTCAAATTCTCTATGAGGTAAGAATTGTCCCCATTTTACAGATGAGAAAACTGAAGTGTGGTGATGTGAGGTCAGCTGACCAAGGTCATCTACCTTGTAAGTGGCTTTGAACCCAGATCTACTTGGCTGCACAAGCCTGGGCTCACTCTGCTGGACCATGCTCCCCCTACCCACCAGGCCACCTCTGAAATGAGGCAAAACCCGTGTGCCCTTGTGGAGCTGCCACTGACCCCAGTCATAAGACTCATAAGACAGACTGGCGGGAAGTATTCTTGTGCAAAATAACACAAATAAGAGCCAGCATTTGTTCGACTATTACTAGATGTCAGCATTCTCATGAATTTAATCCTCACAACAACCCTATAAAGTAGGTTATCCCCATTTTATGGATGAGAAAACGGAGGCACAGAGAAGTAGAGTGACTTGCTTAAGGTCCTACAACTAGTAAATGGCAGAGGCAGGATTTGAACCTGAGTAGTCTGGCTCTAGACCTTATGCCCTTAACCTTAACATCTACACACAATACTGGAGATGCCGAGGGGCGAGACATGCCCCTAACATACTCACACACACACACACACATACACACACACACACATACCACAACCTCAGTGTCCCCACTGTACCTGTTCTGGCCCAGCCCCACCTTCTACTATAGTGTATCCATGATGTCCCTGGATAGAATACCTGGGGGAAAGGTACATGCCCTACATGCCCAGGTTCCCATGCATCAGGTTCCAAGGCACCCACTTTGGAGTGAGCCACCCCGTGATGCATAGGAGGTCAGCAGCCTCAGGCCCACTTCCCTACCAGACCTTGCTGTCATTTTAATGTCACAGGCCTCTGATTGTGCTCACAATATGAGGACTTGCAACTGTTTCCCTGGGCCCTCGCCATGGTCCACAGGTTACCTTTAGCAGGGGCTCAGTGGTCCTGGCTGAGGGGCTGGGGAAGTGGCTCTGTGTATATGAGCATAACCCTCTCTGCCACCCAGCAAGCTTGCACCCCCAGCTTCTCAGTGGGCTTTGAGGAGAGAAAAGCACTCCGCCCTCTCCATATCCTCGTTTCCCCCATGGTTCCTGGGTGTCTAGGCCCTGCTTCTCTTCTAGAGATAACCTGGGGGAGATTCTGCCAACCCTTCTGGTGACCCAGCAGGCCCAGGAAATGCCCAGCACTTTAACCATCAAACGTCCAAACCTCAGAGCCATTCACTCCCATCCTCAGCATCCCAGGATCCAACTCGTCCCCAACTCTGGGGATCACCTGGGAACACCAACAACAGAGGCCTTTGCAGATAACAAAGCCTTTCAAAGATTCTACTTCCAGTGGCTTGACTGACAGAAACAAACAACTGACTGACCTATAGACAAAGGCTGCATCTATACAAGCAGCTCAATTTTGGAAGAAAGGGAATGAGTCTGCTGGTGTAAACACAACCGCCTGCCAGGAAAAGAACCTACTGAGTGCCGAGCACATTGGACCAGGCCTCCATCATCTAATTTGTTCCCTGGGTCAATGCCTACTGGACAAAGAAGCCAATGAACTAAACTCAACACGAGACCAGAATCTTGGTGTACGCATTCTGTCACTGGCTTTCTACATGACCTTAAGAGAAGACTTCTTCCCTGAGCCCCTATAAAATGAGGCTTTGGCCTCTGCACACTCCTACAACTGAATGATGTTGATTTCAAGGGCTCTGGTCCAGCACGATTCTGCTCTTATCAACTCCAGATTCTTGGTAAAACACTCACTAATGACCAGATATGATCACAGAAGGTGTTTCCACTCACCCCCCTTGCCTTATTCCAGTTTGCCCACACCTCGTCCCTTTTGGTAAGAGAAAACAAAGAGGCCAGACGCTGGGATAGGCTTAGAGAAGATTCTCAGGACATCTTGGATCTGCCAGAGGGCGGACCTCTTGGCTGGAAGCCCCAACCCTTGAGCCAAGCAATTGTCCCCTTAATTAAAGACATACCCCGGACTATGGAGAGAGCCAGTGGGGACTGACTCATTTACACTTGGACCATGAGCCAGGCTGTGCTAAGGGGTCTGCTCTCTGGCTCAGAGGAGGAGGTGGACCTTTTTATGGAAATGACTTGAGATTTTCCTCTTTCAGGAAAAACAATCTTTTTTTTTCTTGGAGTAAATAAAATATCTCAGCCAAGATAGAGGTTCTGCCATAAACTCCAAACCAAGAAGTCCAAGTCTCATTGCAGGAACCTTCCCTGGGGGTTTCCCTCCTCTGTGGGGGTATTGGCTGTGGGACAATGGGACATAAAGGGACAGAATTGCTCAGGTAAGGCTGTAGCTCCCATAACCTAAAGTCCATGAGATGCTCCAGAAAATGGTGGGTCCAGATGGATAGGGACCACCCCTTCTTGTTTTTTTGTTTGTTTGTTTGTTTTTGTTTTGTTTTGTTTTGTTTTTGAGACTGAGTCTCACACTGTCACCTGGGCTGGAGTGTGATGGCGCAATCTCGGCTCACTGCAACATCTGCCTCCAAGGTTCAAGCAGCTCTCCTGCCTCAGCCTCCCGAGTAGCTGGGATTACAGTTGCCCGCCAACACGCCTGGCTAATTTTTTTGTATTTTTAGTAGAGACGGGGTTTCAGTATGTTGGCCAGGCTGGTCTCAAACTCCTGACCTCGTGATCTGCCGGCCTCAGCCTCCCAAAGTGCTGGGATTACAGGCACGAGCCACCGTGCCCGGCCCAGAGCCACCCCTTCTTAAGGTCCACCTGACTCAGACACCCCCCACTGCTTCAGCTACATGGTGTCCTGCTCCCTGCCAATTCTCCATCTCTAGTCTAGAGAGGCTCAGAGACAGCTTCAAACTCCAGCCTCCCAGGATGCACCCCTGTCCCCACCTCCCCTGCCACCTATTGTTCCACAATCATGGACCTCTTCAGGCTTCTTTACTGCCCTGTCAATCACCCCAGCCAGAAACCCAACTCCTTCCTCTCTCTTACACCCCACACCAATTGGTCCACCAATCCTGTCAATGCAAATTCCAATGAGCTGCCAAGTCCATCCATGCCCTCACCTCTGTAGCACTGCCTTGCCTGGTCACTACAATCCGCCCTTCACAGGGCAGCCAGGATCTAAGCCCAAGTCTGACCATCTCTCCCTTCTTTAGTCACCCGTGCCTCCTCCCCACAGCCCACAGAAAGGAGAGGAAGTTGGCTCCGTGGCTGGACCAGCCGCTGGGGGCAGTCCACATCTCCGACACACACCATGTGTCCCCTGATAACGCCTTCTGCTCTGTGTCTACCCCATTCTCTGCCAATCCCCGGCTTTGTGCCTCTCCATATGCTGTTCCCTCAGCCAGGAATGCCTTGCCCCCACCTGCCTTTCAAGATTCAACTCGGGGCATTGCCTCCTTCAGGAGAGCATCCTGATGCCCAGGTTGGGGCAGACCTTCCCCAGCGTGTTCCAGCTCAGCCCAGGGTGACTCTGTTGGGGCCCTCATCTTGCCCTCATCTCACTATGTATTTTGCCATGTGTCTGATCCCTCAGGGTCTCCCCAGAGCTTAGTAAGAGCCTGGCACATAGTGGGTACTCAGAAAAGGTGGGTTTAACTAAGCTGAACATTTTCAGGGAAAAATAAGGAAAAGCTGAAGGAGTTGGTAGGTTTATATGTTGAGTCAAGAAATGCCCAGTGAGCTCTGTGTGCCAGGCTCTGCACCATGAATATAGAAATCAGTCACTTCTATAGAATTATGGAGTAGAAGTAAGAGTGATGAAATGACCCAGTACCTGGCAAAGTGCCAGAAACAGACTAAGTATTCAAAAACAACATGAATGAATTAATAAGTGGAGTACTAGAGGTAAACTCCAGTTGCCTTTACCCCGATGAACCACTAACCATCTAAGAGTGGCCAATTTTTAATTTCTTTATTAAAAAGTCATGATTGGAAACTCCGCCACCCGCCATTCTTCTTGACTATAATTTATTCTCTTGACATGAAAGATAGCCTTTCTGTGTAACCAGAATCCCTCCTGCCCTCTTGGATGCTCAATTCATCTTGTTCTTTCTGGGCACGGGACATTCCTCCCTGTCCAGCTGCCTGCTCCCTCACCTCCCTGCTCCACACAGCTGGATTCCTGTACTTGCTAGGAGGGCCATGAAGAAGGCTTGGCTGCCGTCTCTTCCTGTAGGTATCCTCATGGGACTCAGTTAGGGTAGCAATGAGCCTACCTCAGCTTTCCTGGCCCCACTTTCCCACAGGGAGCCCCCATTCTGACAGGATAGACACAAGCCAGCCCCACCCCTAAGAAGGGGGGGTGGTAGGAAACCCCAGTCCCTCCCACTCACTGCAGAAGCAAGGGCTGTAGCTGTAGTCACAAATAGAGATGATGGGCCTTGCAGGAGGAGGGAGGGTGAGATGGGTGGGGGAGGGCCCCTGCTTATTGTGTTCCAAATGACCCAGACAAGAGGCTTGCCAAGGGCTCCTTCTCACTGAAAGAAGCAATCAGGAGAACCACATGCATATTTGCATAACATTTGCATTCAATTTGCTTCTGATTTACATATGTCCCTAGCCAAGGCCCATCTTCTTGGGCAGTTCTCTAGGTAAACATGTACCTCCTGTCCCAGAAAGCACCAGCCTTGTCTCAGCACTTCTCAAGGCTCCTCTCTTAGCCTGCCTAGGTCATCGAGGGCATGGGGTGCGGGCTGGATTCCCAAAGAGCAAGCATGCCAGGCTGGCCAGGTCCTGCAGGACACACAGCTATGGAGACAGCCCAGGAAGAGATGGAAGCAGAAGAGAGATACCTGTCAGTCTCTACATGCTACCTGTTCCCACTCTCCTTTACCATCTGCCCTTCAACAAAGCACAGGAACAATTAGAACAGGAAGCGGGAAACTGACTGAGGTGGAGAAAGCAAGGAAGACTTTATGAAGCAAGTGCTTGAGCAAAGTTTTCAAGAAGGAATGGGATGTGAATAGGTAAATGGGGACTACAGTGTTGAGAAAGAGGTCATTCATCCACAGCATGATTTAACTATTCATTCAATAAATTAGATAAGTAGGTAGATAGATGATTGATAGATAGATAGATAGATAGATAGATAGATGCCAGGTGTCTTGGCTCACACCTGTAATCCCAACACTTTGAGAGCCTGAGGTGGGAGGATCAATTCAGGTCAGGAGTTCAAGACCAACCTAGGCAACACAGCGAGACCCCATTTATACAAAAAATAAAATAAAATAAATAAAAAACGTAAAAGATAGATAATAAGTGATTGATAGATAATAGACACATAGGTTACACTGGCAGATGATAAATGATTGATAGATAATAGTTACATAGATTACATAGATAGATAGATGACAGATGATAAATAATTGAGAGAGAGAGAGAGAGATGGATAGACGCTACTGCTAGCCCAGCTCTGTGCTGGGTGCCAGAGATGCAGTGATGGGTTAAGTGTGCTCCCTTCAGCCAATAAGATGGATGAGCAGCAATTAATTAAAATTCAGCGTGGCGAGTGCTATGCAAGAGAGAGGTACATATTGTTGTGGGAGCCCAGAGGAGGGAACTATTAATTCAGCTGGGAAAGGGGACACAGAAAGATGTGAAAGAGACAGTGTCACAAGAGTGGCATGTGAACTGAATGTCCTGAAGAATAAAAAGAAGGTTGGTGAACAGGAGAAGGTACAAGGAAGAGCACTCCAGGTAGAGAAAATGGTCTGAGACGAGGCATAGAGGTATGGGTGAAATACAAAAGGGCCAGGCAGAAAGGGAGAACTCAAGTCCGAGACAATAAGACTAAAGAAAACCAAGCCAAGGGAGACCCTAGTAGAAGGACAACTGCAGAGTCTGGAAAACCCTCTGAGCTTTAAAAAAAAAAAAAAAAAAAAAAAAAATTTAAGTGGTTATAGATACTTTGTAGAAGGTACCTACAGTGTCAAATGGATGGTTATAAATTGGAAGGTAAGGAGATTGGGAAGGCCACTCAGAGAAACTGGGTAGCTGAGATAAAGAAATGCCATGAATGATTCCTTGTCTGATATTGGGGAAAAAGAAAAAAAAAAGAAATGCCATGAAAAGGAAATCATGAAGGATGGATGGATGGATGGATGGATGGATGGATGAAAAATTAGGTTCATTATCTGGTTTATCATTGTTATAAATATTGAGTGAATTGAATCAGTGAGTGGGTGATTGCTGGTGGGTGGATTAGCATATGCAATGGAAGAAAGGAAGAAAGGGAGGGAGGAAAGGAGGGAAGCAGGCAGGAAGGCAGGTAGGCTGACTGAGAAGCTGAATGTACATGAATAATGACCTTGGTGTGGGAGAGGAACCTGCTCACCTATAAGGAGATCCAGGAAAAGACCTCCAGATTGATAAAGAAGACAATTTCTCACCTTGAGGGAGATACGGAGATGCTATTAATAATAGTAATAGTAATGATGAACATATACTTTTGAAGATAACTCTTAAAATGTACAAAAAAAATGACTACATACTTGTTTTATTCCAGTGAAAATTGTTATTGTTATTGTTTTGGGTTTTTTTGAGATGAAGTTTCACTCCTGTTGCCCAGGCTGGAGTGTAATGGCACTGTCTCAGCTCACTGCAACCTCCACCTCCCGGGTTGAAGCAATTCTCCTGACTCAGCCTTCCAAGTAGCTAGGATTACAGGCGCCCACCACCACACCTGGCTAATTTTTGTATTTTTAGTAGAGATGGGGTTTCACCATGTTGGCCAGGCTGGTCTCTAACTCCTGACCTCAGGTGATCCACCTGCCTCGGCCTCCCAAAGTGCTGGCATTACAGGCATGAGCCACTGCATCCAGCCATTTCAGTGAAAATTAAAAAGATGTGAAATTCAGGTTTGACACCCCGTACCCACCTGAGTTGGAAATCGTACATATGTAGTGACAAGATTTTCCTACCTGACATTCAGCACACCTGCTAACTCCCGCTCTGGGGAATCGAGTGACAACAGAGTGGAGCATATGACAGAGGTATTGTCCTGAAGAACCTGGGAGCTGTGGTGGCTGTCAGCATGACTCCAGTCACCACCAACAATGATGGCAGAGGTCTAACCCACAGGCACCCACTGGGTCAGGAGGTAGGCAGGGAGAGGAAGGAGTGTGGTGAGTGGTAAGGGTATATGAAAGGAAAAGTGTGGGCACACATGCACCCTACACAAAGGCCACACAGAGGTGCCAATCCAGGAAAGCTTGACATGACCAGAGCTTGGCAGAGGAAATCAGGGAAGCTTCCTGGAGGAGGTGAGAACTAGGCTTAGGTGAAGGATAGTGTCTTTGCTAAGACAGGGATACCAGAGGAGGAGCAGTTTGGTGGATGGGAGAAGTAGAAGAGGCCAAAGGGACACAGAGTTGGGAAATTGTGGATTCAGTCAGCCCCCTTCTTTCCATCTATTACTCCATCTGTCTAAAAACCTCCCCATCCTTGGAGTTTTAAGGGACAACTCTGGAAAAACAAGCCCACAGCTCCACCCACATGTCTCCTGCTAGCGCTCAAATATCTTTCTGCCTGTCCTGGGCCAGCTCAGCCACCTTCCCCCTCCCCTCTTCCCGCGTTCCCCAGCTGTCATAACTGGAAAAGATTTCTGCCTCCTCTATCCAGAAGAAACAAGGTTAGCTGTGTGACCTTAGTCAAGTCAGAAACTTATCCAGTATTCAATTCCTTTGCCTCTAAAACAAATTTAATAATCCCAGAGGTTTTAATGAGAAGGAAATAAAATGCAAACTGTCACCTGTTGTACATTCATTAAAGGTAAACCAACACGATGACATTAAGCTGATTTTTTATGTCCTTCTTTTTGCTCATAGTCACTTTTAACGTTTTTACAATGAATAAGAATTACTTATTTAATAAGGTGGGAAAGCAAAAATTTGAAAATATAAATTATACTTAGGGATTGAGAAAAGTTAGCATTTTAAAATTATAAGGGACATTTCCTGTATTGTTATTTCTTGTGAGGATTCTTAACTATAGGTATTGTTATCATCACTAACTATGGATTATTATTCTCATCTTACAGATGAGGAAATTGAGGCTCAGGAATACTAAGTAACTTGCCCAAACAGGTGTAGCCAGTAACTGATGCTGTCAGCACTTAAATCTTTTGTCTCCAACTCTAGTGGCCTTTACATTATAGGACAAACATGCTTTTGTGTGAAATCTTCCCAATGTTGACTGTGCTTCCATCTAATTTTTTAATTATCATATGTGTCCAATTGTCACAGATCTAAATATACATACAGTAAAACTTCAGCTATCTAGAAAGTTTGATTAATGTATTATTCCAAATACCTAAGCTTTTGGATGACTACAGACTTAAGTATCAATTTTAATCATTCTTGGCCAGGCACAGTGGCTCACGCCTGTAATCCCAGCACTTTGGGAGGCCGAGGCAGGCGGATCACGAGGTCAGGAGATCGAGACCATCCTGGCTAACACAGTGAAACCCCGTCTCTACTAAAAAATACAAAAAATTAGCCGGGCGTGGTGGTGGTCGCCTGTAGTCCCAGCTACTCAGGAGGCTGAGGCAGGAGAATGGCGTGAACCCGGGAGGTGGAGCTTGCAGTGAGCCGAGATTGAGCCACTGCACTCCAGCCTGGGCGACAGAGCGAGACTCTGTCAAAAAAAAAAAAAAATTTAATCATTCTTAGAAATTGTTCTTTAAAAATATGATGCTCTTTCTCTAACTTTTTAATCAGGATATACAGAAAGCAGTTTATCCATTTCTTAATGCCTAGGGGCATCCATTCTAGTCCCAGCTCAGCCTGAGTGCATGCAGCCTCATCATATCCCTTCTTTCTCAAACTTCCATTTTCTCAATAATAATAATTAATAATAATACCTTTTATTGTGCAGTCACCACATGCATTGTTCTAAGCAAGTATTACTTCCATTTTCTCAATAATAATAATTAATAATAATAATACCTTTTATTACACAGTTACCACGTGCATTGTTCCAAGCAAGCATTAGCTCATGTAACTGTCCTAACCCCTGGCAGGTAGATGTTGTTACTCTGGCTTTGTAGACAAAGCAAGGGAGGCACTGAGAGGTTAAATGGCTTGCTCAAGATCACAGAGCTGGCAGGCTGTGGAGCCAGGACTTGAACCCAGGCTGTGCAGCTCTGGCAGTGGGACCAGGTGCTTCTAGCTCTGGCATCCAGGGCCTCGTCTTCCAACCCTGAAGAGGAGTCTAGTGGGCACAGATCCCTACCCCCAGAGTAGCCAAGGCTCTGCAGAAAGAAAGCACACACCCTCCTCCAGAAACTCCATAGAGCCTTCCACAGGCCATAGCAGATGCTTCGTGGAAATTCTTCTTTCTTTTTTTCCCCAGCTCCTAATGGTTGCCGCAGCTTAGAAAACTCAAAGATCCTCAGCCCTTCCCTGTCTGCCCTCCAGCCCTGCCAGTTCTGAACTTTATACCTTCAGCTTTTTTCTGGCTCTTGACAAGTGGAAAAAAAATCATTCTTAGGATTGGTGTGCATGTGTGTGTGTGTGTGTCCTTATTCATAGAAAAAAAAAGATATTTGAGGCCCCTCCCCCAACTCCCAGTTTCATAACACCGGAAGAGACAAGGAGCTGGACAGAAACTCCAGGAGGTGGCCACAGACTCCTGCCCACCCACCCCCATCCAACCATGGGCCACACAGCAAATCCTCTGTGGCCCAATCCTTTCCCTTTCCTTTCTGCAGGGAATTACTGTTGTGGCCTCAACTCCAACCTGGAGAATGTTGCATTCCTGCCCGCCTTCCAGCCTCATCGCCCACAACTCCCTGGCACAAACCCTTTTTTCCAGACAAACCAGGCTCCTCATTGATCTCAACACATGTTTCATGCTTTCCTACCTCTGTGCTTTTGCCCACATGACTTCTTCTCCAGGAATGCCCTCCCTTCTCCTCTTCCTTTCTCCAAATCCTACCATCCTTCAAGGCTCTGCTGGAGACAAACACCTGACTGAGAACTTACTATGTGGTTGTAGATTCTGGAGATACAGGGGTGAGTGGATAGGGTCCCTGCTCTCAAAATAGTAATTAAAAAGCAATTACCCAATTGCAAGGAGTCCAAAGCCTTCCCTGTTACCCCTTTGCTCACTTTCCCTCTGCCTGAGTGCCTGCTCCATCACTTCCTACAGTGCCTGCACAGAGCGGCGCTCAATAACCATCCATCTCTCCCTTCCACTACCATCTCCACTTGGGAAATTCTCTTAAATCTTTACATCCTTCAACCAATGCCCATCTCCTTCAGAGAACCTTCCATAATCCCCTTGTCCTCTAAACTACCCCTCATTGGGCTAGGTGGGCTTCTCTGTGGGCAGCCCTGTGCTGAATCTCATTATTTCACTTTCCACAGTGGGTGTCATCACCAACCCCACAGCCTCAGGGCCTCTGACCTGCAACTTTCCTTCCACTTGTCCCAGTGTGCCATACAAGGACCATCATGTCTGATGTGTGCCATGCCACAGCAAATCTGGGGGCACTTCAGTGGACCGCCATGATGTGTACAGGGTACTTCTGATGTAAAAGCCTGCTGGTCTGGAAAGTCTCAGTGTTAACTGCACAGATGTAGATGTTTGTGTTGAGCAGTGTCATTCTTATGGTTAAAGCCAGATCATTTTTAACTTTATTTTGCTCAAAATTACTATATCGGATCGTCCTTTGATATTGTTTTAGTAGTTGTTGAATGGGTTGCTTGACAGACAAAACATGGCATGGCAAACAGGTACAGCTTCAACCAACAAAATTCATCTCTCCATCTACTGCCCCAAAAATTGTTCAGGAATTGGAACAATGAAAAGTCTTCATTAATGACTATTGGTCAAAAATAATCTGGTAAGATACAGAAACTCAGCGTGGAAAGGGGCTAAATCAGTGTAAGGTGGTGTTCTTTGTAGAGTACATTTAAAAGGAAGTGAGAGCTAAATCAAACTCTGTAATTTCAAGAAGCACATTATCACAAAGATAATGAGAAGCCAGTCAAAGATGCAATCGTGTCTCAAAACTCTTGGACAAACGATTGGAATTTCCTGAGGTGTTAGCTCCTTCGGTGAGGTTACTGCTTGCCCTAATAGGATGAGCAGGTTTCAGTGCTGATGGGGAGTAGGAAAGGCTTTGCTATTGAGCAGAGTAGAGGTATAGTTTAGAAGATGTAATGTGATCTTGCTCCAGCTCATCACACTCTCATATGATGATCCCATGACAGGCAGCTCCAGGGGCAGCCATCTGCCATGCTGAGGATGATCTCCACTCAGCCAATTGCTTTAGAAGCCACTGTCCCAGGTGGCCCAGCACTTGGTCCCACATCAGAAAGACAGGCATCACGGTGTGAGGACTTACCTGTCTGTAGAGGGTCCTCACACCTCCCTGGGGTGTGCTTGGAGCTACATGCAGAATGTTCAAGGCTTATCCAACAGACCTGAAACCATTGTCTCAGATGTCATGAAGGAGCAGAAAGTACCTGAAAGCCACAGCTTACTCTAAGATGGAAGAACTCCCTCCTGCTGCTTCCAGGCACATACCTGTCCAAGGAACCATCACTACAGGCAGGACTTTACATGAGTGAATTCAACGTCCAAAAACTAATCATTGGAATAGAAGCAGGACCACTCACTAGTGCATTAAGAAAGAGATCCTTGTGGAGAATGGAAAGCTGCAGAGGATCACAATTATTAGTAGTAACTACTATCAATATTATTAACTTGAGGAGGAGCGGAAAGATTCACTGCATCTTTACAAAAGAAAGTAACTACCCTAGTGACAATTAAATGACTCAAACCATAGGGATTGGGGCCACTGGAGAACTTGGTCCCCTCCGCTTGATAGGAAACTCCTTCCTCAGGTGGGTCTGATTAGGAACACTGAATGTGGTGCATGAGGGAGTTAGCATAACCTAGCCAGACCTAGAAGGGTCTTGCAATAACTTACCGGAGAAAGGTAGAAAAAGAAAAGACATCCGCTTACAATATGTAATAATATATCAAGTTCTTCTGCAGAAAAACAAACACCTCCATAGATATACTTCACTGGATGATCAGAATACCAGTGCAAATGATGCATCTATCCCTATCTTATGAAATTAAAATGGGATCTCTAAAAAGGTAGAAGATAGATGAAGGAAAATCTTGATAATTGTTGCATCTAAGTGGTGGGTATACACAGGGCTCATTGTACTGCTCTTTCTGCTTCTATATAGGTTTGAAAATGTTCATAGGAAAGAAACGTTCATTCTGTCGCCCAGGCTGGACTGCATAGTATGATCACAGCTCACTCCATCTTTCAACTCCTGAGCTCAAGCAATCCTCCCACTTCAGCCTTCCAAGTAGCTGAGACTATAGGTGTGCACCACCATGCCCAGATAACTTATTTTATTTTTGTAGAGAGGAGGTCTCACTATGTTGCCCAGGCTGGTCTCCCACTCCTGGGCTCAAATGATCCTCCCGTCTCAGCCTCCCAAAGTTCTAGGAGTACAGGCTTGAGCCAGGGCACCTGGCCAAGAAATAAATTTCTAAAAAGTGGCCTCAAAAATTCAGAGATACGGCTCCTACTTTTTAAAAACTGTTGAAGCTTTTGTTTGTGATTTAGGTGACTCTTGATTATACCAGACTTGAAACTACCCTCTTTGTGGTATATGCAAAATAAAGATTCTTGTGTGATTGCAGAAAAGAGAAGGTGGGGGTGAGGTGGGAGGGGAAGAGGGCATGACAAAGGGAGGGGGGCACAGCAGAAAGAGATGAGCTTTCATATGAGCTGGACAGGTTCCCATCCCAGCTCCATCACACTCTAGCTGTGTGATGCTGCGGAGGTGTGTGCTACTCTCTGTGCATCTATTTCTTCTGGAAAATTAAAATACTGCCCCCCATAGGCTTGTTATGAGGCTACAATTAAGTAATAGATGTTGAATATTCGGCACACATTAAGCACTCAAGAAATCCTGACTATTACTACTTTATAAATATCAGTACTTTAAAAAATAGGTACATTCGGGAGATTGTTTGCTTTACAAAAGAATTCACCACAGGGTGCCTTTAAGCCCTCAGCCCTGCCAGTGCATTTTAAATGGGATTGAGTTTGCAAACATCCATTTTCTCATGACTTTTTCAGAACGCAGCCAAGGTACTAATGAAGGCAGGCGGATCTACAGCAAGAGCTCCCTGGGCACACTCTCTCAGTCTCAGATCCTGTCCAGCAGGATTCTCTGAAAGATTGGAGACTAAAAACGTTTTCTCTGAAAATCCACAAAAACCCACTGGCTGCCCTCTGGGAAGCCTTTTTTCCATGCATATTTGGAAGGGCTGTGGTACCTCCAGCTACGGGTCCAGGCTTATGAGGACAATAGCAATAGCAATAGGCTAACAACATTACCTAACATTTATTGAGGGCTTCCTATGTGAGAGGTGCTGTGTTAATTCCCATGCATTATCCTGCACAAGGCAATAAAAGCTAATGTCTGCATAACCACAACAAGTGCTTTCAGATGAAAGAAGTTCTGGTTATTCCTCACAAAAGTCTCGCAGGGTATTATGATTAATGTTGTTGTTGTTTCACGTCGAGAAACTGAGGCACAGAGTAGAAAAGTCATTTGCCGAAGGTTACCCACGGTAAATGATGGGTTATTTAGAACCCGTCTGGCTCTGAAGCCCACCCTATTACAGACTCGCTGCTCCCCATCCCATACCCACCCCCCCCAGCAGCACTAGATCCAGCAGAGACAGGACTATAGGGCAGAGGGTCCCTGCGGACAGGCGCTGCCCCTCCCTCTACACCCTCCCCATCACACTTAGCCCTCCACAAGCTGTTGTCAATTGCACTGAAGTATTTACAGCAACCAGCAACTGCTGACACCTCTGCCCACGTGGGCTATAATTTGATGCTCAAGTTGTTAAACAGCCGCTTTCGAGCGCTGAGCTCTTCATACATGAGTGTCTCTCCCAAGAGCCAGGCTAGCTGCCTCTCTACTGCTCCTGAAGGCTTGCACACTTCTCCTGCTGGCCCCAGGCATGCACACATGTGCACACATGCCAAATACACCATCACACACAGACATCTTCACACACACCATCACCATCACACAACAATCCCAATTTGCTATTGAGGACACAGCCACCAACACACATGATATGTATCACAGACTCCCAGACTCACCTAGTTCACAATCCTCTTGTCATCAGCACGTGAGACACTACAGAGATAATGGCCGTAGATACTCTGTGTAGAGCAGTATTCACAAGTGAGTGATTGCTAGTAATGCCCATCCCAAACAGAGTCCCAGGAAGTATACTCTTCCCGAATAATTATCTATCAGAAAATTACCCACACGCTCAACTCTGCATTAGGGTAACCAGATAAACACTACATATATTTTTTCATTTCCTTGTGCTAAATGTAGCTTTCACTTGGATGCATTGCATTTGTATGTGGCTTCCATCCTGGTATACCTACCTAAACCCCTGACTCCATATCTATTTGCCAGGGCCTGTATGTGTTGTGGGATGGGGGCCGGGGATTGTGGTGTACATGTGCTCACACACCAATACATGCCTCTGTGTGTCTGTTCGCACAGAGCAGATCCAGCAATTTGTTGACGGTCCTCTCCCCAGGGAGTCTCTGCAAAGTAAAACTGCCCTCTGCATAACTATCCAAGAGCAAACACATCCCTAAACCATATTCCAGCCACACACCCCCCCAACCCCATATATAGCAATGGGGGGTCAGAAAGAAGAGAGAAACCAGAGAATAAGGAAGGAGATGAGAGGGGGTAAGGGCCATGTGGGCAGAGGAAGAAACTGGGGTCCATCCACCCAGGAGAGAACAGGTTCAGGAACATGTGCAGTCACTGTGAAGATGGCCCAGAGGCTGGGCGCAGCAACTCACGCCTGTAATTTCCAGCACTTTGGGAGACCGAGGTGGGCGGATCACCTGAGATTAGGAGTTCAAGTCAGGCCTGGCCAACATGGTGAAACCCCATCTCTACTGAAAATACAAATATTAGCTGGGCGTGGTGGCGGATGCCTGTAATCCCAGCTACTCAGGAGGCTGAGGCAGGAGAATCGCTTGAAACCAGGAGGCGGAGGTTGCAGTGAGCTGAGATCGCACCACTGCACTCCAGCCCAGGCAACAGAGCGAGACTCCATGTCAGCCTTAAAAAAAAAAAAAAATGGCCCAGAGTTGACCAGCTGAGGGTCTGAGGAGGATGCAGGTTTCCAGCCCCTCTGGGACCCTCCTGGATCCCTTGCTCTGTGAGGTGCTTTGGAAAGGGTGCCTAGGAGGCTCCACGGGGTGCAGGCAACAGAGTGAGCCCCAGCTGAAGAAGCCCTGCACATCCGCTTTCCTATGGAGGTTTGGGCCTGTGCAAGACAAGGAGATTCAGACTAGGCACAGAGATAGGCTAGAAAGATAAATGGGGAAAGAAAGAGCGGGAATAGCAAAGGAGAGGAAAAGAATGTCTGAATAGGATGGATGGGAAGACTCAAGCCCAAGGCAGATTCAGAGCTACGCTCAGAGATAAACGACAGTAACTGTTTCTCACTGCAAGAGCCATCGATGAAAGGACTCAGGGCAGAGGGATCTCTGCTGCAGCTTTAGCAGGCCACTGATAAAAGGCAGGTCCTACCCTGTGACCCTCTCAGCAGTTCGGGACAGGAACCATCCCAGGGGCCTACAGCAGCAGAGCAGGAGAGGAGTGAGCATACCTCCCAGAAAACCTGCAAAAGGATCTCACTGGGGTCCCCAGGACAAGCAGGAAGCCAAGGGGAGAGAATAAAAAGCAAACCTCCGAGTGGGGATTGGGGAGCACCTGGACCCATGGATTCAGAAGTTCAAGTTCTGATGCTATTTATGGTGCAAACCCACAGCAGCCACAGAACTTCACCAAGTCTCATCTGGAAAATAGTGGCTACAAGTGCCCATCTCAAGGCACCGTGAGGACTTAATAAGGCAATAAGGGTAGAAATGCTTTCTAGCAATTTCTGTGAATCTCCTTGTTAATCAAGATTGCCAGGAGGGGCCATGTGCAGTGGCTCATGCCTGTAATCCCAGCCCTTTGGGAGGTCAACATGGGTCAATTGCATGAGCCCAGGAGTTCAAGACCAGCCTGGGCAACATGGTGAATCCCCATGTCTACAAAAAAAATACAACAATTAGCTGGGTGTGGTGGTAAACACCTGTGATCTCAGCTACCTGGGAGGCTGAGGTGGGAGGATCACCTGAACCTGGGGAGGTTGAGGCTGCAGTGAGCTATGAATACACTGCTGCACTCTAGCCTGGGTGACAGAGTAAGACAGACCCTGTCTCAAGAAAAAAAAGATTGCCACCCAGGAGGGGAGAAGTCACAAGTCACAGGGTGGAAGTGACAGTGAGTAGCTCTCCATCAACATGGAGATTCTATTATTATTAATAACTTATGTATGCTTATGTGTCCTGCCTAATTCCACAAAGAAGTTCATTCCAGATGTAAATGTGATCAGGCAGTATTTGAGTATTTGCCTTTCTGTGTCTGGCTTTTTTCCCTTAACATATTATTCTCCAGATTCATCCATGTTGTCACAAATGACAGGATTTCATTCTTTTTCATGACTGAATAGTATTCCATTCTGTATTTATACCATATTTTCATGTGTGCGTGTGTGTGTGTGTGTGTGTGTGTGTGTGTGTGTTGAGACGGTCTTACTCTGTTGCCCAGGCTGCAGTGCAGTGGTGCGATCTTGGCTCACTGCAACCTCTACCTCCCAGGTTCAAATGATTCTCATGCCTCAGTCTCCCAAGTAGTTTGGACTACAGGTGCATGCCACCATGCCTGGCTACTTTTGTATTTTTAGTAGAGAAGGGATTCACCATGTTGGCCAGGCTGATCTCGAATCCCTGACCTCAGGTGATCCGCCTGCCTCGGCCTCCCAAAGTGCTGGGATTGCAGGTGTGAGCCACCGTGCCCAGCCAATACCATATTTTCTTTATCCATTCATTCGTTGTTGGACACTTAGATTGATTCCATATCTTGACTATTGTGAATAATGCTGCAATAAACATGGGGATGCAGATATCTCTTCAGCATGTTGATTTCATTTCCTTTGGATATATACCCAGTAGTAGGATTGCTGTATCATATGATAGCTGGATTTTTAATTTTTTGAGGAACCTCCATACTGTTTTCCATAATGTTGTACTCCACAAAGCATTTGAGTTGGCTGAAAGGGAAAGATTATTGACAGACTGGCCAGGCGCGATGGATCACACCTGTAATCCCAGCACTGTGGGAGGCCAAGGCAGGTGGATGATGAGGTCAGGAGATCGAGACCATCCTGGCTAACATGGTGAAACCCAGTCTCTACTTAAAAAAATACAAAAAATTAGCTAGGCCTGGTGGTGGGCGCCTGTAGTCCCAGCTACTTGGGAGCCTGAGGCAGGAGAATGGCATGAACCCAGGAGGTGGAGCTTGCAGTGAGCCGAGATTGTGCCACTGCACTCCAGCCTGGGGGACAGAGCCAGACTCCGTCTCAAAAAAAAAAGATTACTGACAGACTGTCTGAAGGACAGTTGGATAGACAGAGGAACGAGGACAGAGGCAACAAGAGGGAAAGAGATATCCAGGGAAAGATCATCATTCATTCAGATGTTCAATGCAACATTTATTTAATGAGCACCTATTATGTGTCAGGTACTGTTTAAGTCCTGGTTATGATCAGGGAATTCAGGCGACTTTACCCAGATTAAAGCTATGGCAAATGTGACTTGATTCCTCTTCCTTCCACACACACTTATGTGAGCCTCTTTCGTGCACCCATGTGCTACCATTCTCAAAGAGGATCATTTCCAATGGAATCTGGTGATGAGAATGAGGTGGAGATGGAAAAGTGTTGTCTATGGAGCAGGTCTCCATCTGGGGATCCCACAGCCTGCTGGGAAGGCTTTTCTGGGTAACCTCTCTGCATAGGGTAGTACATGGGGTGTGTAGGAGCCAGGGAGAGGAGAGCTGTACTTGGCTCTTGGCTCTAGGAGCCACTCAGCACAAATCAGAGCCCAGACATCTGTGTGCCACTTGAACTGGACTTACTAGACTTGAAATATCTCTGTCTTCCTCTCTCCTTTTCAAGACATCATGATGTCCTCTGTGTTTGTCAACAAAGCTAGTCAGTCTCTCACCTGGATCTTTTTTTTTTTTTTTTTCTTGAGATGGAGTCTCACTCTGTCACCCAGGCTGGAGTGCAGTGGCGTGGTCTTGGCTCACTGCAACCTCTACCTCCCTGGTTCAAGCGATTCTCCGGCCTCAGCCTCCTAAGTAGCTGGGACTACAGGAGTGTGCCACCACACCCGGCTAATTTTTGTATTTTTAGTAGAGACGGGGTTTCATTATATTGGCCAGGCTGGCCTCAAACTCCTGACATTGTGATCCACCCACCTCGGCCTCCCAAAGTGCTGGGATTACAGGCGTAAGCCACCATGCCCAGCCCATCTGGATCTTTAAAACACTGAATGGGGCCGGGCGCAGTGGCTCACACCGGTAATCTCAGCACTTTGGGAGGCCAAGGCAGGTGGATTACCTGAGGTCAGGAGTTCAAGACCAGCCTGGCCAACATGGCAAAAACCCCATCTCTACTAAAAATACAAAAATTAGCCAGGTGTGGTGACACGCACCTGTGACCTCAGCTACTCAGGAGGCTGAGGCATGAGGATTGCTTGAACACGGAAGATGAAGGTTGCAGTGAGCTGAGATCGAGTCACTGCACTCCCACTTGGGCGACAGAGCAAGACTCCATCTCAGAAAAAAAAAAACAAAAACAACAACAACAACAACAAAAAGAAATACTGAATGGAACAGAAGACTCAAGGAGACTCTACATGGCAGCCAATGTTGCGTAGTCATCAAACCCCATTTCCCTTTCCTCTTGCACATACAGCAAGACTTCATTTCCCACTCTCCCTTACAGTTAGGTGGAGCCAAACGACTGGGTTCTGGCCAAGGAATGTGGTTAGAAGTGACTCTTGCCACCTGCACAAATTTTTTTTTTGAGACAGAGTTTCACTCTTGTTGTCCAGGCTGGAGTGCAATGGTGCAATCTCAGCTCACTAAAACCTCCACCTCCCAGGTTCAAGCAATTCTCCTGTCTCAGCCTCCCGAATAGCTGGAATTACAGGTGCATGCCACCATACGTGGCTAATTTTTGTATTTTTAGTAGGGACGGGGTTTCATTATTTGGTCAGGCTGGCCTCAAACTCCTGACCTTGGGTGATCTGCCCGCCTCGGCCTCCCAAAGTACTCGAATTACAGGCATGAGCCACCATGCCTGGCCGTCACAAAATTTTTAAATGATTTTGATAATTTAATCTCAATATAATCGGCTTATTTCATAGTCCTGTAAATTTGATTTCATGAATTAAAAAATGTTTATTTTTAGGTATCCATAAGCTGATCATTAATCTACCTAAGGGTGTCCATGGTACAAATAATAATAATAAGAGCCCTTCCCCTAGAGAATGATGGAACCCCTAGATGGAAGGCCACTTGGTCTCTGAATGACTATGTAGAACAAAGCTTCCCCCCATCTCACTACCACCACCAGTGATCCAATATTTGGACTACGAGATGAGTGAAAAATAACCTTTATTTGTTCAACAACTGAGACCTTGAGGACCATTTATAATGTAGAGGGATTCTATTACGTGACTACGGGAAGAGTACAGGGAAGACCTCTCAGCTTAAATTAACTTTGAACTCACTCAGCTCTCCCAAATGCCCTCGCTCATAAAGGATGAAATGCCCTAGATGTCTTCCCCTCACACCCAACCTTCTACGGTCCAAATTCTCCCCAACTTTCAAGGCCCAATTCAAATGCCACTTCCTCCAGGAAGTCTCCTGTGCCTGCTCTCCACTCACAAAATGTATCGCCCCTGAATTGAAGCACCAAGAGCTATTAACTTCAGACTATGAGCTTTCCCAGAGAAGAAAGTTGCATAAATTCCCTTCCTGTCCCCAAACCTACACCCCACACCCACAGTGGGCCTCTTCCAGGGATACCCAGACATAGTAGGATCAGTAAATGTTGCATGGGAGGCAAGACGGTAGTCAGAAAATGGTTTGATTCAGCTCTATCCCCCAACAGCCTGGCCCAGGTCCCCACAGATTATGTGTGTTTAAGGAGAATGTATGATACAAGCGGGGCTGGGGAAGTACTAGTGTTTTCCCATATTAGGGCCTCAATCTCCCTTCTCTAAAACTACCTTCACCCAGGCTGGATTTTCAACCAATGTATATCATCCTCCAAGTCTTTGTAGTTTTGGTAGCCAGACAAGGCTAGAAGTCACGAAGGGGTTAAAAGAAAGATGGTTCCTCTCCAACCCTGGAGAATGATACCTCCTCAGGGGTCCCAGGAGAATCAGCCTCTTTGTCCTACACCCTTGAAAGCCACTCCCTCTGCTCAACCCCTCCCTTCTTCTCCTGCCTCCGCCCTATCCCCAACAAGCACTTGGAGCCTCTGTCCTTGGGCTGGGAGCACTCATCTTCTCTGTGCAGCTCTAGAGAGCTGGGGCCTGCTCCCTGGACAGCTGCTGCACCATGGGAGTGTAGGGATGGTGGGGAAACAGCTCTCTAGCCCCCTCCCTCAAGGTAGAACTCCTCCAGTCCAAGCTCCTTTTGTCTTGAGAACGGAGGTGCTCTGAGCTTGAGTACAGGCTGCCTCTCTCCCTTTGGGTTATCTTGCGACACTGGGGCTCAGGGGCCCCCAGCCACTGCTGTTCTGGACACTCTTCCCCCACTCCCCCTTCCCCACCACGCCAGGCACCAGAGATCATTATTGCTCTATGAAGGGACATATTTCTGAATCATATTAACTCCACTTGTGTTTGGGCAATGCAACACATTTCTGGGGCCCTTCTACACATGCAGTTGATTCATTCTTTCATGTTCCAGGCCTCGTGCTGTGTACTGGAAAAAATGAGGGAGGGGGAACAGCAAGCAGAAAATAATACATCACAGTAAGTTCTTTAAAAGTATGAAGAGTCTTAGGATTGGGAGGCTGATGTGTGAGGATTGCTTGAGCCCAGGTGTTTGAAACCAGCTTGGGCAACATAAGGAGACCCCATTTCTACAAATAAATAATTAGCCATGCATGGTGGCTAGCTTGTAGTCCTGGCTACTCAGGAGGCTGAGATGGGAGGATCGCTTGAGCCCGAGAAATCAAGGCCGTAGTGAGCCATAATCATGCCACTGCACTCTAGCCTGGGTAACACAGCGAGACCCGGTCTCCAAAAAAAGAAAAAAAAAAAAGTCTGTGGGAGTGGGGAGATGCTAGTGAAGGCTTGGTGGGGGAGGTGACCCTGAGTAGGGAGTGAACCAGGTAGAAAGTGGAAGAAGGAACAATCAGATAATCAGACCCATGAACCACAGAATCACTCTGGCTATTGGGCTCATTAAAGAGTAGGCTCCTAGAATTATCCTTTTAATCAACAACTATTTATCGTGCCAGACAGCATGCTGAATAGAGACCTCAGTGTGACTGTGGCCTTCAGTGAAAAAGAAAGAGAGGGAGAGAGAGACAGAGATCTCAGAACTGAAGCGATTTCATATCCCAAAGCCAGCCTGGCTTCCACACCCTGGTCTTGAGGGGCAGACTGCCTCTTTCAAATCCAAGACCTGGGGAGAGGAAGCTGCTCTGGGTGCTGGAATGAAGGGTGAATCCCTCCTGGTGATATTGGAGGAGGGCTGCTCAAATAGGAATCTGGGATGGATGATGACACACTGGGAGGGGCTCCTGGCTCCCTATAGTTGCCATGACCAGCAAGCCCAGTGGTTAGAGGTCTGTTGACTGAAATAGGAGTCAAACAGGATCAAGTACGGGGTGACGAGTTCTCCCCACAGCAGGCTCCAGAGCTGGGGAGGAATTCCCACCCCATGACATCCTTCAGCTATTCTCTCTCAAGGCAGTTGGCATTCTTCCCTCTGCGCCCATATTACAGCTTTAATTCCACATGCATTTGTGTTTCTTTCTCTCCTCCACTAGATTGTCACCATCCTGAGGACAGGAACCACATCGATTTTGTTCACCACTGTATCCCCAGTGTAGACGAGAGGACCAGGCACAAAGTGAGTAATAAAAGAATGGTGAAATGAATTGAGACTGACAAGGACATTCCAGCAGATGAGGGCAGAGTCTGGTGATAAGCTCATTTCATTTTACAGAGAGGGAGAGTATGCCCAGGAAGATGGAGTGGTGCAAAAATAAAGCCGCTTACCTATGTGGAGAGGGTGTGGGTGTGGCAAGGCGGGGCTCTGGGGTCAGGAGCACAGACAACAGAAAAGCACTCACAGTCCTGGCCCCCAAGATGCCCCAGCCTCCATAAAATCAGTTCCCTCCCCACAACTCAGCCACCTCCTCCTTGAGGTTGTGAACTCCTCCTCCCAGAGGTGCAGGATGTGCCCAGCCATGGCAGCCTGCTCTCCAACCAGGTGTCCCACAACTGCCCCCAAAGGGCTGGGGGGAGGAATAAAGCAGCTACCAGTTTGGGGGTGGAACAGGGCATCCCTGCTGCGGCGCAAGAGCTACAGGGACCATAACAAGGACTGCAAGCCTTAGCACCTAATCGGTGCAGGGTAAGCCTTAAGAGGGAGCTCACAAAGCCAATCTTGGTAGCGCAAGCACATCCGGTTAGCATAGGATCTGCCTCGGTCAGTTTAAGGTCATCTCTGTTAGCACAGGGTCAGACCGACTACAAGCAGAGTCACCCCCGGTGGTATAGGGTCATCCCTTTTTAGCGCTGGGTCGTCCCGCATAGGAGCAAGATCGTCCTAGTTTGCAGAGTCAGCCTCTAAAGGAGGGTCAGCGCGGAGCGGGGCGGGGTGGCCCGGTGAGCGGAGCGTAGGGTAGTCTCTGCCAGCCAGGGTGAATCCTGGTCAGCGGAGGGTAAAGCTCCCGGTACTTTGGGGCCAGCGGCGCCCCCAAGTGGCTGGGCCCGGCCTGCGCTCAGGATCCGGTGTCAGGGAGGCTTTCAGGAATCTCGGTCCGGAGCCCTCCACCCTGGCTTCGCTCACTCGAACTGGGAGCCTCGCCGACTCAGTCCCGGGCCTCGCTCTTCAGAAATTGCTTCTGCTTCTGAATATTCTTTGTACGCGTGTTTGAGACTTTTTCTGTTCACAGGATGCAATCTGGGGGCGCGATTGCATCTGAGACCCAGAATCCGAAATGTAGGCAGAGAGGAGAACTTCGACTGGAAAATTGGAGCCCCAGCTCCAGGGTAAGCGGCAACAGAGCCCGCCCCACCCCATTCCCTTCGCGTCTCCATCCTCAGACACTCACTCGGCGGACTTGTCTCTGAGAGCTCCGGTCCCGGCCCCCAGGCTTCGAGTACTTCCAGCTACAACCCCACAAAAGCAAGTTCTTTAGTTTGGCCTGGGCGGGGACTTTTAGGGAGGCAGCCAAGCCACAGCCCCCTCCCCACTCAGGCTTTGGGAACGTTCTGACCCCCTCCCCCACATTGACAGGTTACAGCCCTCCAGCTCCTGTGGGGTGCCCCGCCTCTCCCCACTACCCAGCACTCATCCGGGCAAGGCTTCCCGGAAAGAAGCTGGGTGGCTCAGGGTGAACAGAGAGGAGTAAAAGGGACCTGGGTTAGAGGCTCCCTTTTCCATTTTGTGCCACCCTATCTCAGTGCCACGGGAGACACAATGGGATGGGCTGAGCTCTGCCAGCTTCAGGCAGCGACTCGCCTTCAATCTCATCCACATTTCTCCTTCTCCTCAAAGGAGGTACATTTATGCAAAACCGGCAACCAAAACATACACACAGATTTGGCCACCCCTCCATGGCCCTGCCAGGGAAGGAAAAAGCTCTGGGTCCCACGTGGAAGCCTCTTAGATCCAGAAAGGAAGTGAGCCAAGCTCCCAGTAAGTAGGCAGCTATGGTAGAAGTCCTGAGGCAGCTCCTGAGATGTCTCCAAAGTCCAGCACTGTCCCATCCAGCACCCTTGCTGCAGAGGGACAGCTGAGGGAGGGGCATGAGCTGTTCAGTAGACTAGAGGGAGGAGCTGGGAAGCAGCCACTGACCACAGACCCAGGAGGTGAGTCCAGGCTAACTTTCCCCAGCTCCATTTCTGAGACAGAGAAATGGAAGCCCAGTGGGGATAGGGGGAGTACTTGCCCAAGGACACAGAGAGTCAGCACCCCGGCAAGAATCAGGAATCTTCTCACCTCCTCCCCTTGTCTACTCCCAATATTAAATAAGTATCTTCAGGGTAGGTGCTAAGATAGAGATCCAGGAGGAGTGGAAAGAGGCACCAAAAAGCCCTGGTAGCTTCCAGAGGTAAGTGTAATTCAGAATTCCTAATGCTACACTTGAGCCTACACACACACACACACACACACACACACACACCAAAGCCCTGAAGCTTGGTCAGCATATCTGACCCAGGAAGGAATGGCTCCAGCCAAAGCTGCCTGGGACCTGAGTGGCCCAGATTTTCTTTGTTTATTCTTCACTTTATAAAAGGCCTAGAGTCAGGTGGGGTGAGGGAAGCAAGGCTTGGAGCACTACAGTGGGCCAACTGACAGACAGATTCTCCAACAGACTCATGGAAGCAAAAGAAGCAGGGAAGCCACCACACTGGAAGATCTGAAAAATAGAGACATTCACTGGCAAACTCTGACCATTCCCCCACCCCTGCCTCTCCTCCAAGGGGGTCACTGGCGCTGGACCTTCTGCTCTGCCTAGGGCTAGGAGGAGAACTGGACCACCTCTCCCAGCCCAGGAACCCTGGGGAAAGTGGAGTGCCAGACGCTCTTGCTAGCCTACACTTCTCCCTAAAGCCACGAGCACCTCTCTCACCTAAAGGTGATCTATTCCATGCCTGATTTATCTGGATAATTGTCTGCTATCCTTCACCTTGATCTTGACCTTACTCCCATCCTGCCTTTAGGAAGGAAGGGGCATTCAGAAGCATTGACAGCCCAGGTGACATTTGAGATTTCTCTAGAGACAAGAGGAGATGCTAGGTTTTTAGTTTCCTCAAAATAGCTATACCTTAATTAAAACAAAATTGCAGCAAGATAGGAGAAACAAGTTCTAGTGTTCCATAGCACTGTAGGGTAGATATAGTTAACAATAATTTATTATATATCTTCAAAAACCTAGAAGAGGATTTCTAATGTTCACATCAAAAAGAAATGATAAATGTTTGAGGTGAGAGTTATGCTAATTACCCTTATTTGATTGTTACATATTGTATGCATGTATCAAATATCATTCTGCATCCCACAAATATGGGATTTACATACAATTAAATCCCATATTTGTGTGGTTGTAATAATTGTAGTAAATTATTTACTACAATTATTATGCATCAACTAAAAATAAAAGGAAAAGATCTGGACCAGTGTCTATTGTCTATGTTATTTGTCTATGTTAATTGTCTATGTTAATTTTCTATGTTAGTGCATAGATGCTGCAGGGTCCAACTTTATATCTAGGATCCTGCTGAGCAACTCTGGGCAAATGCCACCCCCACCTCCTCTAGACCAGTTTCCCATACAATGTTAGCCTTGGAGACCCTGCAAGCTCTGGCATTTCAGGCTCTACAGCCTGCACCTGCCTCCTTGATGTAGGTCAGTTTTCTGGCAATGGAAGGGAAGACTCCACAGTCACCTAGGACCAGTAGCCAAGACCCTCTGTGTGGTCTAGAGGGGAGGAGACTAGCAGCACCAGGCCAGAGAACAGGTCCAAGGCCACACAATGGAGCCTCTCAGCTGCTCTGGAACAACCTGGATCCTGATCCCCAGGCAGGCTGCAGGGGCTGGACATAGCAGGAAAGGTAAGAGGTAAGAATCTTGGGAGGAGGGCTGACTGCTCCACCACTGCCCTCACTGCACTCCATTAGCACCTTCACTTTGTGCTCCATGTTCCCATCCTTGTCTGCAGTAGGGAAGGAAGCTGGAAGAAGGATACGTCCTAATTTTTGTTAAGGAACAGAGGAATAGGCTGGGAACTCAGGCAGGGACTCATTCCTAACCCTTCCACTCCAATCCTCTTCACTCACATTTCTCCAGCCTCTGCCCAAGACAGTCAGGGAGACTTACCGTACTCACAGACTCACAAGATACATCACAAGTATACCTTAGCACACACATAGTCATTCATCAATATTCACCCCTAAGCACATTCTCCTGCACACACTGATGCATATCCATACCCTCTCACACACAAGCATAAACACAGTCACAGACCCCAAACACCCAGAAGGCACACATCTATGGGCTGTAATACCTGCAGCCGTCATGACAAAGTGAAAAGCTACAAACTTAACCCTTAAAACACCAAAGTTCTTTTTTCTTTTTTTTTCTTTTTTTTTTTTTTTACTTCAAATATGGTGATAGTCAATCGTTATATCTTTCTTTGGTTTCTCAACTACCAAGTTAGATTGCTTGTAATGATGCCAGGCAGAAGTTCACTGCTTGTACCTCCAGGACAACGCCCAGCACACAGTAGGTGCTCACTAAATATTTAAGGAAGGAAAGAAGGAGCCAGACAGGAAAAAGATCTCCAGAGTTGGGGGCAAATGAACTCGCCTGTGTTTGAGCATTATCAGGTAACTCCTCAAACAGGAAAACTGTTCTTGGTCACACACTGAGCCCTGACGCTGGCCTTACACATTTTAGATGGTCAGCAGATGGACCAAGGTGAGGGGTGCTCAGATCAGGGGCCGGAGAGGTCGCGTGGCTCATCGGAATCCGGAACTCGCTTCGTAGTTTGTCTGCCCTCGCATTGCAAGACCCATGGGCTTCCAAACAGACACTAGGAACGATCCTCAGTCCTTGCAGATCTTCGATCTGCGATCCTCCTGCCTGCCTTCGGGCTCTGCAAACCATAGCTGACTGGGGCAGCCGGCACCCAGTGAACTGGGGCCAAACTGGCCTTAGGATACATATCCTCATACCGTTCGGGTCCAGGGCTCATCTTCCCAGCTGCACAAACTATCTGCTGTGTGACCCCCGCCAGGTAGGTTCCACTCCAAAGCGGAAAGTAGAGCCGTGCTGTCCTCAGAACCCCCAAGCTCCTGCAGTCTGGGTCAAAGGCTAATTCACGCAATAGCCTCACTTAGTTGCCCTCTTTGACTATGATGACTGTTGAGGAGGCGAGACCTATCTCAAAAAGATGTACAGGCAACTCAAAGTTGAGACAGGAACACAAAAGGCCCAGAAGGGGCGTCGGGGAAGGAAGGTTTGGGCCGGGGTGGGGGTGGGGAGGTGGACTCCTCACACTCAACCCGAACCCAGCACATTTGCATCTGAACGGGATGGGGCATCTAAGCCCAGGAGTCCGAACTCCACAGACACCTGCTGGGGGAGGGGGCGCGAATCGAGGGTCCTCTGTAAGCACCGGTGAGTTAATGTGAACAATAAAGTCCACTCCTGTACCCTCAGCGCTTACCCCACCCTCCGCCACCACACACACACCGGCAGTGTCTACACAGATAACTCGAAATGCACTTTTCAGGTCTGCAGTGATTTTTAGGAATCGAAAGGACAGATTTGAATTTTTTGTTCCCCCAATGATTCGCCCTTTCCAGAACTGAGATCCATGCAACTGCAATTCCAAAGATCCTTCTGCCTGCGTAGACAGAAATGCCCCAGAGATGAAAGCAGCCTGAGGCAACTTTCCAACACCTGGAGAAGTGAGCACAGATCTCCAATGCCCGGGCTTCCCGTGGTGAAACGCGCGGAATCCCTGTAGCGGCATCGGAGCGCATCCTTCCCAGCCGAGCGCACTTGCGGGGTCTGATGAAAACCCCTCGGAAGCCGCGTATCTCTTAAATAACCGAGCAGGCAGTGGAGTGGCAGTAAAGCCTGGGACTCGGTTACCCACTCCGGGACGACGAAATTTCGGCGAGGAGGCTGGCGTGCCGGGAGGAAGGCACCGGGCAGAGACCCCTGCTGCGGGAGAAATGCAAAGTCGCGGACAGCGAGCGACTTCCGCTCAGAGTCCGCGTGGAGCGAAAAGACAGCGCTCCGCAGGGACCCAGGACTCGAGGCTGAGAGCAGAGGGAGGGCCAGAAACAACCCAGAAGGTGACGGTGCGGAGTGCAGTACCCGGGCGCTGCGGAGGAAACCGCCTTCCTTCCCCACCAGTCCAGCAGTCCGAAGCCTCCAGGCCTCCGGAGCGGCCGCAGCCTCGAGCGGCAGCTCTAGCTCCGCTACGGAAGGAGGCGGTGCCCGCTCCGCCCAGCGCCGCGCCGCGCCCACTAGCCCGCGGAAAAATCCGTTCCCGAAACTAGAGCTGGAAACCTCAGTCCTGTCTACAGGTTCTCTGCTGGTACGTGTCTGCGCCGACCTTAAAGAACAGAGTAATTCCGCTCCAAAAAACCCAATCAACATTTGTTTTGCTCACAAATGCTTTAGGAGGATGAGTTATCCTGCCCGACCGCTGCCCATCTTTAGTTTTCTTTCAACGTTTCTCCAGAGCGCCAAACCTCAGAGCGTCAGCCCCAGAGACAAATGTGGGCTGGATGTCATCGTCCTGGTTGGCCCTCCTGAACGCCTCCCCAGGCCCCAGCCTAGACAACCTTTTGAAGCACGTATCAGAATTAAGTTAGGCGCAAACCCAAACTCGCCCCGCTTTTCTTTGGCTTGATGCATAGGGTTCGAAATAAACTCCGAATTCGGTCCGTAAAGACTCTAGGCGAGCTGCCTCCTCCCAACTTCTCCTAAGCACGAAACCTTACGAGGCACGCTCCACACACAAAATCTTTTCTCCCTTTCTCTTACAGGGTCCTTCGTTTAAACAGCGTCGGCGCCTTTATTCGCCTGACCCTGTGCGCAGGAAAACCCGCCTGGTCGGTCATTGTCTGGTCCGCGACTGCCCCCGCCCCCGCCCCAATCAGTGTCACAAAACGCCCCTTTCAACAGATTCCAAACCCTCTTCACCCGGGCTCACCGAGCCTTCAACTTCATTAAGTGCGCGCTGCGGCGGCGCTGGAGGAGGCGAAGTTTAAATAAACCGGAGCGGAGAGGGAGGAGGGGTGGGCCTGGGGAGGGTTGCTAGTTGAAGGTGGGAGAAAGAAGTGTTTTTGAAAAGGGGAAAAAAGTCATCAGGGAAAAAGCGCTTTGTAACCACGAAGACGCGCCCGCTGTGGCGAGAACAAATTGGATATGGAGGGGAAGTGTCCGCCCCCACCTCAACTCCGGCTCCTGGGTGGTCCGAGGAGCCCCAGGAGAAAGAAAGAAAGATGGGGAGGAATAAGCGGTGAAAAGAATTAACCGCTTTAATTGGGCTGCAAGAGAGAAGTGCGGAGAGCCTCACCGATGTGCTTCGATCACCCAAACCAAATACCTTTCAATAAAATAAAATGTCTGCTCTTAGCGGCGGCTGAAAAACGTACGTCAAAGTTTCAGAATCAAGGCTGTTTTTCACAGCCCTAGAAAGTAAATCTACAAGATGAGGGAAATTCGCCCGGAAAGACCCCCTCCCCTTCCTTGTGGCCTCGGGCCTCCGGGCGCTGGATGAAAAGGAATGAAATTGAACGAAATTGAACGAAATGAAGTGAAATTGACCAGTGAAATTCGCCAATTTTCTTTCCCTTTAAACTGCCCGCTCTCAGCAGCACTCTCTGAACCCCAGGCCGATTTCCTACCTTCTTTTTTTTCTCACCTTAGAGAGATGAAGGTATGCCCTGAATATTTTCTTATTATTGTCACTGATTGTTGGGGCCTGCAGGGCAGCAGAACCTCAGTTGCCTCCACCCAAGCACAGACGGAACCTACAGGAGCCCCTCCAGATGGGATAGCCTGTTTCTCCTCTCAGGATGCCTAGTGAATCTCCTTAAACTGAACACCCACCCTATGCACCCATAGTTTGGGAGGAGTCACCCATTAGACCCTTCCAGTCAGGAGGAATTAAAAAACATCCAGGAGGATTCTACCATACAAATCCTAAAACTCTCTCATCCTTTGCCTTGAAGTCCAGATCCCAAATGGGCCCTTCCCAGCTCCTAACAGGTTCCCCACAAAGACAACCTAAAGGAGCCCCAAACTCTAAATACCCTCCCTTCTTCTCTGCCTTCAGCATCTGGAGCCTTGGGAGCTCCCGCAGCAATTCCCTTTCTGAGGCCAGTTAGGCATCAGTGGCTTCTCTCTGACTCCTGATCCTCAGACCACAATCTTCTCTGGCTCAGGTCTACCCTTCTTGGCCCACTGAGAAACTGGGGTCTGAGTCATGGGTCTGGGGCTCCAAGATCCCTAGAAGCCCCTATAAGGGTACATCTTGCTCTTGTTCCCCAGTCCTCTTTTTTCTACCTTTTCCTGATATGGATTCTCCAACACACATTGACACCAAGCAATATGCTCAGATAAATTCACACACACACAAACATACACACACACACACATACACACACACACACACACACACACACAGAGAAGGGTCTGCTGCTTCTCCTATAAATAGCAGTTGTGGAAGTATCTCATCCAACTATCCACCATCAGACATAATTCTGGCTGACTTAATTTTCTCCTCTAAAGAGGAAAAACCAATTAATAAATCTTTTACGTAAACCTCCAATCTAATATCTGGGAGTGACATATTCATGGTAAATGAGATCACATAGCTACAAAGTGCTTTACTGGCAGCACATACACACACACACACACGCTCACTTGTGTGGGTGCATGTTCCTTCAGTCATAGTCACCATTCCTCAAGTGAAAAGAAACAAAATTAAACTCAGAGAAATTTAAGTAGACGAAGCAACCAGCCAGAGACCTTCATCCCAGTATCAGCAGATGTTTCTCCCTTTATACCATCCAACCTAACCTTACTTTGCCTGGGCCATTTGATAAAATGGTGGGAAGGTGGCCCACTCCGTTTGACCTCCCTCCACTTCTACAGTCTCTCAACAAGGAGAGGGTTGCCTTGCCTCTGGCAGAGGGACTGCGTGTACTCTTTGCACCTTGAGCCTCATCTCTTCTCCACTGGTGAAGGCGATGAGAGACTTGGGAACCCCAAACAACCCTTCCCCAGCTCTGGTGTGTTCTTCCCACCCTAATCCTGACTTTGACACCCTTTCTACAGTAGTCTCAGTTCTCCACCTCCTCCTTCTTTTCTACTATTGCCAGCTGCAGGGATCCTAGCTGAAGAGGCCTGTGTGGCTCATCTCTCTCAAGTTCCCTGCATCTGGGTCTCTGACCCTGTCTTCTTCCTTCTCTGTCTGTCACTTCATCTCCCAACCCTTGCCCTCAACATGTGTCTGTTTTCTGTGAAGGCTACACTGCCTCTTCTTGCACCTCTGTTTCTCCTCTCGTATAATCTCACTGGAATAGACAGAGAAAAGAGCTAAGCAATCATCTCTGCTTCACCCAAAGATCACCTCTCACTCAACACACTGGCAAGTCTGGCCACTGGGAGTCCTGGGCATAAGCAGAGAGCTGGGAGACTCAATGGGTTTATGGAAGACTCCAACCAGACCAATGGATTTGCTCTCAGGCAGTAGCTTCCAGCTATGAGTCTGGCTCAAGGGATGGGAAGTTTTACCTTGAGTGTTACCCCACTGACTCTTTCATTCAGCTCATAGTGCCCCTCTAACCCTCTTGGGCTGGAGGAAAGAAAGGTTTCACAGTCCCCAGTCCAAGCCTTTTACTCTGTTACATGTGTTGGGGGGTGGCGGGGGGAGAGGGGATTCCAGACAAGGCCCTAAAGCGGCCAGGGAGAAACCTCTCTCCTCTCAGAGACAAAAAGACAGCGACTGAGAATCACAAACACACACAAAGACATGTTCACCAACATACATAGAAATAAAAATGCAGATATTCTGAAATACAATTCACACACACACACAAAGGCAAAAAGCAAGGAGCTGTGCTGACCCAAACACAAAAACGAATCATAAGTTCCATAAAAGCCCTTCACTCAGAAACAGAGGCATACAGAGTACACATCACCAGATATATTCACCTTAAATTGTACTTAGTGGGTAGAGTGTTCATGAACCCTTAGCACCCAGATCTACCCAGGCCGTGCCAACATCCAAACTAGAAGGACATGAGAATGCTCAGGTGCATTGGAAACACCCCAGGCAAAACTCCAGGCAAAAACCTTCTTAGGACTAGAACGAAAATGAAAGTGCTGGAGAGGCCACAGGCTTCCCAGAGATTCGGCCTTATTAACAGCTGAAGGCCAAGACCAAAGTGCCCCTTGCATCCTCTAAGCTCAAACCCCTCTCTGCCTGCTTGGGCTGCCCAGGGGCCTTTCCTCACTCCCCCTCTGCTGGGGAGCTAAGCTTTTCTGGGAGAGCCCCATCAGGGGCAAGGGAGTGCAGGCAAGCAGACAGAGCTGGTGACTGCTGAAGTTCACATACATTTATTCAATTGACACCAATGGGGAATAGGGGGTAGACAGATTTTTCTTTTCTTCCACACAGACCATCAGACGATTTCACAGAGTTTCCCCACAGTGGAGAAGTTTAAATCAATGCACACCCAGTGGACAGAGAACGCCGACAGCAGCCCGCTGTACAGATATTTACACAAAATTATAGGACCCCCTGCCACAGGGTGTGCCCTTGCCCACTCCACCCCCACCTCTCCAGTCCCTGGCCCAGACCCTTCTCTTCCACCCAATCTCATTGCCTTTAGCCACAATAAATATTACAAGGTCTGGGACAGGGTGGAACACTGACAGGGTTGCTGGCCGGAGATGGCTGGACCCAGCCAGCCAAGAGAAAGGAAATAAATTCCTTTAAAAGCACCCAAACACAAAAGAGAAAGGATTTTCCTCAGTGGAGTGGGATCCAGGGTTTCTGCAGGGAATATAAACACCCCCTGCTTCACCTCTCCGTTCAGCTCCGCCTGCGTAGACACTGGTTTAGGCTTCAAAGGAAACGAACTTCCTTGGAGAACAGCAAAAAAAAAAAAAAAGGTTGAATTTTTCTTTTAAGCACAAAGCAGATAATAGATGTCTTTAAATTATAATATTGGACAAGCAGGGTCTCAACGTTGGGGAAGAAGTGAGAGGGGAAAGGCAGAAAGGGAGACCCTCTGTTGGTGTTTCTGGCGGGATCCGTGGAGCCTGGCCGGGCATCTCTCCCGGAATGTGTTCGCCGACAGGCGCAGAGGCAGGGAAAAAACGAAGCCCCCACCCCCCTGCTTTTATTTCTCAAATTGTAAAGGATCTTGGCCTGCGACTTCTTCGCGTAGCCCCGGGCCTGTCGCCCTGAGCGATACAGCCCGCTTAGTCCCAACTATCTGCGAGATTCTGTGCGTGGAGCCTGAAGTGCCGTGTCACGCGTGCCGGCCCAAGGTCTGGAGACTTCATAAATAGACTCCCTGAGTTCCTCTGGGACCGCAAGAGCTCCCGGGAGAGGCTGAGGAGTGCGGACCTAACCGGCCCTGGGCCTGCTGCGGTCAGAAGTGGCAGCCACTAAGGCCGGCGACTTTGCTGGCAAACGGGGACCCTGAGGACAGCAGCGCGTCCCCGGGATGCGAGAGACGAATGTGGCCAGCAACGGGAGCCAGGGCCGGAGCAGTCAGCATGGCCAAGACCTGGGCTTGGCCCCCAGGACCCGCGGCTGCAGCGAATGGCGGTCCTGGAGAGCCCTCGCTGGCGCCCGGGGGTGCTGCCCCGCCGCCACCGTGGCCCATGATGTGGTCTATAGAGAAGGAAGGCCTCTGCCCTGCCCCGGCGCCCCCGCCGCCTGCACCACCGCCCGCGTCCGTCTTGAGGCCCTGGCGCAGAAGTGCGGTGGGCAGACCCGCCGCGGTGCCGGCTGCGGGAGGGCTCAGGGACGCCGGGTAGAAGGCTTTGGCGCAGCCCAGCTCCGCGCCCAGGAAGGCGGGCAGGCCTGCGGGGCCCGGGCCCGAGCCTGAGGCAGGCGCAGGAGCTGGGGCCGATCCCGCGCCTGCGAACACCGAGGCCGTCGGAGGTCCGGGTGGAGGCGCGGCGGCGCGGCCTGGGGGTACCGACAGCTGGCAAGGAGCGGCGGCGGCTGCCGCGGCGAAAGCGAAGGCGTGCGGGTGCGGGTGCGGGTGCGGGGCCGGCCCCGGCGGGGGTGCGCCGTAGGCCGGGAGAGCCAGCCCGTAGCCGTAGCCGTAGGCGCCGTAGGCAGCGAAGCCGGGCAGGAAAGCGCCGGGGTCCCCGGCCGCCGCGGCCCCGCCACGCAGCAGCAGCTCCGGGTGAGGGTGCGGGTGTGGGTGCGGCGGCGGCAGGGGCTGCCGCTTGAAGCGCTTACGGCGCCGCAGGAAGCTGCCGTTGTCGAACATGTCGGCCGACTCCGGGTCCAGCGTCCAGTAGTTGCCCTTGCCCGGGTTGCCCGGCTCGCGGGGGATCTTGACGAAGCAGTCGTTGAGAGAGAGGTTGTGGCGGATGCTGTTCTGCCAGGCGGGGAACTTCTCCCGGTAGTAGGGGAAGCGGCCGCTGATGAACTCGCAGATCTCGCTCAACGTCAGCCGCTTCTTGGGGCTCTGCAGGATGGCCATGGTGATGAGCGCTATGTACGAGTAGGGCGGCTTCACCAGCGGGCTCCGCGTCGCCGCGCCCCCCGACGGCGGTCCCGGCCCGGGCCCCGCTGCGCCGCGGGCCGCCGCCGCGCCTGGCCCCGGGCTCCCCGCTGCGGCCGCCGCCCCCCGGGGCGCCAGAGCGCGGGGCTCGCCGTCCGAGCAGCCACCCGACTCCTCCTCGTCCTCGGCTACGTCTGCCTCGGCTTCCTCCGGGGGAGGCTCGTGGCCGTGGGGGAGCACGTCCCGGGGGGCGCGGGGCCCGGAGCGAGCTGGGAGCTCCCCCCCGCCGCTGCCGCCGCCCACCACGTCTATGTCTGCGTCGGCCTCGGACAGCGCGGCCGGGGAGCTCTCGGAGGACATGATCTCGCAGCAGCAGCTGCCCAGGGTCATGGTGCCGCTGCCGCCGCCGCCGCCACCACTCTCCGGCTCCGCTCCGGCAGCGGCTGGGGCTCGGCCGCGCTGCCTCTGGGGCGAGTGCGTTTTGCGCGCGGGCGGGGAGGGGGCGGGGGACTGAGGCAGGCAGGGAGGGGTGTCCCCCGGCTCCGCAGCGCCTCCTGGCGGCCAAGCTCAGCCGCGCTCACCTTCCAGGGCGCGCCCCGCCGGCGGCCCCCGCCACTACCCTGGGAATCCAAGCTGGGACCCGCCGCTATGGCGCTGCGGAAGGAGCTGAGGCTTTCCCTTACCTGGGCGGGCCTCAGCCCCTAGTCCCCTCGGGGCGGCAGTGGTTGGTGGTGGGGGATTGTCCCTCCCGCCTAGCGGCTGCCTAAGGCGGAAGAGCCGCGGGCTAGGGCGGAGCTCCCTGGGCGGGGTGGGGCGAGGAGGCAGGGGCGGGCGTAGCGCCTCCGCTGAGGGACCCGGCGGGAACAAACCGCCGCCGCGGCGGGAGCTGGGCTCGAGTGGCCGGAGGCGGGCCCTTGTCTTCGCCGCCGCTCCTGCACCGTGTGCTCCCTGAAGCCGCCGCCTTCAGAACGCTCAGCCCCTGGATGTTAAGGCTCACTCGGGCGCCAGCCGCAGCCAGGGAAGTAGCGGCGGTCCCCACCCGTCCTCTCCCCAAGGCGGCGCCCGGGCCACCGGGGCCGAAGCGCAGTGGGAGCGCGAGCCTGAGACGCCGGGACCCACGCCGCCCCGCCGGGACCCACGCCGCCCCAGCGCGGCCCGCCGGCGCCCACCCGAGCCCGCACGGCTTCCAGCCCGAGGGGAGACGCATTCGAGTGATCACCAGGAGCGAACTTGGCGCCCGCAGCCTTGGGCCTGGGAGAGGTGAGATTGCGGCGGCGCCCTCTCCTCCCTCCGCGGTCGGGCCCGCCACCCCTCTCCGCGCGGGGAGGCCAGGCAGAGCGCCGGCCGCTGTGGCCGCGTTCCCGGGGCGCGGGCCGGTCTACTGCTCCGAGTTGGCCTGTTCTCCGACCCTCTCGGTCTCGGCATCCGTTTGTCTCAGTCTCTGTGACTATCTCACTCTCCGTGAGTCTCTGTGGAAACGGCATTTGTCTGGGTGTCTGTTCATGGATCTGGGAATCCGCTTAATTTCTCCCTCCCCTCTCCCTGGCCCCAGTTGCCCTGAGGACTGGACATCCCCCACCTTCCTGGCTCCCAGGGTTCTGGGCCCCACCGACAGGCGGCAGGACCTCCTCCGCCCCCTGCCCGACACCCTCTCAGTGAACCCTGACCTCGACCAAGTGTTGCCTTCATCTCTCAAAAGTCTTGTGCAGCTAAGGTTGGCCCTGTGCCTTGTTTCTCGCTAGCCGGGTTCTTGTCCATCCTATTAGACCCCTTTCTCCCCCGGCCTCCCTCCAGGACCCAGAAACAAGAAGCTTCAACACAGAGTGGGCCCATTTCAGCCTCTGGGGCACGGAAGGGGAGATGGGCGCTGGACGTGAGCAAGAACTGAGCGGATGCCTGGGCTGCTGCCCCGACAGCGCCGCACAGTGGCCAAAGCTTGGGCGTGAGAGGCCGGAATCCCAGCTGCCTCCGCTGTCGCAAGGCTGTGTGACCCTAATTAGGTGACTTCCCCGCTTCGGAGCCTCAGTTTCCTGTCTGCATAGTAGTTAAGAGCAGCGACCTTAAGTCAGGCTCCTGAGGTTCCAATCCTGCCTTCACTACTTACCCTGTCTGTCACCTTGGGCAAGGTTCTTTGCGCTTTGTTTCTGCCTTTGTAAAAATGAGGCTAGTAACACCTACCTCAGAACTGATGTATAAGTGTAGCCATATTCTAGGCCATTTAGGAAAGGGTGCTGAGAACACTTTGCAGTTTCATCTAACAGCAGCCTCCAATCTACGGGATAGCCTGGTGTTAATCCAACTCTCCCATTCCACAGATGGAGCTACAGAGGCCCAGGATAGGGAGAAAGAACTCACCCAGGCTCCTGCAAAGAGATAGAACAGAGTCAGGTTGCAACCCTTTTCACAGAATCCTCAAAATAGAGTTCTTCATCCCCCCAAGGTAAGGGCAGAAAAAAATGGAAGGCAGGTCTGACTACTCATGTCCTTTGAGAGGAAGTCACCTGGGCCCTCTCTGGGACCTCTGACCAAGGGGATCCATTTAATGTGCTGTTCCAGCATAAACTGTCATTGGAAGAAAGAGAAATCTCGTCCTCAAACCATGGACAGCAAATTGGACAGGGACTAGTAGCCCTGGAATTGGAATTTCCTGGGTGACAGACTGTCCGGGGAAAAAGGTCTTGGAGAGAAGCTTCTTGCGTGAGTCTAAGTAAACTCACATACCTAGGGTTGCTAGATTTAGCAGATTTATTTTATCTGGCAACCCTACACATACCTCAAGCTTGCTCTTGACTACATGGATATCTCTCACACTCCCAGAACCCCACTCACAGATACCCCACACCATGGACCACACACCAACTCCAACCCAGCTTAGCTCTGCTAGTATCTAAATAAGTGGAGAGAAAAAGTGTTGGCGTCATCCTACTCCATTTCACCTTCTGAATGTCCTGAATGTCCTCATTTCTTTTTTTTCCTTTTTCTTTTTCTGTCTTTTTTTTTTTTTTTTTTTTTTTTTTTTTTTACAGTTTCGCTCTTGTTGCCCCTGCTGGAGTAAAATGGCGTGATCTCAGCAGCTCACCACAACCTCAGCCTCCCAGGTTCAAATGATTCTCCTGCCTCAGCCTCCCAAATAGCTGGGATTATAGGCATGCACCACCATGCCCGGCTAATTTTGTGTTTTTAGTAGAGAGGAGGTTTCTCCATGTTGATCAGGCTGGTTTCAAACTTCCTACCTCAGGTGATCCACCCGCCTCGGCCTCCCAAAGTGCTGGGACTACAGGCATGAGCCACCCTGCCCGGCCTGAATGTCCTCGTCTCTAAAACAGCAAATGGGAACCAGTAGCTTCCTTCCTTGCCAGCACTCCCCTGGCTCCCCAGGCTCCGATCAGGGTAAGACTAGCCAGGGTATTTGCTGCCCAAATTTCCTACTTCAGACAAGAAGTTCTACCAAGCAGCTACAGCAGCCAGCCCTTGCCTCTGCCTGGCCTTGCTGCACATTCACTGCTACTGGAGACCTACACTGGGGAAGGGGAGTACAGAATCCCCAGCTTCTTCTCTGCAGGGTTGGGGAGGGAGAATCCAGACCCTTCACATACATACTTTTTACAGGAGCGGAAACTGAGGTCCAGGAGATCATGTTACTTGTCAGGCTTTTGAGGGGCGCTAAGCTGGGGTGGACCTACGTGTCCGGGTTCCCAGCCCAGAACCCCTCTGTTTATCCAAATAGCTGTTTCTCTAACCGAGCTCCGCTCTGTATAAAGGGATTTCTAGTAGCCTCTCATCCCTTCCAAGGTTCTGGGCCAGTCTGTTTTCAACAGTGTCAGGAGTAAGCGCACTGGGGGCTGGGAGAAGGGCAACCGCGGGATTCGGAATTTATTTCGTTTTCTTTGCTTCTCCCGTGACCCTTGCTTCTTTCGCCTGCCGGCTCAGCCTGTTTGGCGTCCTGCAGCAGTGCCTGCGATCCCGCGTGAGTTCGTCGCTCCCTCCGCGAAAACCTGGACCCTTTCCCGGAAGCCTTGGGCTCCAGCACCATGCCTGCTGCAGCCGCCAAAGAGCGGGAAGCCACAGGCTCTGCGGGTCTTGGTTACAGCGTCTCTGGTCGTGCTGGGCCTCCTTCAGCATCTGTTCCACCGCCCGGCCATCTCCCTCGTGCAGCCCAGAACAATTGGGAGGAAGCGTTGGCTGGCGGAGGGGGATGCCTGTTGGGCTTTTCCACTAGTTATTGTTTTTTGCGAAGAGTACGTTGCTATCAGTGGCGTCCGGGTCGTCTCTCCCTCTCTTCCTTTTGGTCCCCATAAATGAGCTGTTCTCGGCTCTGGGAATGAAAAGCCCTCCAGCGATTATGCGGATCTAATTAAGTCAATCAGGAAACTGCCGGAGAGCGGCACTGGCTTGAAGCGGAGTTTGTCCTGAGGCACAGCGGAACGATTGCACGCGGCCCTTTTCAGCGGTTCGAGCTTGGCCAGCGCCGGGCTGCAAACGGAAGCCTGAGCTGGGCTTGGGGAACTACGCCCGCAGACTTCTCTAATTTTATTCACAAAACTGGACACCCTCAGGGAAAGCGGCAAAGCCGGCGCGAGCCTCCTTCCCACTCTGGACCTAGCTGCAGCTCCAAAGCGAGACAGCTGTCTAGCCTCAGCCGGTACATCTCCCGGCCCCTTTCTCCACCCGGATCTTCGGCTGCTCAGAAGCGATCAGCTCCCTTAGCCCAGGGGGAGGCGGGAGACTCCGGATCCTGTGACCCGCGGAGGCAGACCTCAGACATGTTCCCCATGCACAGAAATGACTGGGGCTCCAGTATGTGCACCTTCAACTCTGAAGCCCACCTGCCCACTTCAGGCGCTGGCGCGGAGATAACCACCACGCGTCTGCCGGGCAAAGTTCGAGAGTATGAATTTACATCTTCTCTTTCCACTACTCCTGGCCACCGTCCCCTCCCAGCCCCATCTGCCCCGCCCCCAACCCTGGACTATGTGGTAGGGGACTCGCTTAAGCACCCAAGTACTGCGCGGTTGTTGAGACCAAGGCGAGCTGCGGAGCCTGTGGGCCGTTGTTCGTGGGAAGAGGGTTGCGACCTCAGGAGAGACCGAAAACAGCGCCACTTGAAACCCGCTGGTCCTGAAGATCACAGAGTTCACGGAGTGATAGGGAAGGCTCCACGCTCTTGAGAGAAGAGGCGGCCAGGGGCAGTGGGGGACGCTTCCAGGTATGTGGGAAAGAGAACTTCATGTCTAAGTGCGCTCTTGTGGGTCTCTCGGCCCCCTGGGCCGAGCCTCTCTTTCTCTGTCCTCATGTGTCTGTCCTCTGGACAACAGTGGCTCTGTATGGCGGATTGCGACCCTGAGTGACGGGCGCCTGTCTTGCGTCCTGTGTCCTGTGTCCTCCCCTCCAGACCTCACGCTTGGTGTCCACAGAGTGGACCCAGGACTGCCTGGAAGGCTTATCATCCAGGCCCACGACTTCCCCCCAGAGTCTGAAGCCTTGCGACCTGGTCGGGGAGGACAAACCTGCTCGGGATCAGCAGCGAGACCCTAGTGGGGAATGAGGATGGGCGAGGGTGCGCCTGGGTTGAGGGTCTGTGACTGTAGCATGGAAAAGGAGAAGTTCATGCAGGGATCGCACTGAGGGACAGCCAAGAATACTCCAGCGGCAGCCTCCCTCCTACCAATTACACGCCGCCTGCTGGCACAGGGGCACCTCGGGAACCGGACGCCCTTCCCAGGCCCTGAATTGGGGCAGCGCAGGAGGGAGGGTGCAGAGCCATAGCGACCTATGTGTACCATAGACATGCACATGCGCTCGCCTTCACGTGTAACCCTTCTGAGTCCCAGACAGGGTAACTGGCGAGGCCGTAAGTACCCTCATGGGGGCGGAAATATTGCCGGGTCCCTGAGTCCTCTGGGCAGATACAGAGCCGCGTAAGCCTCATGGAAACAGCCAGGGAACAGTGGGAGCTCTGGCCTCGCGGTGCGGACGGTAGTGATGGATTCCTGGGGAACAGCGACCTCTGGAGGAGCCTCTCATCCACACAGAGTCAGGAACTGGAGGACTAGTTCTGAGACAAAGCACCCTTTCCTCACCCTACTCCCATTCCACCCGCTTGGAAAAGTTATCCAGAGACTTATAACCTCCGGACTCCACTCTTCGCTTATGTTTACTTTTTTTTTCCAACCTGTACCCACGCTTCAAAATCCCTGCTCCAGTCCTGCCTCTTCCAGAAAGAAGCCTTCTGGCCAGCCCAGTTCCTCTTCCCCTCTTCCTGTTCTGAGCTCATTCTCAGGCCACACTGCACAGCCAACCTGCTTCCTGCCTGCTCTTCTCCAAAAAGACTGTGAATCCACTCCACCCACGCCTTGTGTTGCATGCTGGGCATGCCGTTACCTGCCCCACCCCACCCCACCCCGCAGTGAATAAAGACTGAAGTTATTCATTCCAAAACTGGACTGTAGATTTTTCAAAGTTAATTTCACCAATGGGGAAATTGAGACCCAGAGAGAGGGATGACTTGTCCAAAATCACACAGCAAACTGGTAGCAGAGGTGGAACTAGAACCCTACACCATTTCCCAGGCCAGGGTGCTCTTCATCTCACCTGGATGGGGAGCAGGTAATTTGGGGGAGAACTCGCTTTGATGGGTGAGACCTGAATTGAGGTTTCACATTGGAGCGGGGAATGCGGGAGGAAACTGAGAGAATGGTCATTGCTCCAGGATGAGGCAGGGAGGGCAATGCTGTGCTGGGAGGCCAGACCCTTCTTTCTCCCATCCTCAGCCCAGATCAAGCTACTTGGAAGGACTTCACATTTCAGGGGTTGGCTGCATTTCTTACATCAGCAAGTGGGCAGGGCTAAGGTCTGGGAACAGACTCAACTCTGGAAAATACCACCCTCCCCCATCCACCACCACCACCCAAGGGAAGGAGGAGCTGAGAAACCTCTCCTGCTCATACACTCAGAGGGCACTGCTGAAACCCCAGATCAACAGGAGGCCTTCTGGTGTTTGCAATTCAATTAGTGGAAAAGGTGGAAGTGTGATTTGCATGAGGCTCCAGTGATACCTGCTCAGTAGCCTGAGGCCTTCTCAGAGCTGCATCACTTTCTGTGTATAAGGTCCTTGTCTGCACAGGATACCTGGCAGCCTGGCCCCTACCTGGTTGTCCAGCCCCTACCTCCAACTACTGTTCTCTACTCACACCTGATTTCCTCTTTCTTCCCTCTTCACCTTTGCAGGTGGCTCACTTTTGCCTGGCTCACTTCTAATCCTTCCTAGTTAATTTCACACATCAAGTTTGTGAGATGCTTTCCCTGACAACACTCCTGCACTCACCTGACCGCCACCTCTGTGTTCTTGAAGCTCTTAGCTCCATCTGTTTTTGTTACTTGTTTTTCAGTTTGTAGATTTTATTACAGACCAGGAGTCTTCAACCTTTTTGGCACCAGGGACTGGTTTCATGGAAGACAGTTTTTTCCACGGACCAAGGTGGTGGTGGGCAAATTGTTTTGGGATGAAACTGTTCCACCTCATATCATCAGGCATTAATTAGATTATCATAAGGACCATGCAACAGGCAGGGCACGGTGGCTCACACCTTGTAATCCCAGCACTCTGGGAGGCTGAGGTGGGTGGATCATTTGAGGTCAGGAGTTTGAGACCAACCTGACCAACATGGTGAAATCCCGCCTCTAGTAAAAATACAAAAATTAGCCGGGCGTAGTAGCGGGTGCCTTTAGTCCCAGCTACCTGGGAGGCTGAGGCAGGAGAATTCCTTGAACCCAGGAGGCAGAGGTTGCAGTGAGCCGAGATTGTACCACTGCACTCCAGCCTGGGCAACAGAGTGAGACTCCAATCTCAAAAAAAAAATAAATAAATAAAAAATAAGGAGCACGCAACCTAGATCCCTCACATGCACAGTTCACAATAGGGTTTGTACTCCTATGAGAATCTAATGTCGCCACTGATCTGACAGGAGGCGGAGCTCAGGTGGTAATACTTGCTCACCCGCAGCTGACCTCCTGCTGTGTGGCCAGGTTCTTAACAGTTAGGTATCAGTTAGTGGCCCGGGGGTTGGGGATCCCTGCATTAGACTGTGAGCTCCTTGAGAACACGGCTCATTTTGTGTTCATCTTTATCTTTCCTCGTCTGCAAAATGGGGATAATAATTGTACCTACCTCATTGGATTGCTGTAAGGATTAAAAGAGATGATGCACATGTAAAGCACTTAGCCTACTGCCTGAAACTTTGAAAGAGCTCAATAAAGGCCGGGCGTGGTGACTCACGCCTGTAATCCCAGCACTTTGGGAAGCTGAGGCAGGCAGATCACGTGAGGTCAGGAGTTGGAAACCAGCCTGGCTAACATGATGAAACCCCATCTCTATTAAAAATACTAAAATTAGGCCGGGCGTGGTGACTCACGCCTGTAACCCCAGCCCTTTGGGAGGCCGAGGCGGGCGGATCACGAGTTCAGGAGATCAAGACTATTCCTGGCCAACATGGTGAAACCCAGCCTCTACTAAAAATACAAAAATTAGCTGGGCGTGGTGGTGCATGCCTGTAATCCCAGATACTCGGGAGGCTGAGGCAGGAGAATAGCTTGAACCAGGGAGTCGGAGGTTGCAGTGATCCAAGATCGTGCCACCGCACTCCAGCCTGGCGACAGAGTGAGACTCCGTCTCAAAAACAAAACAAAAGACAAAAATTAGCCAGGTGCAGTGGTGGGCACCTGTAATCCCAGCTACTTGGGAGGCTGAAGCAGGAGAATTGCTTGAACCCGGGAGTGGAGGTTGCAGTGAGCCGAGATCATGCCACTGCACTCCAGCCTGGGCAACAGAGTGAGACTCTGTCTCAAAAAAAACAAAAACAAAAAAAAAGCCTCAATAAATGTTTTGCATCATCATTATTAATCACTCTACCTCCTGCCAGGCACAAAGCCTGACACACAGTAGGTGCTCAATTAATGTTGGATATGTGGATATATTAATGAAAGAAAAGAGGAAGGAAGAAAGGAACGTATGGCCTATCTCTCTCTCTGGGACTCCCTATAGAACTCTAGGGAGTTCATCAGTAAATCATCAATGGAATTCTGTATTCACTGAGAACAGAGGTTGTAGCTCAGATCATCAATAGAACTATGTGTTTGCTAAGAACAGAGGGTTGCTTCTCTCCCATCAGTCCCCATCTTTGAGGGGAGGAGAACATGTCTCCCTCTCAGACAGAGTTTATCCATGGTTTCTGGCTGTAGCAGTCATTGGATTTGTCTGTTGTTCTCTCTGCCTCAGTTTCCTCCTTTTAAAATGGTTGTGACAAATCAAACCAGCTTCCAGACTGAGCCCTGCCAAAGTCTTCCAGGGGCTCCACATTGCTTGTAAGACAAAACGCAGTCTCCCTGGCATGATGAGCTGAACATGCTTACGGTTTTTGCATGTCTCGGCCCTCTGTTGAAGGAAACCTTCCCTCCTGTGTTCCATGTGGTCCTGATGGGGCTGTCCAATTTGTCCCCCTCACAATTACTCTCCAGGAGCAGACAGGCAACCAGCTGGGTCATACATACCATTGCAAGTTCAAGGCCCAGTGATTGGTCCAGGCAGTGGTAAGTGACCTAAGTAGCCAGTCACCCCTTCTACATGATTTGACATATGGACTCTGAGATTTGGGACTATGTAGACCATGGGACTGGCACTCTGGGACTCTGGGAGGAGCGCCTCTCCTTTTGGATCAGAAGACAAGCACACAGGCTTAGCTGTCAGAAGCCATCTCCCTGCCACATGGAGAGTGTTGTTTGACACCAAAGCCCACACACAGAGGAAAACAGCCTAAAGAGAGAGAGAGACTTAAAAATAGTGTTTGAGTCCCTGGATCCAGCTCTGCCTGAAACTAGAACCCCTAGACTTTCCAGACATTGAAAAAGAAAGAAATCTCCCCTTTTGCTGAGCTAGTTTGAGGTGGATTTCTGCTAGTTGAGTTGAATTTCACAAATAGCAGAGCCACAAAAGAGAAGAATCCTGGGTCTCCGAGACCACTGAACTGCCATACCACCCTGAACTGCCTGCACTGATTTATGTAAAAGAGAAATAAACTTTGGTCTTGTTTAGACCACCGATGTGAGATTGGGGGGGCCAGTCTGCCATTCACAACTGAAACTAACCCTGCTTAACGCACGAAGGTTTGAGAAAATGTCCTATAAACACGAAAGAAAGGTCTGAGGTAATTAGCCTGGAGAATAAAGGCTTAACACAGCCAGCATCTCCCAGTCTCCACAGGGCTGATCTGGGGCAGAGAGACCAAGGCAAAAGAGAGCCAGAAAGGGGTAAAAAGCCTCGCTTTCTGTGTCTCCATGCAAGGAGAACATTCTAACAGGGCTGTCTCTGAGATGTAGTAGATTACCTCGGTGGCTCTGAGCTCCTTGTCACTGAAAGTGCTAGAGTGGAGGCTGGGTAATCACTGAGTATGAATCATAGAGGCACCCAGGTGTAGCAAGAAGAGTTCATGTCTTAGAGCTGGGTTCAAATTATGCTCTTGTCACTTATTAGTCTCAGACAAATAATCTCTGTAAGCCTGCATTTCCTCATTTGTAAAGTATCCAGATAGCTGGGTTGAAAACGGACTAGGGAAATTTCTTATCCTGCCACCTCATGGGGACTCCTGAGACCTAGTGCTCTAGCTGGAGCCCGTCATGGATCAGGATGTCTCAGTGAGGTTCCTTGCCCTCCTCTCCAACCTTGACATGTTCAGGGACACCTCCATCCTGCCATGAAAATGCATTACCCACTGGTTTGTTCCTGCAACTGCAGAGGAACAGTGGGGCCTGAGCCAAGAGGCCTGGGCCCTACTGTCTGTCTTCTCCCTGACTTCCTATGTGACCTCAGGCATGCCCCTGCCTCTTCCAAGGCCTCAGTTTCCTCATCCTACATATGAGAAGTATATCTTCATCACAGACAATCTGGGTCTAGAACCAGGGCTCTTAACTACTGTGCCATACCTATCACAACAATCATAATCATGTTACTGCCTGGCCTTGCCCTGCCCAGCCCCCTCAAGGTCTGCTAGAACAGGCTACTCCTCATCCTCCGCCTAGGTCAGCCCAAAATGGTGACAACTGCTACATGAGCTGACATCACAGGCCTGGGCAACCCAGAGGTTCCCAGTCTGCTAAGGGCCTCATTTCCAGCCTTGAAGTTTGACTCCCCATTAGTTGCATGAACACCTCTCACAGGGGCTCTGTGTGATCTTCCCTCATCCACGCCTTCCTTCAAAGTTGGGGCCACTCATATCTGGGGGACTAGAGGCAATGAAATGGGAAATCTGAAACAGTAGAGGAACAGATCTTACAGCATTATCCTATGGTCAGAAGAAAGGAGTCACAACTGGGGACCCAGATGGGGAGACAGCACCATTTGGCAGGAAGCCTGGAGGCCTGAATGGTGGAGGTCCAAAAAGCTGGTTCCCTACACCTGCCATGGATGCCCAGGATTTGGGGGCTAAAAAGGAAAAAGAGCCACCACCTTGAATGGATTGACAGCCAGGGCACAGCACACCCCAGGGTGGGCATGGCAAGTACCCACACTGCCCAAATCGAGAGGCCAGGATACCTTGTGAAGGGACTGGTGGCAGACTGATGGAAAGGCCCTGGAGAAGAAGGCAGTCGGGTTTGAGAAGGTGAAAATCTGACTGTGGTCACCAAGGGCCCCTTTGAGAAATAAAAGGGGACTGCTGTTAAAAGGAGCCAGTGTGACCACACAGGGGATGTAGTGTCTTGACAAAGGCTGCATGGAAATCCACTTCCAGGGATTTCTCCTGCTGGTGTATCTGCACACATATGGTATGACATATGTACAAAGTCACATTGCGGTGCTGTTTGGAATGTCAAAAGGTTGGAAACAACATAAATGTCTATCAAGGACAGGTTAAGCAAATAATGAAACATCTGAAAAAGGGACTAGTATACTATAAAAGTAGAATATAGAAGTTCTTTATGTACTCATCTGGAGAAAGCTCCAAGATACGTTGTTTGTTTGTTTGTTTGTTTTTGTTTTGTTTTTGTTTTTGAGACGGAGTCTCGCTCTTTCTCCCAGGATGGAGTGCAGTGATGTGATCTTGGCTCACTACAACCTCCACCTCCCGGGTTCAAGCGATTCTTCTGCCTCAGCCTCCTGAGTAACTGGGATTACAGGCAAGTGCCACCACACCTGGCTAATTTTGTATTTTTTGCAGAGACAGGGTTTAACCATGTTGGCCAGTCTGGTTTCGAACTCCTGACCTCAAGTGATCCACCCACCTTGGCCTCCCAAAATGCTGGGATTACATGCATGAGCCACTGCACCCAGCCAAGATACATTGTTGAGTGAAAAAAAAATTTCAAAATGTATAGAACAGTGTAAACATGCATCCAATTGTGTTTTTCAAGGAGAAAATAATGTATACTTGTATTGGTTTATGTATGCAACAAAAATATCTAGAATGATGCATAAAAATCTAGTAACTGATTATCCACTAGAGCAAACTGGAAACAAATGGGAGACTTCATGGATGACTTTTTTATATTTGTAAAGTGAAGTGAATGTATTACTTATTCAACAATTAAATAAAAACTTTAAAAGAAACAGTTGGATTATTTCAATAAATAAGACTGAGTGTGCACAGCATAAGAATAAAAACCGTTACTATGGGCTGAACACTTTTTATGGGCTCCAACTTGAAAATATGGTTGGTGGCTATGAAAGTTGAAGCAAGGGATGTGAAGCCAGACATGTGATGTGCCTGTGAGTATCACCTGCCTGCCCATCAGACAGGGAAGCAGTTGAGTCTGCTAGCTAGGACCCCGGATTTTCTGCCTTTCCTCCTTCCTGTTCTGTTCCCATCCCTCCGTCTTTGGCTCCCTCCCTCTGTTTGTCCCATCTAAATTACTTTGAAAGTAGTCCGTTTTTTTCAGTCTGCCAGCTGGACAGGGGTTAGGATGGATAGAGGAAGAAGAGATTTCATAGGAACAAGAGCAGCAGGCCCTCCCCTCCCTCCTTTCAGAACTCCAACCCACCACCTTCAGGAAGCCTTCCTTTGTGAAGCCCACAAAACCCCAGCCCCTTCATAACTCAAGGGAGACAGACTGATGCCCAGGGTGGGTCCTGTGTCTCCCTCAATCAGGGTCCAGGCCTCTTGTCTCTAAGTCTCATCAACTCCCTAAACCCCAAGTCCAGCCTCCAGATAAGGGCAGTTCAAACCAAAGCTGCAGTATGCCCAGCTCTATCCAGGCTTTCCAGTGAGGGACATAGTGGAACAGAGAAGACACAGGCCCTGTCTGGGAAGCCCCCAGTCAGGCAGGGTAGAAAATCCTCACCCATCATCACAATGCTTTAGCAGTCACAAAGGCCATCCCTACCCAGGCAGAGAGGATAGGGCACATTCTCTATTTCCAGAGGTAGACTGAGGCTGAGTCAGGATAGAGGCTGGAATTGGTGAGTGACCAAGGAGACCTAGCAACCCCTCATCTCATAAAGCATTCTACATACTATATTGTCATCTGCCAATATTTGAGCTCTCTGAGCGGGGACAGTGTCTGATCCATCTCTGAGTCCTCAGCTGGGAAAGAGCACAGGGCCTGGCACAATCAAGGGACTTGGGGAGAGGCAGTAATTGCAATGAAGTGCAGAGAAAGGAAAGGACTTGCCTAAGTGTTTGACCTGAGACTAGACCCCAGGTTTTCTGCCTCCAGCCCAGCCCCCTTTCCTCTATCTCCCTCTTACAGAGTAGATAAATTGTCTGCACCTAGGGCCACCAACCTCACACCCATTCCAATTCCATTTGCAGTGGAGCAACTACCAAAGCCTGTCAAGAGGAAGCGGGGAGGGTGAAAGATCTGGGAGGGTTTTCTAGAGGAGGTGGGAACTGCAGCTAGTTTTCCTCTTCTGCACCAAACAATTGGTTTCCCTGCTGGAGCAAGTGCCTTTCAGCCACCAGGGGCTCCTGCCAGCCCAAAATAGCATCCAAATGGATCCTGACTTCATTCCAATGATTTCCTGCTCAAATCAGGTGCACACGAGGTGGCCAATAGGTGGCGCTTTTATCTCCAAAAATTGATGGGAGAAAGGAGATTAGAAAGAGGGAAAGGGGAGAGAGGGGAGTATTCGGGTTTGGAAAAGGTGTGGGGAGTGGAAGACAGACAAAAAAAGAGGAAACCAAAGACCTGTCATCACGGCTGGAAAGGCTCTTTTCAAGATCGGGACAGTGAGTGCGGGTGTAGGGGAGGGGGATATTAGGGTGAACTGAAGAATTTTATTGGTGCCTGGGGCTTTTGATCCAAGTTTCCACCTCCATTTGTTTCTTCCTGAGAGAAAGGAGAATGACTTTGAAGTCAGGCAGACCTGGAAGCAAGTCCTGGATCAGTCACTTTGCAGCTTGACCTGGGCAAGTCACTTAACCTTTATGAGCCCAATTTTCATCATCTATAAAGGTGATGATGCACAGTTCCTACAATGGGGAGCAAATAATTCTAAGAATGCCATCTTTGCATTCCAGGAATAAACTGCACGATTGCATATTTTTTTTGTAATACGTTACTAAGTTTAATTTGCTGATATATTGCTGACAAGTTTTGCATCATCTTTCATAGGTGAGATTAGGCTATATTTTGTGTATTCCTTTATCAGGTTTTGATAACATAATTAGATAACATAGTCCGTAGAATTGGGATGACTTCCATTTTTTTCTGTGTTCTGGAGCAATTTATGTAACTAGAGAAACAGGTTCCTCAATGGTTTGACAGAATTCACAGGAAAAAAACAGCTAACCTAGGTGCCCTCTGGTGGGAGCAGTGGAGGAACCATCTCTGACAATGTTGTCTGTTCCTTCTGAGCTAATAGGTCTACTGAAATTAGTTACTCTTTAAATTAGGCAAGCCAGACCAGTGGTGACTACCAGCAAAATGACCACTCCAAGCTTTCAGGGTTGGCCTGAGGCTATGATTAAATGGGAAAGCGTTTGGCCTTGGTAGATTAGGATGTTAGCCAATGGCTGATTCTTTCTATAGCTTTGCATATCTACTTTTTTCCACTTGCACCTCCACCTCTACCAAACCACCACCCTTTCCTGCCTGGATGCTGCAGTAGCCTTGTAACTGGTCTCCCTACCCCACCCCAGGGCCCCTCTAACTCTGTCTCCATGACATATTTGGGGCTATGAAATTTCCTCTGAGCACAAGTTTGACTACATCCTTTAGATTTTAATATGTACTGTTCTTACCTTTATTAATTTATAAATAGTCTATAATGGCAACTTTCTTCTAACCAAAGATTTATTTAGATAAATGTTTTAAAATGTTTAATTGCTTAGTTTGAAGTATGGTCCAAGAATATATACTTTTTTTTTTATTTTTGAGACAGAATTTTACTCTTGCTGCCCAGACTGGAGTGCAATGGCACGATCTCGGCCCACCACAACCTCTGCCTCCTGGGTTCAAGCGATTCTCCTGCCTCGGGCTCCCGAGTAGCTGGAATTACAGGCATGCACCACTACACTTGGCTAATTTGTATTTTTAGTAGAGACGGGGTTTCTCTATGTTGGTTAGGCTGGTCTCAAACTCCCGACCTCAGGTGATCCACCTGCCTCGGCCAAAGTGCTGGGATTACAGGTGTGAGCCACCGCGCCTGGCCCAAGAATATATTCTTATTCATGTGGGAATTTATAAAACTTTTTGAATGTTGTTTTTTTCCACCATAGTAAGCACATTCATATAAGCATATTCTGGATCACATAGATGACTTCCTTGTAAGAGATACCTAATACTTGAAGCCTTTATTTGCATTTATTATCAAGTAGTGCTACTTTAATCTTGAGATTTATAAAATGCAGATTTTATAAATATATGCTGTATTTGGGCCCGTTGGTATCATGGCCTGCTACATGAAGGAATGCCTGCAGTTCATTCAAAAGAAAAAAATGGTGTTAGCCAGGCATGGTGGTGCAAGCCTGTAGTCTCAGCTACTCGAGAGGCTGAGGCAGGAGGATCGATTCAACCCAGGAGGTCAAGGCTGCAGTGTGGTATGACTGCACCACTGCACTCCACCCTGGGTGACAGAGTGAGACCCTGTCTTAATCAATCAATCAATAAAATTAAAAATGGTGACTTTAGTCATCACATGGCCCAAGGAATGACAAACCCAGAAAACCTGCTATGGAGAAGTCAGAGCCACATTCACGGAGCAACTGATGTAGTCTCAGCAAAACCATATATATAGTTTTTGTTTTGTTTTGTAGATGGAGTCTCACTCTGTCACCCAGGCTGGAGGGCAGTGGCATGATCTAGGCTCACTGCAACCTTTGCCTCCTGGGTTCAAGCAATTCCCCCGCTTCAGCCTCCTGAGTAGCTAGGACTACAGGCGTGTGCCACCAGGCCCGGCTAATTTTTTGTATTTTTAGTAGAGATGGGGTTTCACCATGTTAGCCAGGATGGTCTCGATCTCCTGACCTCATGATCCGCCCACCTCAGCCTCCCAAAGTGCTGGGGATTACAGGCGTCAGCTACCACGCCCAGCCAAAATATATTCTTTTACATTTGACTAATGTTATGAACTTGAATTTTTATTTCATTGTTTGAATTTAATTTATAAACAGTTTTAACAAACACATAAGAAATACAAGTCTAGGGAATTTATACCTGCAAATACTGACATTATAATAAAAAAATTAAAGTCAGTACTGGAAGTCCACAGAATTCTTTCCCTTTAAAAGTAAACCACAATAACCAGTATCGTGCAAAATCCCCTCACCCCCATACTTCTAGGATCTCCCAGAGAGGTAATACACTTGGGCTCAAAACCAATCCAGTCACTACAGTGGAGGACTCTCTTGAAGGAGCCTCTCTGTTACCATGTTTGCCAGTGTCCCTGCCAAGGGTGTCACTTTCCTATGTACTCAATTTTCCATGTGCAAGGGTAATGTTGGCTTCCTTCTTAAATGGATCCAGGAGACCCTGAAACCAGCTCAGCACTATCCTGGGCCCAAAGCTACCCTCCCTGTGTTCCAATTCCCCCTAAGTCAGGAAGTCACCCCTCTCAGGGCTTCTCCTCTCAGGTTTCCTTCTCCTATAAGGGAATCTCCTGAGTTCTCCCTCCCTGTCCTCCTGCCAAAACTCTAACCCCTCATTTCCGTAATACTCCACCACCTTCCCTGCTTCCCTACAGGTAAAGCATACTAAGCTGAGAAAATATCTCCCATTCTCTGATTCCCTCCAAAAACAAGGTCTACAGAGAAGCACAGCATTGACGCAAATATTTCATTGTCAAATGCCTGCTTAGCTTCTCATGCTAAAACAATTTCAGATGTGCAAAGTTTCCAAAACATTTTACCTCGACTGAAACAAGGGAATAAACTAAGAAAAAAGGGAAAATAGTGACATCAGGAAGTAGAAGATCCAAAACAGGACACAGAATTCCCAAGGTAATGGTGAAGGGAATTTCCAGATCCAGCTCTGTTCAGCCAACCTGGAGCACCATCAGTCCAGATGAGCCGAAGGTTGGAAGGTTCTGGGAGAGATGCCGCAGGAAGGGAAAAGCACAACCACCAAAAGCAATTATAGGTTTCCTGGTAAGTTTGACCTCACCTCATGAAAAGCTGTACCACAGTGTTACTGGAAGATATGGGAAGATTTAGCTTCCCATAGATTTAGCTTTGTACCTTTGTAGATGCAAAGGAAGTTGAACAAATGAAAAAATAAGGCATTATTAAGTCCAGGTAAAATAAAAGGTTGCACACACACACAAAAGGAATTATAATTATAGTACACTAGTAGCTTATCACAGAACAATATTTACATAGTAACAATGTAAATGCTAAAACTTTAACTGAAAGCTGGTAATTTGAGGGGGAATGGAAGGAGATAAGAGATTTTAGAGGTAAATGTTCATCTATCATAATAGGAAGTTAATCGTTACTGTTTCAAGAGAAATGAGTATAAGCATGGAAATATGGAAGTATATTTCAAGAGAAAGAAATATGAATCGAAAGCAGATTTTTGTATGGAACAAAGCAGAGATCCTGAGAGTGGTGCAAGATACCACTATAAGCCTATGATTGCTACTTGACTTGTCAAATTATGTACTTCTTTCCATTTTTTTTTTTTTTTTGAGACAGGTCTCGTGTCGCCCAGGCTGGAGTGCAGTGGCATGATCTTGGCTCACTGCAACCTCCGCCTCCTGGGTTCAAGCGATTCTCCTGCCTCAGCCTCCCAAGTAGCTGGGATTACAGGCATGCACCACCACACCCGGCTACTTTTTGTATTTTTAGTAGAGATGGGGTTTTACCATGTTGACCAGGCCGGTCTCAAACTCCTGACTTCAGGTGATCCACCCGCCTCGGCCTACCGAAGTGCTGGGATCACAGGCATGAGCCACCATGCCCGGCCTGAATAAAGGAAAATTAAGGAAGCATTTAAAAAATAAAAATCTGATTTTCCAGTTCAAGGGTGACCCTCCTAGTATTTCCCTACAGATGTTTTCCACCTGTCCTCGAAGTGTTCCAAGATCCTGGGACCCAGACCTGCCGGGTAGTAGAAAGAATTGAATTCATAGCTCAGGAAGCAGTTCCTGGCTTCAGGAGAGCGAGAAGAGTCCTTTCCTTCCCTGGGATTTCTTAGACTAGGAAGGAATTTAGCAACAGATGCTCTGAGGCAGGAGGAGGGGCTATAATACTGTTTGGAGCAAAAGCAAGTTTGCATTTTGATCTTTACGGAGCTCTACTTCCTAGAGAATCAAGGGCCGGATCTTTCGCTACCTGCTGGGCCTAGGGAGGGGCAGTTTACTAAACTTAGAAGTTGGGAAATAGCCTCCACCTTCACCTCTTTCACCCTTTCTATAGGTCACTATGAGGATTGCCAGTGGATAAGAAGGTGCCAAAGTACTGTCCACTCAGTCATTATTCTGTAAGTCAGGCACAGTATCAGACAGCAGGGATTCATGCCCTTGAGCAGTCAAAATATGTTAAGTGAAGGACTGCTGTGCATCAGGCAAATCAGATCTGACCCTTGCTCAAAGGGGCTAATAGCTGGTGGAGGGGGTCTATCCAGGTCACTTCCTACCATACTGTGTAAACCTACTGCCCTACCCTCAAAGAGGGCCTTCCTGGTCTTCTCAGATTTTCATACTTTCTCTTCTATGGGCGGCCCATCGTCCACCCTCATCTTCCATCACCACTCCAGAGCTTCAAACTCTGGTATCCAAGAGAGGCACATCCTGCACGTCCTGCATGCAAATCACACTCATCCTGGGTTCAAGACACACTGACTCCCTCCCCCATCTTCTCGTACCCCTAATTCAGGCTCAACTAGACTGGGAGCCCTGGAGTAGGGGAGCTTGAAAAAGCCTGATGCTTAGCATTTGGGTCAGCACCAGACAGCAGGACAGGGTCAAAGGCTAACTCCCTCCCTCACACCTCAGAGTCTCTGCTCAGTGCTACCCTGTCCTTGGTGCTGGGGACAGTCAGGAATCAGCTCAGGTCCCTTCTGCCCTATCTTACAATTCAGCAGGGGAGGTAAGACAGGGGGCATAGCCAATGGTGCAGTGCCTGGAAGTTCAGAGTGAGTGGGGTGTGGTTCTGTGGCCTGGCCTCACTCTTTATAGTAGAGAGCTGTAATCCTTTAGGCTGAGCCCCTTGCCTGAGGCCAGCGCCTTTCCTCCAGAATACTATGCATACTAGTCACTTGGGAATTTTGCTAAAATGCAGAATCTGATGATTCAGTGAGTCTGAGTGGGGCCAAGATCCTGCATTTCTATTTACTTATTTATTTAAATGAGGTCTCACTACGTTAGGCCATGCTGATCCCAAACTCCTGGCCTAAACCGATCCTCCTGCCTTGGCCTCCCAAAATGCTGGGACTACAGGCATGAGCCAGCACATCCTGCCAGATTCGGCATTTCTAACAAGCTCCCAGGTGATGTTGTAGGTCTGTGGACCACACTTTGAGTCCAAGGCTGTAGAGCACTTATCTTGTTTCTCTAAGCGTTGATGGTTGGATTAATGACTATTCCCACTGGCCCACAACCTCCATGAGGCAGGGATTTTGCCCATTCATTCAGTAATATTTCCCCAGTGCCTAGCACAGGCTCGGCACATTAACTAACTGGAGGAGTGAATCAACGGCCAGTGCTCCTTTATCCATGGGAGCTGGGAATAATCCCAGAGAGCAGACAACCTGCTGCTCAGATACATTCACGCAAGTGTGTACACACACATGCCCAGCCCATCTCGTCTCTACCGGGCTGAGATGCAGGAGATGGCATTTGACTAGGCCTACTATGTGCACAGCTATGGCTGAATCACTTCCTTTTTAAAACAAAATTGTGTTAGCCACTAACCCTGCTGGAGAATCACTTCCTAATCCCATTTCATGAACTTCTGATTGATGTCTCACAAGGAGGTTCACCCCATGTGGCAACCCAAGATCTAGAATAAAGCTCACCCGTCTCCCCAGACCACTCCCCCCAAGTCACCAGCCAGCACACCAAGCCCAGAAAAAAGTTTCTTTCTTTTTAATTAAACCAGCTTTAATTAAAAATAATAATAACCCAGTAAGTCCTAAGTTTTCCAGGGGGTGGGGCAGACCTAAAGGCCCACCAACTCCCCTTTCAGTCAGGAGCCCTGGTGCTGCCTGTCTCTGAAATCTCCAAGAAGTGTCCTCAGGGCGTGAAGAAGGCAGCCAGGTGTGTCTACGTGAAAGGGGGGCTCTCTCCCAGGAAGAAGCTGAGGGCAGACAGGTAAGTGGAGGTGGGGGGCAAACTTGTGGGGAAATGAAGGGACGCTAGCAAGTAAGTCATGAACCCAGGAGTCTGACCTCTATAAAGTGTCGGAAAAACATGAGAAGGCTGATGAAGTACAGTCGGCGGAGGAGGCGGCTTGGGATCACAGATCTGGCTTCCAAAGGCTTGGAACTCACCAGGAAACCTGGGGTATGGACTCACTGGAGGCGAGTCAGCTCCGGGGCAAGGGACCCACAGACAGCGCTGGGGTGGGGGACGCCGCAAAGCTGGGGGCGCTCACAAGCGGAGGGAGAAGAAATGAGAGGCTGGCAGGTCAAAGGGGACGCTTCTGTCCGGTGGCGAGATGGTGGGAGCCTCCCCAGGGATCGGGGTCGGAGAAGGATGTAGCAGGAGTCTGAGTCCAGGAGGCCACGACGAGGGGCGCAGGGTGTGCTCCAAGCCACGGTGGGGGGCAGAGGTGGGGCGCTCGAGGGCGGCGCCCCTCGAGCACCGGGGCACAGGTCGGTGCCCGGGGGCACAGGTCGCACAGGTGACTGCCCGCGCGGTGCAGGCTCACAGGTAGCGCTCCAGTCCCGACGCGAAGCCCGGCTGCCTCAGGTAGGCCTCCCCCGGGCTGAGCGGGCCGAGAGCGGCTGCCGGCCCGGCCAAGGCCAGGAGGGGCTCAGCGGGCAGCGGGCTGGGGCCGGGGCGCGTTGCGGGCAGTACCAGGCGGTCGGGGACCTGCGAGTAGAGTGGCGGGGAGGCGGCGGCAGCGCAGGGCGGGAAGGCGGCGGCTGCGTCGGGCGCGGCGCAGCAGGGCGGCTCGGGGGCGCCCAGCCCCGCCAGCTCCGGCTGCAGGCTCACCAGGCTGTCGACGCTGAACAGGCGCGCGGGCGGCGCGGGGCCCGGGCCGGCATGGGGCTGCGGCGCCAGCAGCGCGGGGCCGGGCGCGGGCGTGTAGGGCGCGTAGGGGAAGGGGAGCGGCGGCCCAGGCGCGGCGGCCGCGTGCGCGGGCAGCTCGGCGCGCTTGAAGCGCTTGCGGCGCCGCAGGAAGCTGCCGTTGTCGAACATGTCGGCGGCCGCGGGATCCAGCGTCCAGTAGTTGCCCTTGCCCGGGTTGCCCGGCTCGCGGGGCACCTTGACGAAGCAGTCGTTGAGCGTGAGGTTGTGGCGGATGCTGTTCTGCCACTTGCGCGGGCTGTCGCGGTAGAAGGCAAAGCGCTCGGTGATGAAGCGGTAGATGGCGGCCAGCGTGAGGCGGCGGCCGGGGGCGTGCGCCAGAGCCATGGCGATGAGCGCGATGTACGAGTAGGGCGGCTTCCCGCGCTGCAGGGGCCGCCGCCGCCGCCGCCCCGGGCCGGGCGCGGGCGTGGGGGCCGCCTCCCCGCGGCCAGCCGCCGCCTCTTCTGGCTCCCGCCCTGGCTCGGCTCCTGCGAGCGGCGACGGCGGCGGCCCCGACGGCGCGACCGCTGGCAGGGCAGGGAAGCCAGAGAACACGGCAGGCGGATCCATGTCGCTGCGCCCCGCCATCGGCTGCGCGCCTCTGCCCGCGCGGCTCCGGGACCGCAGGGGCCGCCGACCCGCTTTTTATGGACACGGCCCCCCCCCAACCACCGCCGGGAGAGAGGGCTCAGGCCTTCCCTGCTGGCCAGCGCCTCCCCTCTAATTTCCTCTCCCAGCCCCCTTACTCTGTTCACGGTACCCTCCTCCATTTCGCCCCTCCCTTTCTGCCTTTGGATCAGTTTTTCCCAGACCCAGACTCACCCCTTCCCCATCTCGGTTAGATCAACCCCTGGCCCCATCCCACTGTATTTGGTCAGTCCCCTTCCCTTTCCACCCCTCCTTCTATCCCCTCTCCTTTGGATCATTCCCAATCACAAATCCACCCATTCACTCTCCCAGCCCCCTCCCCATTTTGCTCCTCCCAGTAGTCGGTCCCCCCATCCTTCTCCTGGCCTTCCATCCCCAGCTGGGACAGAGATGAAGGCCGCCTTGCCAGCCTTCAGTATCCTGATGGGGAGGCGTCAGGCCAACTCACAGACATTAGGGAACCTGGGCCAAGGTAATGAAGCAGCGGGGCAGGGCAGAGCCAGGCCGGTTTTGTCTCTGGGAGGATGTTTGACTGCTCCAGATCAGGGTCACCGTCTGGCCTCTCTGCCACCCCCATCCCCCATACCCCTGTCCTGCCCTCCCCCCAGGCCTTGAGAGCATTCTCTGAAAAAACAGAATCGTGGAAAGTGGTGCGGCCGCTTTAAATGAAGAGCCCCCAGGAAATCCACAACTTGGAGCTGCCTTTCTGGCTGCCTCCTCTCCACACCCCCCTGTTAAAGAAAACAGCTTTTCTTCACATACACACACACACACACACACACACTACAAAATGTAGGCTTCCACAGACTGGGGGTCTGAAAGAGCCGCCTTCTGACCCAGAAACACCACACTCACATCTCACTGGGGATGGGGGGTCTTTGGCAGTGTTTGTTAAAAACTCAGTCTGAGAAGTTCCACCCACAACTGGCATCCAGGGGGATGCAGCACCCAGCCTATTTTGGGAAACTTCTTCTCCAAAGAGACAGGAGAGACCCATCCCCAGCTCCAAGGGGACCACAGGGTGAAGGAGCCTTGTCTTAAAGTGGGTTGTCTTGGGGACAGGCAGATCAAGAGACTTGGACATGGAACAGGGCTGGAAGGACAGTGAGCCCACTGAGGTGCCTGAGGTGCTGTTTAAGGAGAGCTCAGTCTCAGGGCCTTACAAGTGCAGTCAGCACTTGAGAGCCAGGGCCTCCTTACGTTTGGGGCATCTCACTTGCCCCATCCTAGTCCCCCAGCCATGCTATAGAGTGTCCCTAGGTATAGGTGATCAAAGCTAGTTACAGCAGGCCTGTAAACTCTAAACTCAAAATCCAGTTCAAAATCCAAACTCAAAGCATGGAGCTCAAGGGCCCCTCTCTCAGCTCCAGTCTCAGCTGATGACATCACAGCCACCATTACTGAGCATTTTGTATTTGGTAAACACTTTATGTACATTATTGCACTTAAGTTTGGGCACCCCGTGAAGTGAGTACTGTTATTATTCCTGTTTTGCAAATGAGGAAACTAAGGTTCTGAGAGGTTAAGTGGTTTCCCTGACTTCACACAGCTAGTACTAAGTGGTAGAGCTGGAATTAAATGTGAAGTTCAAAGCTCTAGCACCCCACTCTTCTAAGAATGCCATCCTTTAAGGCTGAGCTGAGACATTAGAAATAATTAGAGTATTTCCAGCTCCCACAACTTCAGCTGCCAAAGTAGATTCTTAGCTTCTCTCCTCACTTCCTGGTCAGCATATCTAGGTGCCCACTGGGCATAACCACATGGATATTTCAAGGTATCTCAAACCCAAATGTCCTAAATGAAATGCATCTCTTCCTCTACCCAGTACATCCTCCAGCCCTGGCTGGCTCTCCTTCCAGCATTCCATATCTCAGCAAATGGACCTCTCCCCTTTCCTTCCCACCACCACCAACAGATGAAAGTGTGGTTATCGTCATCTTGGGCTCCTTCCTCCCCACTCACTCTCCACATTCAGGCAAGCGCCAAGTCCCGTCAATTCCACATGGATCCCAGATCCATCCCTCCTTCAGTTCTCCTGGCCTCAGTTCAGCCTTCATTGCTCACCAAGTACTTCTGGACCAGTCCCTTAGCAAGTGCTCCGGGCAAGACAGAGATGAAGACTCGAAATCTGGTGGAGAGACAGACAACTGCCAGTTATGATAGAGGTGGCCAGAGGGGCTACAGAAGCAGAGAGGAAGGAGATGACACTTGGAGATCTAGAGACAATCCCTAACCCACAACAATGAAGACTCAGCTCAGTTTATATTCTAGCAGGTCCTGCCTCAGAACCCTCTTCAACCTCACCACCCTGCATTCTTTTTTTTTTTTTTTTTTTTGAGACATAGTCTTGCTGTGTCACCCAGGCTGGAGTGCAGTGGGGCTATCTTGGCTCACTGCAGCCTCCAACTCCCAGGTTCAAGCGATTCTCCTGCCTCAGCCTCCAAGTAGCTAGGACTACAGGTGCCGGCCACCATGCCCGGCTAATTTTTGTATTTTTAGTAGAGACGGAGTTGCATCATCTTGGCCAGGCTGCTCTTGAACTCGTGACCCCAGGTGATCCACCTGTCTCGGCCTCCCAAAGTGCTGGGATTACAGGCATGAGCCACCGCACCGGCCCCACCCTGCATTCTACTGCCTGAAGGTAGGCCATATGGAACACAAGACGGTGCAGTCACAATGCCCAGCTCACCAAAGAAGAAGGCAGGACAAGCCACTGCAGCATCGGGAAATCTAGCTTCAAGAGCAGAGTGACCTGGGGCCAGTTCTCATTTGAGCCTCAGTGAGCCTCGGTTTCCTCAAACGGAATAATGGAAGCCCCCTCTCAGCATTTTGAGAGCCAAATGAGATCAGGTATGAAAGTGCCTGGCCCACAATGGCACTTAGCAAGAGGTGCTTTCTTTTCCTACTACACAATGGCATAATCAGTATTAAACCAGGGGAAGGAGAGAGGCAGGACCAGAGAAGTTATTTCAGCACCTGCATATTTTCAAGCAGGTGCAACATAATCCTGCAGCTAGACTCAAGTGCAGACCAGAGCTGACAAGGTCTCATCCACTGCCTTTCCCACCTTCCCTTAGTGATAGAGCCCCTCCAAAGCACCCACCACAGCCTCCATCTCACACCTCCAGGCAGTGTGGGGGTTGAGGGAAAAGTGGCTTTTATTACCACCCGTGGCTACGTGCAGTTTCCTTGTACTTTCAGTTTTCTGGTCAATGTGTACAGCCTAGGACATAGTACATGTTCAATAAATGAAACTGAATGTGTGGTTGGCTATGCTAATCCTGGGAAGGGTGGGGGTGGGGAACTAGGCCAAAGGGGTGAGAACCCAGACTTTTCCAGTTCTTTATGCCTGTCTGGCCCCCTCCATTGGGCCTGCTTCCCGGAGCTGGAGCCGAGCAGGCCAGTGTCAGGGGGCGGCCCAAGGGCTAATCCGTGTTTTCAGCGTGGCTGGGCCCTCTTTTCACAGGCCCTGGGCCGGACGTGATGCGGCTGAGCATCCGGGCATAAGATGGCCAGTGAAGGCGGCCCCTTTCTCATGGGCCTGGATTCCAGGCGGCCCAGCGTCTGAGTGGAGCCCCTGGGGCGGGAGGAACACAGTGGCTGGGCTGGGCAGTCCTTTGTCTGACCACACTGGGTGGATATTCGGGCTGGCAGGAGGGATTAATGGCCAGGGATTGGCCCTGGGGCCGGCCTTCCCACTGCCCTTTGGAGGCCAAAGGCCCAGGTCAGGGCACACAGTGTCGATGACTCTCTAGATAGGAGTGGAAATTCCCACCCTTGTCCAAAGCTGTTAGCACTAGCCCCCAAGACTCCCTGCCCCCAGCCCCAGCTCTGCAAAGGCACCACTAGCCAAGACAGACCTTGAGGCAAGGAACATGGGGTAAGGGCCAGGGCTTCCCAACTACTCTGCCTAGGAGAGAGGGCTGAAGCAGAAAGCCCTTTCAGTTCCTTGGCCCAAGATACCCATCCTCATGATTGCCCTTCAGAGCTCTGGGAAGAAAGAGCCATGTTAACTCAGTGAGTGCCCAAGGGACCAGCCTGAGGCTCCTGAAGGCTTCCTGGAATGTTCCTCAAACACCTCTAGTTTGAGGCCATCCCAGAGTCATTTGTATCTAAAGCCCTGCATCACAGCTTCCACCAATCTCAGAGCCCAGAGGCTGCAGAAGGGGCTCTGGAGCCAAGGAAATCTCAGATTCCCCAACACCATCTCTTGCCACTCAGAGGTCCTGAAGGCTGCTGCAGGGCTTCCTCCCTCTTACGCCCAAAACTAGAGCTGCCCAGAATACTTCTTGTTCCTCAGAAGCCCAAGGCAGGCAGTTTCCCACTGGCTGGGGGGTATCCTGGGACCCTCCTCTGGCAAGGCCTTTTCTGACCAGGCTGCTCCTGAACTAGGGATGACAGCCACAGCCACGTCCTTACCAGCAGGGTCTGACTCCAGAGGGCCTGAGCCAGGCTCAGGAAAGGTAGCAAGTTCAGGCCTGACTCTGGAGACAGCATCAGGGAATAACCCAGGAGGAGGATGCCCCCTTTGTGATTCTTTATTCCTCATGCTCTTTCATTCAGCAAATTCCAGTCATCTGTGTCCAGGCTGCCCTGGGTGCTGGATCCTATGGTGAGTCAGACTGTTCTCTGCCTTCACTGTGCTCAGGAGGAAGCAGTCTCTGAACTTCCCCCATAAAAGGTTGTTGGTGTATGGTGTGGGTAGAGTAGGGACTGCAGGAAGAAGAGACCTCACCCTGTCTGGCAAAGTGGGGAATGCATCCCAGAAAGGGTAAAGCTCTAGACGGCAAAGTGGGGAATGCATCCCAGAAAGGGTAAAGCTCCAGACGGCCAAGTGAGGAAGGCCCCAAACTGGATTAGGGGCTCAATCTCTGTGGCTCCATAACATCTCCATCACTGCGCTTACCTTATCATGTTATAATTGTTCCTTCATGTGTCTGTCTGCCCCATTCGACTTTGTATGCATTGAGGGCACATACCATGTCTCACTCAACTTTGGATCCCTAGTACTTAGTATAGTGACTGGGAGAAGTTAATGAGTAATAAATATGTATCAGATGGGTGGAAGGTTGATGGCCGAATACCAGGTGGAGACAACCTTGGGTGCAAGATCTGAAGGCAAGTGTGTATTGTCCATTCTGGGATGTGCAAGACTTTTTAGGAAGTGTTTTTCTTAGAGTTACGCAAGTTATATGTGAAGTTCTTAGAACACTGCCTGGTACATTTCAGTGCTGTGTAACTGTTAGCTGTTGTTGTTGCTACTATTATTCACTGTGGCTGGTGTAGACTGCCAAGGGACTGAGACAGGAATGTAAATGGGCTTAGATTGGAGATGACTTTGTGTGCTGGACCAAGTAGGACCTTTCTAGAGACAGGGAGTCTGAAATTTTTCTACCCGGGGAGTGACATGATCAGATGTCTCATTTAGGTCGCTCAGTCTATCAGGGGATGGGCTAAAGAGGGAAGAGGCTAGAGGCTAAGAGACCAGATAGAAGGCTGACCATGTGATGAGATGTGAACTAAGGCTATGGCTCTGAGCCACATCAGACACTTCGCTCCCCTTCACTCAAGACGGGGATGGAGAGAGAACCTTCAGCCATCCATCTCAGATGGTGGCTTAAACATCGACCTGTCACACAGTCCAGAAACTGGCCATCATCCTTTCCTTTCTCTCCCTCTCCAACCACCTCCAGTCACCAAGACCTGTTGGTTCTCAGAAAGTTCTGTTGAATCCATTCTCTTCACTGAAGACTGCAGCAGCCTCCTGGCTGGTCTCCCTGCCTCCTCCTCGGATTCCTTCACTCAGCAGCTAGAGCAATGCTTCATCTGTGGCCCCTGCTTAAACACCTCCAGTGGCTCCCTGTCACTCTCAGGGCTCAGGACCCATCATCAGCATAGCTGGCAGGCACCACACGACTGGCCAGTGAACCCCTCCTTCCTCATTTCTCACTGCCCTCCCTGTTCCCTGATTCCCTGCAACACACACATTCTATACTGAGCCAAGTAAGTGCCAAGTCTCCTCCCACTCTGTGTTTTTGCTAATCAAAATTACAACAACCCGACTGGCCAGCGTTAGATACAAATACTGTCTCGTGTATTTGTCTAACTAGCCCTTCCATCTCCAAGACCTTTATAGCAATAAGTCTCATCTTTCCCTCTGAAAAACTCCATTTCCACGTTGTCAAACAAAAAAGCAAATGAAAACCCGGAGAGTTTTCCCATCCAAAGGTAGAGAGGGAACTAATTACTTCTCCCACTGGCCCCTCTGCCAGCAGGGCCCTTTCTTCCCTGACCTGCCTGGTGTACTCCTGCTTGTCCCTTGAGAACCACTCACAGAAGATAACCATTTCATCTGCTAGAAAACATTTCCCAATTTCTTGCTCCTTCTCCAGGCACCTCTGGCCTGACTGTACCCAGAGAAACTGGATCACATGCTCCATGCCTGCCTCCCCAGCGGAATGGGAGCAATTCCTCCTTGGAACCTATGATAGGCTGCAGAGGGACACGGCTCAGTGAGCATTTGTTGAGTGCCTGACTGACTATCTTGCTGAATGAATAAGTGAATGAATGAATGACCACACCTGTCTGGAAAGGTAAAAGGTCTGTGTGCTGGCTTCCAGCTAGGAATCTGCCTCATGCCCTCACTGCCACTGCTCAGCTCTGTGGCCCTGGGCCAAGACCCCCCATGTGGGCCTTGCTTCAGCAGGGTCCAGGCTCAGCTCTGGCTCCAACAATGCTGGCTCAGCCCTGAGGGTGTAATTCCAGCCGCTCCTAAACCACACACAAGGCATCTGAAGTATGTTCCGTGTCATTTCAAGCTGTCAGCGTTCTGACATCCACCTCGCCCCCGCACCCTAGGCAATCTCAGTGCTCTCAGGCCTTCCTGCTTCTCATTTCCAGGGAAGCCGAAGGGGAGTGGTGCTGTCAGCAGGCTGCCAGAGCCAAGGGAACCCAAGCTGGAGAAGAATGAGTTTGAATCCACCATTCATGTGCTGTGTGACCCAATGCAAGTTACACATTTCCTGTGGCCCATGTTAGGGACATAAGCCCCTCATACTTGAAGGACTCTGAGATGATCTGGGCCGCTTAGCTAAAGGCATCTGGAAACCATGTGGCACCCAGTGCTGTCTGTAAACTACATGCACAGTGCGTCTCTCACATACAGTCTGAATGTTTTTCAAATGGATGTAGATGCTGCTGTGATTGATAAATACAACCACATTTAAAAGTGTGGCAGTTGTTTTTATTTTTGTTGTGATTTTTGGTCCATCAATGGATACTAAAAGCACAACTACTATCACATGAGGTAACTGGGAGGTGTTTTCTTAATCCCCATTCTTAAACTATTGCTAGAATCCAATATGTCTTCTTTACAGTTTTGGACATGGAGGTCCAGAAAGGGAAGGGGCTTGTCTAAAGTCCTGAAGCAAGTCAGTGCAAAGCCTAGGACTGTAACCACACTGCACTCAACCCTTCCTCCAGCCACCACCCAGCTCTTTCTTCTCTGCATTTATTCAACAGTATTTATTCAGCACCTGACTTGTGGCAGACTATGCTAGGCACCAGGGAGCCAAAAATGAAGACCAAGGATTCTTACTCTCAGGAGATGACATTTGGGGGAGGATGGTGGTTATGCAGGGAGGGACACATTAAACAGATTTGTCCTAAGTGTTAAGAGAAGCCATTGAAGAACCTCAGTGAGAAAGTGGTATAAAGCTCCTGTTGATTGAAGAACTTGAGTGAGAAAGTGGTAATAACTCGGCAAGCTGCTCATATGTGTCTGGCCTCTCCACTTGCTCTTAGCTCCTGAGGGCAAAGCCTGGGCCTCATCCTCTTGTGGATCCAGGAGAGCAGTCGCTGAAGAGAAAGAGGAAGAAAAGGAGTGGCTAGGAAAGAAAGTTTATTTCCACTGCAGGAAGCACTGCCTCCCATCTGAGAAATGTCCCAAGCAGGAATCAGGTAATAAGACTCTTTGAAAAATCATCTGGCTGGGTGATCTGGGGCAATCATCTTGACCATCATGAGCATCAGTTTCTCCTTTAGAGAACTGGGAGAGGATGTTTTTGTTCTTTAGCAACATTCACCTCCCACAAAATGTCAAGTCTCTATCACCTCAGAAAAGCCCCAGCCTGGGGGCTAAATGGGGAGGGGTTAAGAAGAGAGAGGGAGGAAAGGGAGATATGGGTAGCTAGAAAGACAAGGACTGGTGATCTGGAGCCAGTTCCAACTGGCTTGTGAGACTATGCATCTCATCCCAACACTGCTTTTGGTGACATCATGGTCGTAGTTTGAAATTGGCCACAGTGGGAGTGTTTACACCACAGAAATTGACAAATGCTACCAATCAGAGTGCCCCCCACCAGCCAGAAATCTAGCTGTTAAACATTCACCAGCCCGCCACTTGGCAAGACTGCAATGATTAAAATAATAAAGATCAGACAAGGCTGAGACTCCCATCTGGTTCAGTCAGCAAGCTCCAGGAAGGGAAGGTCTAGCAGGTGGGACCACCAGGCGAAGGGGCATACACATTTACTTCTCCTCTCCCTGGGACCCCTTAGGCTCACACTCACGGAACTCAGTGTCTGTGCCAAGCACTAGGCCAGAGTCTTACATAATTTATGTAATCCTTTAAGCAGCTCTGTGAATCAGGCCTGACTCTCCCTATTATATCCTGACTTCTAAAGGAGACATATGATTTGATTCAGTAATTCCCCTTCTAGGAATTCATCCTGAGGGGATGTGCCGAGTGATGTACGTTCAAAGATGCTCATCACTGTGTTATTTATCATAGAGGAGAAATTGAACCTAATATTCCTGGGTAAGTTTGGATCTATTCCTTGGAACATTAGGAGAACATTAAAAGAGCTATTTTTGAGGAATTTTTAATGAAGCGAGAAAATGTTCATGATATAATATTAACTATAAAAAGGGTATAAGTTATACAGCATGATTCCAATGTTCATATACATATATATTCACACATATACACACATATGTACATCGAAAAAGAAAATACACTAAAATATCAACAGTTTTATCTCTGGGTGATGGATTTGGGGTGATGTTTATTGTTTCTTTATCTTCTTAGGAATTTAAACTATGAACATTATTCACCATGTTGTGCTCTTGTGACACGTGCACTTTGCTATATATATGTTAATACTTCAACAGATTTTTAAAATATATCCCTAGTTAATATACAAAAAGCCAATAACAATGCTTGCTTCAGGCCGGGCACAGTGGCTCATGCCTGTAATCTCAGCACTTTGGGAGGCCGAGGCGGATGGATCACAAGGTCAGGAGTTCAAGACCAGCCTGGCCAACATAGTGAAACCTCGTCTCTACTAAAAATATAAAAATTAGCTGGGCATGGTGGCGCACACCTGCAGTCCCAGCTACTCAGGAGGCTGAGGCAGGAGAATCACTTGAACCCGGGAGGCACAGGTTGCAGTGAGCCGAGATCGTGCCACTGCACTCTAGCTTGGGCGACAGAGCAAGACTTTGTCCCAAAAAAAACAAAAAACAAAAGCAGTGGTTGCTTCATGAGGAGAGAACTGTGTGGCTATGAAACAGGAAGGAGAGGGAGACTTTAACTCTTTACTATTTGCATCTTTTGAATTTGGAATCATGTGAATTACATAACCTACTCAAAAATTATTTAATTACATTTTCAAAAAAAAAAACTACAAGAATGCATACATCCTTTAACTAGGAAAAAATGTTAATTTCAAAAACCATCCCCAGTTTACAGATGAGAGAACAGAAGGTCACAGCTGTGGAAGGAGCCCAGAGTTACCCAGCTAGAAGATGGCTCCAATGCCAGTACATATCCAGAGATAGCAATTCCTGAGTGTGTTTGAAGAATTAAGTTTGCAAATTACTGCCTCCCTACAGACTCATTACCATTTCATAGATGCAAAAACTGAAAACACCCAAATTTAGAACCCACCTCCCTCACCACTTTCCCCACTCCCAGCCTAGCACCTCTTCTCTCACCACCCCACCAGGCCTACAGGCATAGTCTCTGCAACAGTCTGTTAAGGCAAGGATCACCTAGACTGTCCCTGTGAGGCCCAGGGAGGACAGTCACTCACCCCAAGCCCCTCAGCGGGGCATATATCTCTCAAAAGACTATAACTCAAGAAAGAGTCCAGAACCTCGGGCGGGAGGAAGGAAGGGCCCTCCCAGAGGCAGGGAGCAACATCTGGAACAGTTTGTGCCTTTGGAGCAGGCGTGCAGTCATTAGTAGGGCTTTGGCATGTTGGGGCAATAACTGCATATTTTCTCTAGGGTGCATTGTGAGCCCCCTTTGCTCAAAATGTAATGAGTATGTCTCCTATCGGGGGAGGAGGGATGTTTACACTCCTCCCTGGCCTGCCTGGGCTGCTCTTCTGCCTTCTGGTTGGCCTTAGACTCACCCGCCTTCCTATTTTTAGAAGCGTCAGACAGCCCTAGACCAGCCGCTAGATGTCACAGCCAGTTTGGCTTCCCTGATAGGACCTGGGACCAGTGGGGCACCCTGATGGAGAAAGAATCATTTGCTCCAGTGCTCCTCTGTGGTCAAGAGCCACTTCTTTTCATCTATCTGCACTCAAAGACTCCACCCAGGGGATTTTCCAAGCTTAAAAAATGGAGAGGTATTTTGTCGTTGTTGTTCCCTGGAAGTTTCATGGGGGAAAAATACAAATAAGTTCAAGAAGAGTAGAGATGAACCTGCAGCCTCCTCTCTTGTGTCCCTTCCCCTCCCACCCAGGCTGTTGCTTTCTGTCATTCTCCTTTGGGCCCTTACAAAGGTAGGTTCTTCCGCTTGTAATACCTTTCCTTTTCTCTCTGCGCTCACCCCTGTCTGAAAAACTCAGCCATCTTCTCCAGGAAGCCTTCCAAGCAGGGATAAGTCCTCTGATTTCCCCACAGTGCCTGTGCTTCTCTCTGTCACAGCCATCATCACCCACGGTACTGAATCCTTTCTTACCTTTCTCCCCAACCTAACTATATGAGTCTTGAGAACTGGAGAAGTGATTGTTTCTCTAGTAAGATTGCCAGTGTCCAGCATAGGGCCAGGGACAGAATAACATGCACAGTAAATGCCAAGTAACTGATTGACTAATTGACTGAATGAATAAATAAACAAATACAGTAATAAAGTGTCAGAGATGAAAGAGGACAGGATGGGACCCCATCATCTTACAACTAAGGAAACTGAGGCTTAGAGAAAGGGAGATGGTATCATCAGGAAGGAAGTGACAGAATACCAACTCAAACTAACTTAAGAAAAATGTTGGCCGGGCACAGTGGCTCACACCTGTAATCCCAGCACTTTGGGAGGCCAAAGTGGGCGGGTCACCTGAGGTCGGGAGTTCAAGACTAGCCTGACCAACATGGAGAAACCCCGTCTCTACTAAAAATACAAAATTAGCCGAGCGTGGCGGCATGCACCTTTAATCCCAGCTACTCAGGAGGCTGAGGCAGGAGAATCGCTTGAACCCGGGAGGCGGAGGTTGCGGTGAGCCAAGATCGTGCCATTGCACTCCAGCCTGGGTGACAGAGCAAAACTCCGTCTCAAAAAAAAGTAAAAAAGAAAAGAAAAAGAAAGAAAAGAAAAATGTAGTGAGGAAATGTGTTGGCTCATAAATCAGGGCAAGGATGAGACTGGACTTCAAAATGTGTGAAACCCAGTGTTTGAAAGTCCTCTTCATGTCACCTTCACTCTCAGAGGCCACTTTCTTTACAAGATTGGGGTCTGGCTGTTGGCAGTAACAAGCCCCTCTCCTTAGAGTTCTGCAAATGAAGATACAAGAGCTGCAGTTGAAACAAGGCCCCAGAGAAGGATTCTGAGTGGCCCAGTGTGGACCCATGCTCACCCCTTGACAAATCACTGTGGAGTATGGCAGCTCCCAACTAGAGGAGGAGCAATTCTCCCAAACACGTGGGGAATCATAGCTATGACCCTTGGGGAAACCACTGTGAGTGGGACAGCCACCCAATTTAAATCTACTAGGGTCACCAGCATTTCTCGAATAACTCTGTACTCAACCCATGTTAGATATTTTCATACCCATTGTCTTACAATAACTCTGTGAGGTAGATATCATTACTCCCATTTTACAGACGAGAAAACTGAAGTTCAGAGGGAGTAAGTAATTGGGCCAAAGTCCTGGAGAGTTATGGAACCCAACAGGACGCTTAGTCCCATCCTCCTCTGTGTACAGATGAAGAAACTGCAGCCCCAAGATGGTAGAGACTTGCCTGAAGTTGCAGAGTAGGTCAGTAGGATAGTCTAGGAATTAGAAGTCATATGAGCATTTTGTCACACTATATTATACGTGTGTAATGGGCATCTTTGGGATATCTGCTCTGCTCCTATTTCCCTTCTTTCAGAACAGCCCACTCACCAATCCACATGACTATAAGAAATGACCCCCAGAGGTGTAGCCTAGCAGCCATGTTTGTTTTATATGACCCCATGCCACTACCCAAAGCTGATTGGGCCAGGGTTGGACATGTGGTTCTGTTACACCAGTCGCCTCCTCTCTTGGGAATTTGGAGATTGTTTTTACATGGCTGGACCTGTCAGGTGCTGTCAGCAGTCATGTTTTCCTCCATGTGATCTGATTGGTGGAGAAGGTCAGTCCGGGAAGAGAAAAGAGCACAGAGGCAGGGAGAAACTCCCATCTCCTGGGCTCTCCAGAGTGCTTTCACAAGTCTGGGCCAAGTCCTTTTATGCGTTTGGTTCTTTTAGACTTCCAGTTCCCTTGTAGTCACTTCCCCTTTCTTTGTCTGAACTGACTGTAGTGGATTTCTTATGAAAATAGCATCCTAAGATAGCATGTAGCAAAGTACCTTTACTAGAAAGGGTGCTGTTGTGTGAAATCATATCGGTACTTCAGCCATTTGAGATGATCAGATGAGGAGGCCAGTGTGGGCCAGAGTGGTTGGGAAGGCTTTTCTGTAGCAAGCAGGACCACTGTGTCCTTGAGGTGATGCAAGGGAGGCTGACTTGAAGGAGCTGAATGTGCGGCCAGGCAGGGAGGTGAAGCAGTAAACAAGAAAGAGTTCTTCTGGTCAAAGCCATCCAAGGTGTCAAGTGGGTATAGGGAGGGACTGGGAGGCATTAACTCGTGGAGGGGTGTCCCAGGGGTGGTTACAAACCAAATCATTACAGTGAAAGCAGTTATGTCCCCACCATATGCTCTAGCCTGACCCTGACATCAGAGGCTTTGCCATTTCCTGAACTTGTACCACACTATCCCACCTTTGTGCCTTTCCTCATGCAGTTCTATCTCCCTAGGAGCCCTTCCATCCTACCTCAGCCCAGCTCAAAGGCTGCGTAATCCCTAAAGCGTTGGCCTAGCCCAAAGAGAAAATAAGCTCTCTTCTTGCAGGTTCCCACTATCGTGTAGTTTATATTATAATTACCTGTGCAACATATACACCATGGAATACTATGCAGCCATAAAAAATGATGAGTTCACGTCCTTTGTAGGGACATGGATGAAATTGGAAATCATCATTCTCAGTAAACTATCGCAAGAACAAAAAACCAAACACCGCATATTCTCACTCATAGGTGGGAATTGAACAATGAGAACACATGGACACAGGAAGGGGAACATCACACTTCGGGGACTGTTGTGGGGTGGGGGGAGGGGGGAGGGATAGCATTGGGAGATATACCTAATGCTAGATGACGAGTTGGTGGGTGCAGCGCACCAGCATGGCACATGTATACATATGTAACTTACCTGCACATTGCGCACATGTACCATAGAGCCTAAAGTATAATAATAATAATAAAAAAAAAAAAAAAAAAAAAAAAATTACCTGTGCAAGTACCTGTTTCCCCCAGTAGAATGTGAACCCTGAGGCCAGAACTCTGATCTGATTCATCAGCTTCTCTATTGCCTAATGCTAGGGCTGGCCCGTGCATAGGTGAAAATTTGCTCAATGCCTGAGTATGTCCACTGTCCATGCTAACCATGGGAAAAAGTAATATACTTGCTGCCTCTTTATCAACCTCCTACCCCACCTACCAATAAGTAAAGAGAGAAAGATTTGAGGAGCCGGAAGTCCATCCTCCCATGGTGGGGGGTGGAGTTGGGAGCTGTGTGTGGCTCTGCATGTGTGTTACATGTGTGTATGTGTATGTATGGGTATGTGCAGGAGCTTTCTCTGGGTTGCAGTCAAGGAGGGCTTCCCCCAAAGGGAGGCCATGGGCAGTACCGCAGGGCCTAGCTGTGTCTGCCACCCGCTGCTCCAACTCTTCATTCTAGTGGCATGGTCTTATAGGCCAACAGGCATCAGGCCTGGAGGCTGATGGGAGATTTAGTTAATTGCAACAAAGCCAAGCATCCTGGGGCACAGTAGAGATCAGTCTAATCTGTCAAATTATGCCCCTTAAAGATCCTGTTAACCTTTGTTAACCTGCAGTTGTACATTTAGGATGATTAGATGCTTCCCTTTCTCATACAGCTCTTCATGCTTACACAGGGCCAGGAGAGAGAACAGAGTGGCCAGGTAAAAGGTCTGGATGTTAAAAGACTTGACAAAGAAGAAGGGAGCAGAAAATGAGCTAGCACTTATTGAATATCTGCAGGTTCCAGCTCTGACAAACATTTCACTTGTACCTCCCAACCAGCCTAGGAGCTAGTTATCGCTTCTTTATCTTAGAGATAAGGAAGCAAGTACTCCAGCACCAAGGTGGCTTGCTCCAGAGCACATGTCTTGGACGTGGCACAGTGGGCACTTGACCCCGTTTGCAGATGGTTGCCCTCTGCCTGGAGTCCCATCACCTTTAAAGGGCCTAGAAGTCACAATCTGAGCTTCTCCAGCATCTTTTCCTCCCAGAGCTTTGTGGCTCCAAACCCTCATCACCCTAAACTCCAATCCTCTCACAAACAGCTCTTCAGAGTAACTCACAACAGTGTTCCTGGCTACAGTCAGACCACTGTCATTACACCTGCTACTTCCCTACCTAGCATTTATCAACATGCATCATTCAGTTGCTCAGTCCTGTGGGTGACTGTCTGATGTCTGCTTCTACTGTCAGACCATAAGTTCCTTGAGGGCGTGGGCTTTATATATTTCATTGCTCTATCCCCATTAGTTCATTCACTGAACAAACATTTATTGCCCACTATGTGACAGACACTGTGCTAGGTGTTTGGGATACAACAGAGAGAGAGAGAGAAGACAGAAAATCCCTGCCCTCTGGAGTTTGACCCCTAGAAGAGAGAAATAGACATTAAGCAAGATAAATAAGCAAATTTTGCAGTGTATTGTTTTGGATGGTCATAAGCAATATGGACAGAAATAAAGCAGGAGAGTATACTAGAGAAGGAGGGGGTCCAATTTTATGTAGGAAAGTCAGGAAGGGCTTTGGAAGAGGTTAGAGAGGGAGCCATGTAGATACACACAAAAAGCATTCCAGGCAGTGGGAATACAGTGGGCTAGTACTAAGGTTTGGAGGTGGGAGAGGATCTGGTGTTTTCCAGGAACAGCAAGGAGACCCGTGTGGCTTGAGCAGAGTGAGCAAAGGGCAGGACATGAAAGTCCTGCGGGGCACTGTAAGGGTTATGCCTTTACTCTGATTTGGGAAGGCACTGGAGAGTGACAGAGGAGTAACATGATCTGGTTTAGGTTTTCAAAGGATCATTCTGCCTACTGTGTTAAGAATTGATAGTCAAGCTGGGTACAGTGGCTCACGCCTGTAATCCCAGCACTTTGGGAGGCTGACGCTGGAGGAGTGCTTGAGCTTAGGAACAGCCTGGGCAACATAGTGAAACCCCATCTCTACAAAGAATTTAAAAATTAGCGGGGCATGAGAGACTGAGGCAGGAGGATCGCTTGAGCTTAGGGGTTCAAGGCTGCAGTGAACTATGATCATGCCACCGCACTCAGCCTGGGTGACAGAATGAGACCCCATCTCTTTTAAAAAATGGAAAAAAATATAATTGATAGTCTCTGATGCACATTAGGTATTTAATAGTTTTGAATAAATGAATGAATTGCACATAGGAGAGTGAGAGGAAAGAAAGAAAGAAATTGCTATGGAGGGAAGATAAACCCAGAGGACACTTACAACCTTGATGCCCAGTGATCTGAGTCTAGTTATAAGGAGCTGAAAGAGGACAGATTTCTGCTGAGCAGAGTGTGAATCTTCTAGCTGTCCGTGTATCTCAGTAAATGTCCCAGGAGATCTAAACTCCTCATCATGGAAGATATACAAGTCAGGACTGGATGGCCTCAGGAAAACCTATGAGCTATGGCTTTCCACAGCTAGGAATA